>NC_061514.1:240888424-241205679 GCF_022539505.1 Lolium rigidum
GAGGCACCTAAATTTGAAAGACTAGACGAGATAGAAAAACTTTCAAATCAACACAAGTTAAGGCACCTTAGAATTAGAGCGATACCGCATAAGGAGTAAAAAGAAGCCTAATCAGATTTTCGTAAATACTTTTAGCTTTCAAATAGTTTTCACAAACACTAGAATCAACATCGACCCGCAGAAAGGGCTTCCTACGGCGCAGTCCCGCTTTCCGATACCAAAACCCGTGGCACCCCCGTGGATCAGGGTTAGACAAATACCAGATCTTCCTCTCGACATAAGCCTAACCTAGAGCTCGAGAGACTACAGTGAGAGAATCGGTAACACAATAGTGACTCTACGACTCAAGAAGTAATACAAGCTCATAACTGAGCGAAGAACCAAAGCATTCCAAGCAGAGGTCACTGACCTGACATACATCAATAAACGGAAGCGAATTTATGCTATTAGATATAGCAATATAACTAAAGGCCTAAGAGGCCAGGAGCATAACGGCGACGTCCCAGCCCATAGATTCCAGGCTACCACCTGGGAACCCCAAGCTACTCGTCGATGTCGACCTAGAAACCACCATCTGTTGGAGCAACTTCGTCTGAAACAAAAGCATGCAAAGCTGAGTACAGGGACTCAACAAGACTTAGTACAACCTTTTAGCAAAGCGGGTATGCGGGCTTTCTGTGGAGCTTCTTTTGCATAAAGCCAGTTTTCCTTTGTAAGATAAGAAAGAAGAGAAGCTCGACTACTCAGAACCTTTAAATGGGGATAAGAGAGCGATATCACTAGCTCTACTGATCATCATGTTGTATCCACCAAACTTCATCATCTCGAACCACTATCCTCGGATCACCCCCTCAACACCTGGAGAAGGTATCCGTAAACACACCATGGTTGCCAAGTTTTACGATAGGTTCATGTTCTCTATGATCTCCACGTCCGTTCCCAAGTCGTCCGTAACCGTGGACACGGCTTTTCGAAAAGATTTAACCCTGCAGGGGTGCACAACTTTACCCACACGTGCCAACCGGTTCTTAGTGCCAGAACATTAGCTCTCTTCCTTGGAAAGCCGGCAGAGAGTGGTTGACCACGACCTTTACCTTGCTGTCGCCGAGACCATGAGTCACGCGCTAAGGATTGTTCCACCGTAACGGGTCAAGTCCCGAAGTCGGTCCTTAACAATGTGAGGCGAGGTGGGTTTCCCCAGGGACTCTAACCCCAGCCACCACGGCCACGCTTACCTACCTGTATGCTATGCACCTTTTCACAAACATTTTTGATGCATATGTCCAGATAACACGCAAACTATGTGACTCATGGAATCTACAAGGCAAGTTAGTGAGTCGAGAGGGTACCATAATAGGGCCTCGTGTGGTTGTACGCTCGGTCTTGGTTCAAGAGGCGAGAACTCGGTTCCTAGGGTCGGCAGAAACGAAACAACCCACCACATCCCAATGTGGCCTCTCGTTTGAGCCTTTAATTATGTTTAACAACATCTCTATACTTACCACATCAACCTGTCATGCTAGTTTCATTTCATTGTATGGCTCCAGTCCGAAGACCGGAGTAAATAGCGTAACAAACTAAGCATGGCTAAGCATAAAGATATAAAGGCTCTAGCGATGCACACATGCCAAACCTAGTTATGCTAGGAGCAGTGGATCAGGTATTTGAGGCTACAATGGTGAAACATGCAATAGATAGGCTAACTCTACCTATCGATAAAAGATAGTTGAATCGTGTGCAATATGTAGGAACCAGAAGTAAAAGCATTTCAAAAACATATATGAACCGGGCTAGGGCTTGCCTTTGTCCCTGACAAACCGAAGTGGAGCTTCGATAAACTTGTACTTGACTTGTTTGTCGATGGACAATATTGATCTTCAATGTTGTTGATCTTCATTGTCTCAGACTCGTGCTCTATCGATCGCAAAGAAGCAAACACTAGAAATATAGAAATAACATTCAATACATGGCATGATGCAATGCACATTCAAAGATGATGATATGTCAAATTAATGGAATTGAGTAAACCCTAGGTGCATCATCAGATTAAAGGGGTTCCGGCATCGGACCCCGACATATGAGAGGGGTGTATTAGGGTTTTCTACTAAGCTCCACAATTAATGGGTTCAATCATGTATGAAACATGTATAAACGAATAGGAAATGTTTTTCTGATCGAAATGATATATAACTTTGTATTTTTCTGAATTTATATGAATTATTTATCAATTACGGAAAATGAAACAGAATTAAAGAAAAGAAATATGACGTCACGCTGACGTCAGCATGACGTCAGCGCGGCCATGAGCTCCAATCAGCTGATTAGGCCTGGGATTGAGGCGCGCGAGGTGGGGGAAGGATGCGGGGCGACACAGGCGACCATTTGGTGGGGGCGCCGCCCACCAATGGTCGCCGGAGCGACCACGGCGGCGATGGCCGGCGGCCGAGCTCGCAGGCTCATGTCGGCCGGTGGCTGCGCAGCTCTGGCGAGAGGGAGCGGAGGGGACCATGAGCCTCAGCAGCTCACCGCGAGCACGTGGAGGGTTACGGCGTCGCCGGAGGTGGCCGGACGGCGGAGATATCGATGACGAACGGTGGTGGCCGGCATCGGGGACGAAGCCCGATTGGCACGACTCCGGGCGCGTCAGCCTGCGCTGGTTGGCGGGGAAGGATGAGGGCATCGCGGCGCTTCTCCTGGGCCGCTTGGACGAGCACGAGGAGGCCCGAGACGGCGGTGCCGGTGAGGTCTGCGTAGGCTAGGGTTTCGGCCTCCTGTGCATAGAGAGAGAGAGAGGAAGGAGGGCGCCAGGGGGGGAAGTGAGGTCGGGAGGGAGAGGAGGTAGGACGAGGCGTCCTCATCCTCTTGCCAGGAGAAGCAGGAGGTGGCCGGCGAGCCACCTCGAGCTGCCAGGCAGCTGCCTGCCCGTCGAAAGGAGGAAGAAGACAAGGGGAAAATTCCCCAAAACCCCCTGCATTTTAGTAAAATTTGTGGGAATTTTAAACAGGAAAGAATTAAGGGAATTTTAGGGTGTTTTGACCCAAAATTTTGAGGGGATTTTGCACAAATTTTTCTTAGAGCAAAAAAAAATACAACAATAGCAACATTATTTCAAACCATTTTGGTGCAAGATTTCTCAAATTTTATGCAAATGCATACATGCTTATGCACAACTAGCAACAATTATTTTATTAGCAAACATGGGATGTTACACTATACTAGGGTATGTAAATGAAAGGTTATGATTGGTAGTTCGCGCACTGAGTGCGATAAATCAGGGCCAGTTACCCCTGACGGACTATTGCAATTATTGTGGCACAAGTGTACGACCTCTGCAGAGTGTAAACCTATTCGAATAGCCGTGTCCACGGTTATGGACGGTTGGAAAGTCCATACTGTTCCGTCATCAGACCATTTTCAAAAATATGACATGTGACTGATGACTTGAAACTTGAAAGGTAAATTTGACTTGAATCACAACAGAGTTGTGGGAGTGACACTAATGTTCCCACTTAAGTTTAGTTAGACAATCAAAGAGTCTTTTATTACTAAATTGCTTATGAAATAAAACTGTCTTGATGCAAATGAACCTAGAGCTTAGAACCCCCTTACTATAGTTGATAATGCTTACACTAGTATTAGTTTGCGAGTACTTTAAAGTACTCATGGCTGTGTCCCTGGCTATTCAAATGGCCAGACTATGAAGATGAGCCCCAGTACCAGGATGAAGGACAGCAGGACGTATACGACAACTAGGACTACTCCTAACGTCAACAGTTGCCTGTGGAGCAGATGTACTACTACTACGCTACTTCCGCTGTGTGTTTTATATTGGATCCTTAGATCCCCTATGTTGTACTAAGAATAGATCATGTGATCCTTTGTTGTAAGACAATTATGGTTTGTAATGAATGATGTTCTGTGATATCAATCTATTATGTGTAACATCCCAAATTTCAAATCAATGAAGAAGAAGATTTCCAAATACTCAAATTTTAGAACCAACAAAAACTTTTATTTGCATATAGTGCCATGCATAGGGTTTGTGCATTATTGTGTGAGATTGCCATGATGATTGCTTGTGTGCTTATGTGTTACAACTTAAAACCTAACTTGATCTTTGAAGATCACAAAGCAAATCAAAAAGGAAGAAAAGAAAAGAAATAGAAAAATCACAAAACCCTCACATATGGTTTATGCCATTTTTGCAAATCTTTAACCTAGACCATTTTGGCTTGCACCATTAGTTGTATTATGTTACTAAACACTTATAAACACTTTTGGAATCAAAGAAACTCAAATCAAATCAAATTTGAAATCAAATTGTGCTCACATGCACTAATGGTCAAATCTTCCAACTTTAGCCTGATCACTACTTTGAGCCTCTGTATTTAGAGATTTTCAAACCAAACAATTCCAACTCTTTGCACCTCATCCAAGTACACATCAAGGTAAACAACTTTGGTAAAGACCACCAGTACAAATTCATCCTAGATCAAAAGTTATGCTCAAGCCAAGAGGAGACTTTGAAGCAAAACTAAGATCATCCCATTTTACAATTTTTGCAAATCTTTTTATTTTTGAATGCCACCACCACCTTTGTGTGTCTCTGGTCATTTGAAGCAAGTCCAATCCATCTCTTTAAATTTTTTCAAATTTACTTGCATGAGGCAAATTTGACAAATACTTGGTGATCAAATCTAACCCACCTCCACTTGCACTATTTGCAATAGTGTCTAGCCCCATTTTTGAAACCACTTGACCTAGCCTTGCTCCCTAGTCCCCTCTAGCCCTAACCCAAGCATTGAAACCCTAGGAGGAGGGCCAAACATGGCATAGCCATGGCCATGCCGGCCATGTTCCCCATGGCATGCTCCCCCTCTCTTCTCTCTTCTCCAGCCCTGGCCAGCGTGCCAAACGATGCCACCTCACTCTACTGCACCCACCTGCCCTAGCCCTGGTCGAGGAAATTCCCCACAGGCCCCATACACGCGCGCGCCCACGACGTCCTGTGCATGCCGATGACGGCATGGACGCGCCCACGGGCACGCGCAGCACACACGTCGCCACGACGATGCGCAGCACCCCCGGACCCCATTTCTCGCCCAGAGACTCGCCACGGCACGAGGAACCTCACGGACATGCTCCCTTCGCCGATCTGCGCCCGTCGCTACCGGAGATGACGACCACATCCCGCCACTGCCGCGTAGATCCTCGCGACCGCCCGACCGCGTTAGGCACCGCCTAGCCTCGCCGTAGCTTCCCAGAGGACCGCCATGACGTGATGAACAGGACACCGCCCTCGCTTACCTCCCTACGCCCCTGCAGCGCCCGCGCCACGGTCGCCATTGCCGCAGTACCCCGCCCCCCTTCCGCCATTATAAATAGAGACCACTCCTCGTCGATTTCTTCACACCACTGCACTCACCTCACCTCCCTCGACCTCCTCGACCCCCTCCTCGTATCGATTAGCCACCAGAGCTCGCCAATTTCACCGCCGGAGGCCGCCAGTACCGCAGCTCACCGCCGTCGATTGGAGCCATCCCCGGAGCTGCCGCCAGTACCTGGAGCTTCACCGTCGACGACCACTTCACCGCGCACACTACCCACCCTTGCTGGAGTGACGGTGAGCCCTCCGACCCCCCACTTGCGCCGCGCCAGTGGCCGAATCTCGCCGGAGACGATGACGTCCCTGAGCCGCTCGATCCTCTTCTAATCGTGCGGCTCCAATCCAACTTACCGTTTCAGTGTTTTATGAGAGACTGACGGGTGGATCTCACCCTGTCAGCAGCCCACGCATGCTCGACGCGTGGTGGGCTGGATTCGCCCGTTTAAACCATTTAGGCCCAGTAACGTTTCCCGCGCGGCCCTTTAATTCAAATTTAGAATTTCAGTTTTAAATCGAAATTGCTTGCAGATGCTTTTTCAAATTTAAATAGAATCAGTTTGGCTCAACAAAATTTGATGAATTACATATGGTTGGAAAGCTAGAGAAAAGATCTATCCAACTACACTGGTCTCATAATAAGATTCGTTGTAGAATTAATGTGACAAAAATAACAAGGAAGGGAGTTTTACAACTTCAAACAATTATTAAAAATCAACCAAAAATGCTTTTACGTTGATTTCAACTCTCATAGATCACATTTCACATATTCTAATTGTTTCTGTAAAAATAGGACATGGTTACTTTGTGTTATCATGGCCTAGTTTAAATAAAGGACTCTATGGCTAATTCTAGTTAAGTGATATTGTCCAAAACTATTTTTTTATCATATGAGAGGCTTTCTCTCATTTAAATCTTGTCTCAAGTAAATCAATATGAGGTAGTAACCATGTTCTCCAAAATCTCATATTGACTTAGTTGATGACATTAACTTATGATCAAAGTAGTGTTAAATTGCATGAGGTACTCTACCTCATTTAAATCATTTTTCTCAAATGATGATGATGAATGGTTGACCTTGGTCAACATGGATTCATGCATATTTTTTGGAGGAAATTAAATCTTAACAAGATTCAATGAGAGGAAATTATTTCCTCAAAGAACTAAAGAGAGCACTAGTTAATAATTGTAATGAGAGGAAATTATTTTTCTTTAAGTAAGAAAACAAGTTCAACCCACATGTTATGTTTGTGATGATGCTAGGATAGTTTGGTGTGAAACCCTTTGTGTGCTTAGACTAGATATTAAGATTGTTTGGTGATTGTTACCTCGTATCCGTTTTTAGACGCTAGTACCGAGGAGTACCAGGAGGAGGAGGTCTACTACCAGAAGGAGGAAGACCACTTTGACCAGTACACCAACCAAGGCAAGCTAATATTCTTGCAAGTGCAAAGCTCTCTTGAGCATGGCACCATTCCACTTTACCTTATGCTCAATGATCCTATCCCAAGTTTATACCTTGCATGCTTTTACTTTGTTTATTTAAAGCTTACATTTATAGTTAACTTTGGTCTAAGTATAGAGTAGAGCAAGAGTATCAAACTTAGCCTAAGGAGCTTATGAGTTAAGTAGCACCCCTCATGACTAGTTGCTAGTGCTAACAAAAAAAATTGACTACTCTGGATGGGAACTTGTGAAGTGAAGTGACGTTGAAAACCTTGGAATGATGAGTCATTCTATTGAAAGATTTTGAAAGTGAATATGACTTGTGAATGATATGGTGAACTTTGATAAAGCTCGATGGTTGGTTTGAATGCGATACCTTTCCAATATTTGAGTACCCCCACAATACCTGATTATGGGTAGGGCTTAACTGGAAGTTTATGCATCTTAGTATGGGTTCCCTCTGAACAAGCATCATAGGGGTTATGCCGAGGCTGCCTCCGTTAAAAGTGATATGATGTGAAATGAGGTGAATTGTCCGGCCCAAGCCCTGTGCAGTTCCCAGGCTGACGGTTTGTCTTTACTGGGAGGCCAAGCTCATGGGGAGAGGTACCTATACTAGGGTATGTAAGTGAAATGTTATGGTTGATGATCCGCGTACTGTGTTATGATGTTTCAGTGTTATCCCTGACGGATGAAATCAAATGTTGTGGCACAAGTGTGCAACCTGTGCAGAGTGTAAATCTATTCGAATAGCCGTGTCCACGGTTACGGACAGTTGGAAAGGCCATACTGTTACTGTTGTCAGATATTTCTTTGAAAAGGGTTGATGTATTGAATGGTGACTTGACTTGAATCACAACTGAGTTGTGGGAATGACACTAATGTTCCCACTTGAGTTAGTTAGCATATGAAGAGTCTTTTATCAAATGCTTGTGAACTAAAATTGGCTTTACGCAAATAAAACTAGAGCTTAGCACCCCATTACTAAAATTGATAGTACTTACACTAGTATTAGTTTGCGAGTACTTTAAAGTACTCATGGCTGTGTCCCTGGCTATTCCAATGGCCAGACTATGAAGAGGAGCCACAGTACGAAGATGATGGTCAGCAGGACGTCTACACCAACTAGGAGTTCTTCTAACGTCAAGCGTTGGCCTGTGGACTAGATAGTCCCCATTTATTACGCTTCCACTATGTAATGTGTTCGTTGATCATTAGATCAACTATTCTTGTAATATTGGATCATGTGATCTGAATTAGTAAGACGACTATGGTTTGTAATGAATGTTGACTTATGATATCGACTGTTATGTCTCGCAACAACAATCTTCCTAGGATTGCGATGTATGGCATAATAGGCATCTGGACTTAAAAATCCGGGTGTTGACAAGTTGGTATCAGAGCCATTGTTTGACCTTAGGAGACCCTAGTTAGAATGGACGTCTGAAAAACTTAGTTTCAAAATCAAATGAAGTGAATACTTGTGAAAAATTATTCACACTCTTTTCCTTGAGATCTTTTCAAATTGATAAGTCATGCTCTTCCTTATGAATCTACCTAAAATTTTGACACACTTGTTCACTCTCTAACTTACTCATCCATTTCACTTTCGGATGGAGCCAGTCAACACCAAGTTTTACCAGCTGGGGAATGGTTGGAGTCTGATTTTCGAGAGGGACCTAGACGCCCTGTTGGAATTTCTTGGACGCCCGCACCCGGAGTTTCACGGAGTCGAGGTCAACGACCAGCCCGGAGGGGAGATTCAGTGGATCATCACCGCTGACTTGAGGGGCAAGATGGAGCCTCCAACCTCTGAGAGGATCCTCTTCTCCTTCAGGGAAAGCAACTGGCTGGACGGACTCGCTCGTGCTCTTCAGGAAGCACTTGCCCGTCTGTGCGGGCAGAACGTGGTGGCAATCTTAGCGTCTCGCTATGCTCACATCGTCATGCGTGATTCTGTAGGAGTACCCATGGAACTGCAGCCCCACCCCAAGCTGAGGCACCATGCTGAGCATCTAGACTTCATGCTGTACCAGACTCAGCAGGAGCTGGACAACTCCCGCGCCTACGCCAACCAGACTCACCTTGCACTGGCTCAGCATGCCGATGCCATCAAGATGCTTGCAAAGGACCGCAAGTCACTCCGCCAGCAGCGTGCCAAGAAGGACGCTACCATCGCGCGTCTTCGCGCCAAGATAACATCCTTGGAGGCCACTGTCAAGGCCCAAGTTTTAAATTTTTGAACTTACCCAAAATGAGCCATAGAAAATTCCCTCTTATCTCATGATCTATCTCAATGTTCAGATGGCCCCTCCCACTCGCAACACCAGCCAAGAAGCTATGATACAACTGCTACAGACCTTGATGGAAGATCGAGAGAATGAAAGAGCTGAAAGACAAGCCAACATAGCTGCACTGCAACAAATTGCTAACAACAACCACGGCCATGGAAACCATGATCACCCCGGATCAAAACTCAAGAACTTCCAGAACACCAATCCTCCGTTGTTTAGCAAGACCGAAGAGCCACTCGATGCCGATGATTGGCTCCAGACCATGGAGAACAACTTAGAAGTAGCAGGAGTCGAAGCCGCAGAGAAGGTCTTGTTTGCCACTCGCTACCTTGCAGGACCAGCCCGAGCCTGGTGGATCAGCACCCGTGCCATGAATGCAGGACAGATCATGACTTGGACAGATTTCAAGCTCAAGTTCAGCAAGTACCACGTTTCCCCGGGTCTAATCAAGAAGATGAGGGATGAGTTCCGGGAACTCAAATAGGGTAGGATGTCGGTGGTCGAATACCGCGACAGGTTTCTCACACTGTCAAGGTACGCCCCCGATGAGACTGATACCACAGAGAAGAGGAAGGAGAGATTCCTGAACGGACTGCATGACGAGATGCAGACTGTGCTAGTCAACATCCCCTTTGCTGACCTTGAATCCTTGGTGGACTCCGCCATCCAGATGGAGGGGAAGCTCAACCAAGCAAACGAGAACCGCAAACGCCGCATGATGCACCAGAGTGGGCCCAGCAATACTCCGAAGTAACGCCCCAGCTCAAGCGGAGGTTTTTCTCGAAGAAACAACAAGCCCCAGATGCAGACTTCACGCCCGGGTTTTCAGAACCGGAGTGGAGGAAACCCCAGGACCGGAGGCCACAACAACTACAACAATACCCACAACAACAACTTCAACCGCGCCCCGACAAGAGCCCCCAACAACAACAACACCAACACTGCTCCGTGGACTGGGAGCAACGCTATCCCCGTCGCCCACAAAGACAGGTCCACCATCACTTGTTATGAGTGTGGAGTGGTGGGACACTACTCCAATGAGTGCCCCAAAAGGTTAGCCAAGACTGCCACCAACACCGCTGCACCTGCTCAGCAGCAACGCCGTGTCTCCACCGGCAGAAAGTTCGCCCCCAGCAACCCCAATAACCGCAACGGCCGTATCTTCCACATGAATGCTGAGGAAGCCCAAGAAGCACCAGATGTTGTACTGGGTATGTTTTCTGTTAACTCAGTACCTTCCAGAGTGTTGTTTGATTCTGGAGCATCGCATTCGTTTGTCACTGAAGACTTTGCATGCACTAGTAAAATTCAGCCCATCAGTTTGAAGCATGTCATGATAGTTCAAATACCTGGTTCAACCACCAAAGCTACAAAATTTTGTAAAGATGTGCCTATCAGAATCCATGAAGTAGATTTTTATGCCAATTTTATTATTCTGGGAACAAAAGGTTTGGAAGTAGTCCCGGGTATGGACTGGATGTCAAAACACCATCGATTGATAGACTGTGCCAAGAAAGCCATCACCATGACTAGTAGCACCGGTGTGTTAGTAGAACACATATCTGAAAGGCTGCCCAGAATGTTTACCTGCAACCAAAGTGTAGCCAAGCCAACTCTGGATCAGATCAGGGTCGTTTGTCGATACCCTGATGTGTTTCCGGATGATCTACCTGGTATGCCCCCAGATCGGGATATCGAGTTTATCATCGAGTTAATCCCCGGAACAGGACCTATAGCGCAGAGAGCCTATAGTATGAACCCCACAGAACTAGTGGAGCTGAAGAAGCAACTGGATGATATGTTAGCCAAAGGTTTGATTCAACCAAGTGCATCACCCTGGAGATCACCAGTTTTGTTTGTGGACAAGAAGGATGGTGCCACTCGTTTATGTACGGATTATCGTAAGCTTAACGATGTCACCATCAAGAACAAGTACCCATTACCCAAGATAGAAGACCTATTTGACCAGTTGACCGGTGCCAAAGTGTTCTCTAAGATTGATCTTAGGACTGGTTATCATCAACTGAAGATCCATGCAATGGATATCCCAAAGACTGCCTTCACCACCAGATATGGGTTGTATGAGTACAACGTCATGTCGTTTGGATTAACCAATGCCCCAGCTTATTTCATGAACCTCATGAATAAGATCTTCATGAACTTTTTGGATAAGTTTGTCGTTGTCTTCATCGACGACATCATTATCTACTCCAAATCCGAAGAAGAACATGAGCAACATTTGGAGGTTATCCTAGAAACCCTTAGACAGCACAAGTTGTATGCCAAGTTCAGCAAATGTGAGTTTTAGCTAAAGGAAGTAGGATTCCTGGGACATATCTTGTCTGCAGGAGGAATTGCCGTAGATCCCGCCAAGATCAAGACCGTTACAGAATGGCAAGCCCCAACCACCCAGACCGAGGTCCGCGCTTTTCTTGGATTAGCCGGATATTACCGTAGATTTGTTGAAGGCTTTTCAAGCATAGCTAGACCAATGGCACAACTGTTGAAGAAGGACAAGAAGTTTGAATGGACTGACAAATGTGAAGAAAGTTTACAGCAACTCGAGAGTAGATTGACCTCGGCCCCAATTTTGATCATGCCGGACATCACCAAGCCCTTTGACGTCTACTGCGACGCCTCCAAGATTGGTCTTGGATGTGTGCTGATGCAAGAAGGCAAAGTGATATCATATATGTCAAGACAACTGAAGCAACATGAGCAGAATTATCCAACCCATGACTTAGAGCTTGCAGCCGTAGTCTTAGCCCTGAAAGTTTGGCGTCATTACCTCATGGGAAATCGATGCGAGATCTATTCAGATCACAAGAGCCTAAAGTACATTTTCACGCAGAAGGAGCTGAATATGAGGCATCGCAGATGGATAGAATTGATCAAGGATTACGACATGGAAATTCACTACCACCCCAGCAAGGCCAATGTGGTAGCGGATGCCCTGAGTAGACTGCCGTGTCAGTTGAACTCCATGATCGCAATAGAGCAACCCAGCCTGTATCATGAGTGTGAACAGTTTAGACTTGAACTAGTTAGTGAAGGATTCCTAGCCAGCATAGAGCTTCAGCCCACCTTGATTAGCCAGATCAAAGAAGCCCAGAAGGAAATGCTGGTATCGACGGAATCAAGAGCCAAATCGCTGCAGGAAAAGCACCGGGATTCACCGAAGATGAAGCAGGAGTTCTTTGGTACAAAGGACGCCTATGTGTGCCCGCAGATTCTGAGTTGAAGCAAGTCATCCTGAAAGAAGCCTATGACACCCTTTACTCAATTCATCCCGGAGGGACCAAGATGTATCAAGATTAGAAGGAACAATTCTGGTGGCATGGAATGAAGAGAGAAATTGGAAGCTACATCGCCAAGTGTGATATCTGTCAGAGAGTCAAGGCGGTACATCAGCGACCCGCTGGATTGCTGCAACCATTGCAGATTCCAGAATGGAAGTGGGACTCAGTAGGAATGGACTTTATCACAGGTTTGCCCAAATCCAGCAAAGGAAATGATTCTATTTGGGTAGTGGTCGATAGATTGACCAAGGTAGCCCATTTTATCCCCGTCAAGACTACATACCAAGGCCCAAAGTTAGCTGAGTTATACATCTCCAGAATAGTCGCCCTGCACGGAACCCCGAAGTCAATTGTGTCAGATAGAGGATCCCAATTTACCTCAAGATTCTGGCAGAAAGTACATGAAGGACTAGGAACCTGGCTGAATTTCAGCACCGCCTATCACCCGCAGACCGATGGACAGACTGAGAGAGTCAACCAGATACTCGAGGACATGTTGAGAGCCTGTGTACTGGAATATGGATCCAAGTGGGAAGACTGCCTGCCTTACACATAATTCTCGTACAACAACAATTACCAAGCCAGTTTACAAATGGCCCCTTTTGAAGCCCTGTACGGAAGGAAGTGCCGTACCCCTCTGAATTGGTCGGAAGTCGGAGAGAGCCAAGTCTTTGGACCAGATGTTCTTCGAGAAGCTGAAGAGAAGGTGCACAAGATCCGCGAATACCTCAAGACGGCGCAATCGCGACAAAAGAGTTACGCCGACAAGAGACGCCGAGAGATGACCTTCGAGATCGGAGATTTTTTCTATCTCAAAGTATCCCCCCTTAAAGGAATGCAGAGATTTCAGCTCAAAGGAAAGCTTGCACCCCGATATGTCGGACCCTTCAAAGTTCTGAGTCGCTGAGGAGAAGTATCTTATCAACTGGAACTACCGGAAGAAATGTCGGCTGTGCACGACGTGTTTCACATCTCCCTACTCCGGAAGTGTCTAGAAGTGCCCGAGAAGACCGATGTTTTCAAGAACATCGATCACAGATCGGTGGATATCAACAAGGACTTGACGTATCGCGAAGTGCCTATTCGCATACTGGAAGAAGCTTTCAGAACCACTGTTGCGGTCAGAAACCCACCGGCGGGCAGCGACGGGCAACACCGTAGAGCCGGGAATCTCCCAGGACTGCGGCTGGCCCTGGTCCCTCCGAGCGACGGCCCGCAAAGCCTCGGCACGCACGTCCGATGCTGATGCAAGGGCGTGCCACCTGACCTATACCTGGTCAGGAAGGTGTTGGATGTGCCTCGCTTAGTTTCCTGCATGGCATACACGTAAACATTGAATACGAGCCTCGATCGGCTCTCAGGTTATCCTGTGAATCGGCTCAAGGAGCCGATCCACCCATGATGCGTACGAGGTGTACGATCAGATGGTGGTCCCGCTTGATCAAAACAAAGCTAAAATGACCTACTACGATTTAGGGCTTTCACCGCATAATCGGAACATCCTACTCGTGATTGAGCCTGGCGGCCACGCACGGTGATCGTAAACCGACCCTAGACAAGGCCTAAAAACCAACACGAAGTTGATCCTCGGAACATCCTGTCTAGGGCTAGCAAACTACACCCTGCGCGCCACCTGGATCCTTCAACCCGTTTGTAAGGCCTAACCATGCAGATATTAAACTAATCCTTGAAGAACAAGGAGCAATCATAACGGATCGGATCTACTAAATAATGATCAAGCGGGGTGCCGCCCTTACACCCAAGATAGGTGTAAGGGCGGCTAGATGTCTAAGGGTCGCACGACGATAGCATATGATACGAAGAACAATGCTAACCCTAAAACACCTATGATAACTACGTTGCTCGCCATCAAAAAGGCTTCAGTACGAGCAACGCATGAACGATGAATAAACGTGTGCTGCCTAGATCGCAAGATGCGATCTAGGCAGCATGGTGCTTACCCGGAAGAAACCCTCGAGACGGGGAGTTGGCGATGCGCCTAGATTGGTTTGTGGTGAACGTGATTGTTGTTTATTTCATAAACCCTAGATACATATTTATAGTCCGTAGACTTTCTAATGTGGGAATAATCCCAACCGGGCACGAGCCCAAAACTCTATCTAACCGACACGTATCCTACTATGGTACAGATACACGGGCAAACTAGCCCAAACTTTGTATACAAGGCCGATTCATGTATTTCTTCTATGTATATTCTTCAAGCCCATCTTCAATCGCGGCCCACCTCTGATCCGGTCAAATTCTGGTGATAACACATGCCCCCTGGTTTTGGAAATAACAATTCCAAAATCACTCTGTTTTTCTTCGTCGGGTCATGTCGTGGCAGAGCAGAACCGCCGCAGTATCCTTCATCATGATGCCTTGCCTCCTCCACTTCTCCGCGTGACCTGGCAATTTTTTTTTTCTGTTGGGCACCACTTCCTCGAAAACTGCTGTGGCATTGAATCTCCACTATATCCCTTTTATTTAACCGCATCGAGCAATTCGCTTTTCTATCCCCTCCTCATCCTCTGTTCCTCCGTAGTCCTCGAAAACCCTCTTCCCACCATGGACTCATCCTCCTCTTCCTCCTCCGGTCTTTCCTACCGGTCTTCCTCCTCCCGCGAGCCGACGCCGGAGGACATACGCGCACCAGAGGAGTGGGACCAGGAGGACCACGCCTCCTCCGTCTGGTCCGAGGATGACAAGTCTTTGACCAGCGGAGATGAAGATCTCCAGTTCCTTGCTGATGGGGAACTGGAATCGGAAAGCGAGGATGACTTGTTCCCCTGGGACGGTTACACCTCCTCTGAGGAAGAGGAGGAGGAAGACGACGACGACGACTCCCTCGAGGGTTACCCGCCGGCGAAACGCCTCCGCACCTGGTGGGATGACGACGACAGCGATGATGACGAGGAGGATGAAGCTCCTGTAGAGGGCTACGGGAGCAGCGACGACGAGCCCACCGGCAGTAGTGCCGATGAGAGCTCCGAGGACGACGACGAGGGCAGCGACGGCCCGTAGACTAGGATCTACTAGTGTAGGCCTAGTAGTAGTAGATTGGTCAACAGACCCTTCTTTTGTTCTCCCTTCCTTGAGCAATCGGCTCTTTCTTTGTAAGAAATCATGTTTTATTAATGAAGAATTTCCCCCAATTTGATTTTGCCTATTTCCTTTAAGCTAATTTAGCCGATGCTCAATGAGCCGATGACAACGCATCGGTCCCTCATAATCCATCCTTCGTCTCTTCGACTACGGAGTGATCGTAAACTTAGTCAATGCTCAATAAGCCGATGTCAGCGCATCAATCCCTCATGATCTATCCTTCATCTTTTCGACCGATGAGTTTGAGCTCTGATGGATCACCACCTTTGAAGAAAATTGCGACGCAGGACTAGCCGATGACAACCCAACCGGCTTCCCAAAACAGAGCATCCACCAGGCCAGCTGCCCCCCGAGCCTCAGTCGAGGCGAAAACAGTGATGAGGATACGTAATCCAGACCGATGGACCTGAGCTCGATCATATCTGAGAAAGCTACCGTGAAGAGCCAGCCAGAGCCGATCACCCCTCTTCCGTTGAAAGCCGATACTGCAGATGGTCACCAGCGGCTTTAGAAACCAAAACTCCTCTGACAAGCTTGTCTCATACGCCAAAACTTCTCTGGCACAGAGTTGGAGGTCTTCGTGTCTTGAACACGCAACTGGTAGATCCCATGAAATTTGTACTAGAGTCGATGGCCGTGCATCGGCTATACATCATGAAAATATTTTTTTTTACGGGCCGATTTTCCTATCGGCCCCCAATATTTAACTGCACATGTATCGCACATGTTCATCTGATTAGGTGCCCCCCGAGCCGATTCTGCCAGGTAACTGCTGATATCGGCTATGTGGTTAGCCAAGGCACTATATGTGAACGTCGGCTCGGTTGAGACCAGTGTTGACTTCTTCCAGCTCATCAGCCGACGTAAACCCATTGCCCATTAGATCGACGTTGAACCCAGGCAGAATGTATGGTGAAGATAATTTTGTCCGATTGCTGGAATCGGCCTCCATGTTGAATTGCTCAATGAAGGTTTTGCAATGTTCCTCCATAGATCCTTGGGGCCGATCCCATGGATCGGCATCGCCACGTTTGTCCATAGATGTTGCTTTTGTTACACGGTCAGGCCGGTGGATAAAACCAGCCTAACCCCGTCCTTTGTCACGTCGATGCGCTCGCAGTCGTCCAAATTGATGCCTGAAAGTGGCTCTTGGCCTGATGTCTCCCAAACGTTCATGCCAGCCGTTGAAATCTCGGCTGAATCATCTGCGTGGACGACTTCTACTTCATCTCCATCCCATTGTATTAGGCATTGGTGCATCGTGGATGGAATGCAAGAATTGGCGTGGATCCAATCTCTCCCTAGTAGGACAGCATAGGTGCTCTTGTTGTCGACAATAAAGAACGTCGTAGGGACGGTTTTCCTTCCTACGGTCAGATCCACGTTCAGAACACCTTGTGCGTCAGATGCTTGGCCATTGAAATCGCTCAGTGTCACATTGGTCTTGATCAGATCCGAGCTAGAGCGTCCCAACCGACGTAGCATGGAGTATGGCATAATGTTGACTGCCGCTCCGGTGTCCACCAGCATCTTGTTGACAGGCTGCCCATTGATGTAGCCTCGCAAGTACGGGGCCTTCGGATGCCTGTAGCTTCTTTCTCGTGGCTTCTCAAAGATGACCGGCCGTGGGCCGCAGATCAAGTTGTGCCACGGGGTGCTTCGTCTAATCCTGGAGCACTAAACTCCGTTGGAAGGATGAACACCATGTTTGTGCCAGCCGATGTTTCATCATCGGCTTTCTTCTGTCTGGGGCGCCACTCTTTCCTTTGTGGCCGACCTTCTTCGTCCAGGGTTCGCTGAATTTTAGCGGCCAGATCAGGCCGCGCCTTCCTCAACGTGTGCAGGTATAACCTTTCGGCTTCCTCCAACCCACGTAGTCGCTGAACCCTACGCTTTTGCGAACGGCTGAGCCCATCAGGGCACCACCTTGGCCGATGATACTTGTCTTCTTCATCATCGTCCTCTAGTTCCTCGAGATCTTCTACCCGAGTGGACTCAGCGTGCTTGTTCCGAGGCGGGAGAGGCCCTAGACGTTTGAACACGGACACGTTAGCTGCATCCTTCTTCTTTTGTTTACATTCTGGGCAGTTGCCGATTGTAGGCAATCGGCTCATTCCTGAATCCCAGCAGTGTCTGAAGAAGGGGCAGTCCCAGTGCCTATCCACGTCGTCTTGCTCTCTCGACTCTTCCTTGGCGTGGCGCTCATATCTCTCCTTGTCGTGATCATGCCGACGGTGTCTCCTGGCGTCCCTAGCCATACGATCTCTTTCATCATCGTAGTGGTATCGCCGGCGTTGGTCATATTGACCCACATACTTGTTGAGGAGGTGATTAGAGAGAGGTCGCTGATATCTTACGTTCCTCACTTCTCCCTCTGTGATGTAGCGCTTGCCATCGTGACGGAGCCGATCGCGTGGAGCGGCTTCCTCTGTGTCCTTGCTATGAGAGCAGCTGCTGTTGACGTCAGAAATCCCCTTGCGGGCAGAGATGGTCAACACGGTAGAGCCGGGAACAACTAGGGCTGCGGCTGGCCCCAGTCCCTCAGAGCGACGGCCCGCAAAGCCTCCTGGTCGCACGCGCCGATGCCAACTGCAAGGGCGTGCCACCTGACCTATACCTGGTCGGGAAGGTGTGGATGATGCCTCGCTTAGTTTCCTGCAGGGCACACACGTAAACATTAAATACGAGCCTCGATCGGCTCTCGAGTTATCCCGTGAATCGGCTCGAAGAGCCGATCCACCCATGATTCGGACGAGGTGTCCGAATATATGGTGGTTCCGCTTGATCAAGGTAAAGCTAATGAGATCTACGACGATTTAGGGTTTTCACCGCATAATCGGATCATCCTACTCACGATTGGGCCTCGCGCTCGCGCACGGTGACCGTAAGCCGATCCTAGACAGGGCCTAAAAACCAACACGAGGTTGATCCCCGGAACATCCTTTCTAGGGCTAGCAAATGCCACCCTACACGCCGCTGGATCCTCCAACCCTTTGTAAGGCCTAACTATTGCGGATGTTAAACTAATCCTTGATGAAACAAGGAGCAACCATAACGGATCAGATCTACTAAACTATGATCAAGCGGGTGCCGCCCCTACACCTAAGATAGGTGTAAGGGCGGCTAGACATGCAAGGGTTGCACTACGAAAGCATGTAACATGAGGAACAATGCTAACCCTAACATGTCTAAGATAACTACGTTGCTCGCCATCAAAAAGGCTTCAGTACGAGCAACACATGAACAACGTGGGCAGGCTTGTGCTGCCTAGATCGCAAGATGCGATCTAGGCAGCATGGTGCTTACCGGTAGAAACCCTCGAGACGAAGGAGTTGGCGATGCGCCGAGATTTGTTTGTGGTTGAACGTTGGTTGTTGTTTATTCCATAAACCCTAGATACATATTTATAGTCCAGCGGACTTTCTAATGTGGGCGTGCACTAAACCGTGCACGAGATAAACTCTAACTTTTAATCTAGATACAATCTACTATAATTAAAGATACACGGGCAATCTAGCCCAAATTCCCCGTGCAAGGCCGCTTCAGAGATCTTCCACGTGTAATCTTCCAAGCCCATCCTGATCGCGGCCCACCTCCTGATTTGGCCAAAATCTGGTGATAACACATGCCCCCTAGTTTTGGTAATGATAATTTCAAAACCACTCTGTTTTTTCCTTCGAAGGGTCATGTCGTGGCAGAGCAGAACCGTCGCAGTATGTTTCATCATGACGACTTGCCTTCCCAACTTCTCTGCACGATTTGACAGTTTTGGCACCATGTCCTCGAAAACTGTTCGAAAATTAAATCTCCATCCCCTTTATTTAACCGCATCGAACAGTTCTCCTCTTCGTCCTCTTCACATTAGCACTCCCAAAAGCCCTTCGCGCACCATGTCTTCCTCTTCCTCCACCTCATCGGAACTCTCCCTCGGGTCCTCCTCCTCCCGTGAGACGCCGCCGGACATTCGCGCACCGGAAGAATGGGACTCGGAAGACCACGCCTCCTCCATCCGGTCCGAGGAAGACAAATCCTTGACCAGTGGGGAGAGCGACCTCCGCTTCCTCGCCGACGGGGAATCGGAGGAGGAGAGCGATGACGATCGCTTCTCCTGGGATGACTTCACCTCCTCCGAGGAGGCGAAGGAGGAGGGGGAGGAGGAGGAAGAAGACAGCTCCTCCGACGAGCCGCCGGCCAAACGCCGCCACCTCTGGCCCGGGAACCTCAGCGACGTCGACAGCGACGATGACGCTGACGAAGAGGACGAAGACAACGAGGGTCCTGTCGGTGGCCGCTGGAGCAGCGATGACGAGCCGGTAGGGAGTAGCGCCGACAGTGGCGATGACGGCGACGACGACGACGAGGGCAGCAACGGCCCCTAGATAGGATCTTAGCATAGGGCCAGCAGTAGTAGACGGGGCAATGTATCCCCTAGTACTTCCTGTTGAGAGCAATCAGCTCTTCTATGTAAGAAATCTGGTTTATCAATGAAGAAATTTCCCCAATTTGATTTTGCCGATTCCCTTTATGATAATTTAGCCGATTTTCCTTCGTACTGATTCTGCCGATTGCCAATCTGGTCAATGCCCAATAAGCCGATGGCATCGCATCGGTTTCTCACGATAAATTTCGAGATAGATCCATCCGGACCCAAACTCCTGGTCAAACAAGGCCAAGCCATAATCGCGCAAACCCTAGGCCTTTCAGACATTCTTCTGCCGCACCCTTCCCTTCCAGATCCTCTTTGCCTTCAGAAGAGCCCTAGGATTGTTGCTGGATCAATTCAAACGCCGAAGCTGCCACTTCTGCAGGACAAGCATCACTTCTGCAGTGACGTTTTATAATCCTGCTCTGTTCTCTTTCAGCAATCATTGCTCAAAATCAAACTGAGATGCAGAGCCAACCGATTTTAGCAAAATCGGCTTTCTTATAGCAAAGGACCTCTCGTGGCAAGTTGCCCCCCGAGCCTCAGCCGGGGTGGAAACAATGATGAGGACCCGTAATTCAGGCAAACAGGCCTGGGCTCGACCATGTCCGAGAGTGCTATCGTGCGGGGCCAACCAATTGATCACCTTTCGTCCGTTGACAGTCTATACAGTCGATCCAGCAGGCTAGTAATCTGGTGTTGAGTAGGTGCCCTCAACATAGTCCTGGGCTTGTCGCTGAATCGTCTTGCGTACTGAAACTGATAATTTTGCAACATCAGCACCATTCTTCAGGCAAGTTGTGATGCAGAGTTAGCCGATTCCAACGAAATCGGCGCCCCAAAGCAGAGAACCTTCAAGGTGAGCTGCCCCCCCGAGCCTCAGTCGGGGCGAGAATAGCAGTGAGCCGACCACGTCGATCATCCTCAGTTTCCAACTCGTAATGCAGCATCAGCCGATTCAACAAAATAGGCTCTTTAGAGTGAGGAGATTTCAGGGCGAGCCGCCCTCCCCCGAGCTTCTTCAGTTCAATCCTTGCGCCTTGCTGATCAGATCGGCTCATTATCTTCGGCAGGCTGCAGCAACTTCCGGTGAAGATGTCCTCGCATTTCTGACGCCCTCCAACCCTGGGCGCAACAACCCCTGGAAGTGACAGTTTCTGAGTCAAAGCGTGACAGCCGATGGCTTCGCCATCGGCGGTTCTCCTGGTCTTAGAAGAGATATGCTCCCTTCGTTAGGCTCATCCCTACCCTGACTTGTACATTAGTCAGGGTTACGATCCGCAATCCTGCAGTCCTGGTTCTAGAAGATGTCACATTCCTCGCTGCTAACGCCCTTAAGTCGATGTCTGCACATCGGCTATGCTTGAAATTTTTTGAATTTTCGACCGATTTGTGTATCGGCCCCCATACTCCAATACCCATCATCAAAGGATGAGACGCTTCCACTGCATATCCTCGTGTTTCATCCACCTGAGTGCCCCCCGGAGCCGATTCTGTCAAGAGAATTGATGGTATCGGCTCCGTTGGATAACATGTTGAACCCAGGCAGAATGGATGGTGAGGATAATTTTGGCCGATTGCTGGAATCGGCCTCCCGTTGCTTCCTCGGTGAAGGTTTTGTGACGTCCCTTCATAAATTTTTGGGGCCGATCACAAGGATCAGTCTCGCCACGTTTATCCATCGACATTTGCTTTTGTTACACGGTCAGGCCGGTGGATAAAACCAGCCTAACCCCGTTCTTTGTCACGTCGATGCGCTCACAGTCGTCCAAATTGATGCCTGAGAGCGGCTCTTGGCCTGATGTCTCCCAAATGTCCATGCCGGCCGTTGAGACCTCGACTGAATCATCTGCATGGACGACTTCTACTTCATCTCCATCCCAATGTATTAGGCATTGGTGCATCGTGGATGGGATGCAACAGTTGGCGTGGATCCAATCTCTCCCTAGTAGGACAGCGTAGGTACTCTTGCTGTCGACGATAAAGAACGTCGTAGGGACAGTTTTTCTTCCTACGGTCAGATCCACATTCAGAACACCTTGTGCGTCGATGCTTGGCCGTTGAAATCACTCAGTGTCACATTGGTCTTGATCAAATCTGAGCTCGAGCGTCCCAACCGACGTAGCATGGAGTATGGCATAATGTTGACTGCCGCTCCGGTGTCCACCAACATTTTGTTGACAGGCTGCCCATTGATGTAGCCTCGCAAGTACAGGGCCTTCAGATGCCTGTAACTTCTTTCTTTTGGCTTCTCAAAGATAACCGGCCGCGGGCCGCAATCTAATTGTGCCACAGGTGCTTCATATAATCTTGGAGCGCTAAACTCCGTTGGAAGAATGAAGACCATGTTTGTGCCAGCCGATGTATCATCATCGGCTTTCCTCTGCTTGGGGCGCCACTCTTTTCTTTGTGGCCGACCTTCTTCGTCCAGGGTTCGCCGAATTTTGGCGGCCAGATCAGGCCGTGCCTTCCTTAGCGTGTGCAGGTACAATCTTTCAGCTTCTTCCAACCCACGCAGACGCTGAACCCTTCGCTTTTGGGAGCGGCTGAGCCCATCAGGGCACCACCTGGGCCGATGATATTTATCTTCTTCATCATCGTCCTCTAGTTCCTCGAGATCTTCCACCCGAGCGGACTCAGCATGCTTGTTCCGAGGCGGGAGAGGCCCTAGACGCTTGAACACGGACACGTTAGCGGCATCCTTCTTCCTTTGCTTGCATTCTGGGCAGTTCTCGATTGTTGGCAATCGGCTCATTCCTGAGTCCCAGCAATGTTTGAAGAAAGGACAGTCCCAGTGCCTATCCATGTCATCCTGCCCCCTTGACCCTCCTTCAGCGCGACGATTGTACCCGTCGTTGCTTCTATCATGTTGACGGTACCTCCTGACCTCTGCATCAGACCGACAATTCCTTTCATCATCTACGTCGTAGTGCCGATGTCGGTCATACTGCTGCTCATATTTGTTGAGGAGGTGCTCGGAGAGTGGACGTTGATACCGCACGCTTCTCATTCCCTCCCCTGACAGGTACCGCCTATCATCATCTTGGGGCCGGTCGCGTGGATCGGCCTCCTCTTCATCCTTGCCACGGGAGTGGCTGCTTTCTGCTTCATCTTTGCCATGGCGGCTCGCAAGCCCTGCCATGTTGACACCAAAGGAGAACTTTGGCTGGCCTATGGAGTGGCTGAGATCCACCATGTTGATGCCAGGCCACGGACGTGAGTCTCTACCGAGCTTGATATCGTGCGGCTGGGTCTCCTCCGAGGAGCCGATGAGTTCGGCTTCGAGGGTTGCCTTGATCTCGTCATGTTTCTTTTTGAGCTCCTCGGGCAGATCCTCGTACTTCAGCGACCTGGTGCGTTCTTCTGACGGGACGGACAGATCCACTCCATCGAGTGCGCCTTCGGGTGTGAAACCCTTCCACCCGACGCCATGGGAGCGGGTTCGGTGGAAAGAGCCGATGAGTTCGGCTTCGAGGACCGCCTTGATTTCGTCATGCTTCTTCTTGAGCTCATCAGGCAGATCCTCGTACGTGACCGGAGTGTCTTCCGCCATCTCGGATGTAGATGGCGATGTTGTGGATGTCGAAGGTCGTCCCACCGGGCGTGCCAGAATGTGTTGACGTCAGAAACCCCCTGGCGGGCAGAGATGGTCAACACGGTAGAGCCGGGAACAACTAGGGCTGCGGCTGGCCCCAGTCCCTCAGAGCGACGCGCCCGCAAAGCCTCCTGGTCGCACGCGCCGATGCCAACTGCAAGGGCGTGCCACCTGACCTATACCTGGTCAAGAAGGTGTGGATGATGCCTCGCTTAGTTTCCTGCAGGGCACACACGTAAACATTAAATACGAGCCTCGATCGGCTCTCGAGTTATCCCGTGAATCGGCTCGAAGAGCCGATCCACCCATGATTCGGACGAGGTGTCCGAATATATGGTGGTCCTGCTTGATCAAGGTAAAGCTAATGAGATCTACGACGATTTAGGGTTTTCACCGCATAATCGGATCATCCTACTCACGATTGGGCCTCGCGCTCGCGCACGGTGACCGTAAGCCGATCCTAGACAGGGCCTAAAAACCAACACGAGGTTGATCCCCGGAACATCCTTTCTAGGGCTAGCAAACGCCACCCTACACGCCGCTGGATCCTCCAACCCTTTGTAAGGCCTAACTATTGCGGATGTTAAACTAATCCTTGATGAAACAAGGAGCAACCGTAACGGATCAGATCTACTAAACTATGATCAAGCGGGGTGCCGCCCCTACACCTAAGATAGGTGTAAGGGTGGCTAGACATGCAAGGGTTGCACTACGAAAGCATGTAACATGAGGAACAATGCTAACCCTAACATGTCTAAGATAACTACGTTGCTCGCCATCAAAAAGGCTTCAGTACGAGCAACGCATGAACAACGTGGGCAGGCTTGTGCTGCCTAGATCGCAAGATGCGATCTAGGCAGCATGGTGCTTACCGGTAGAAACCCTCGAGACGAAGGAGTTGGCGATGCGCCGAGATTTGTTTGTGGTTGAACGTTGGTTGTTGTTTATTCCATAAACCCTAGATACATATTTATAGTCCAAGCGGACTTTCTAATGTGGGCGTGCACTAAACCGTGCACGAGATAAACTCTAACTTTTAATCTAGATACAATCTACTATAATTAAAGATACACGGGCAATCTAGCCCAAATTCCCCGTGCAAGGCCGCTTCAGAGATCTTCCACGTGTAATCTTCCAAGCCCATCCTGATCGCGGCCCACCTCCTGATTTGGCCAAAATCTGGTGATAACAGCTGCCCTCATCTCCGTCCTTACCAGAGTGGTGCCCAGGTCCTACCATGTTGATATTGCACGAGAATCCTGGCTGGCACCCTCCATGGTAAGTGCACTCCACCATGTTAACGGCGGGAAAGGGGTGTGTGTCGACCTTCATGGCGTACTCGGCTGAAAATTAGACGCCCTTGTTCTATCGCCATTTGGACCTGCTGACGCCACACCCTGCAGTCGTTGGTGGCGTGGGTGAACGTGTTATGCCATTTGCAGTATGGCTTTCCGTTCAGCTCCTGCACCATGGGGATCTTGTGGCCTTCGGGTAACTTTAGCTGCTTCTCCTTGACTAAGAGGTCGAAAATTTGCTCAGCTTTGGTCACGTCGAAGTCAAACCCTTTTGGAGGACCTTGTGGCTTGACCCACTTACAGGACACGGGGCTTGCCCCCGGAGTCCATTCAGCCACTGCTATCTCTTGATCTCCCGCAGAGCCTTCATCTTCATCTGCCTCAACCAGGACCACCGCACGCTTGAATTTATCCTGGTATACATCTGGGTGGCGCTGTTCATATGCCGACAGCTTCTGCACCATGTGCGCCAGTGAAGGGTAGTCTGCTTGGGAGGCCACGTCCTTGATCGATGATGAGAGACCCACCACCGCCAACTCGACTGCTTCTTTTTCAGTCACATGAACCGAATAGCATCGGTTCCTAACGGTCCTGAAGCGCTGGATGTATTCTGACACTGTTTCCCCGTGCTTCTGTCATACTTGTGCTAGATCGGCAATGCCAGCCTCGGAAGCCTCTGAGTGATACTGCACGTGGAACTGCTCTTCCAACTGCTTCCAAGTCCGGATTGAATTTGGTGGCAGCGATGTGTACCACCCGAAAGCCGATCCTGTGAGGGACTGTGCGAAGAACCTCACACGCAGCTCGTCTGATGCTGAGATCGTGCCCAGCTGTGCCAAATATCGGCTCACATGCTCGATGGAGCTGGAACCATCTGATCCATTAAACTTTGTGAAATCAGGGAGCCGATATTTGGGTGGTTGATGCGCGTGGTTGACGTATTGTCTTTTCGTTCGACACGCGTCCGTTGGGAACCCCAAGAGGAAGGTGTGATGCGCACAGCGGCAAGTTTCCCTCAGTAAGAAACCAAGGTTTAATCGGACCAGTAGGAGTCAAGAAGCACGTTGAAGGTTGATGGCGGCGAGATGTAGTGCGGCGCAACACCAGGGATTCCGGCGCCAACGTGGAACCTGCACAACACAACCAAAGTACTTTGCCCCAACGAAACGAGTGAGGTTGTCAATCTCACCGGCTTGCTGTAACAAAGGATTAACCGTATTGTGTGGAAGATGATTGTTTGCAGAGAAAACGAGTAAAACAAGTATTGCGAGTAGATTTGTATTTCAGTAAAGAGAATTGGACCGGGGTCCACAGTTCACTAGAGGTGTCTCTCCCATAAGACGAACAGCATGTTGGGTGAACAAATTACGGTTGGGCAATTGACAAATAAAGAGAGCATGACAATGCACATACATATCATGATGAGTATAGTGAGATTTAATTGGGCATTACGACAAAGTACATAGACCGCCATCCAACTGCATCTATGCCTAAAAAGTCCACCTTCGAGGCTATCATCCAAACCCCTCCGAGTATTAAGTTGCAAGCAACGAGACAATTGCATTAAGTATGGTGCGTAATGTAATCAACAACTACATCCTTAGACATAGCATCAATGTTTTATCCCTAGTGGCAACAGCACAACACAACCTTAGAACTTTCTCGTCACTCGTCCCGGTGTCAATGCGGGCATGAACCCACTATCGAGCATAAGTACTCCCTCTTGGAGTTACAAGCATCTACTTGGCCAGAGCATCTACTAGTAACGGAGAGCATGCAAGATCATAAACAACACATAAGCATAACTTTGATAATCAACATAACAAGTATTCTCTATTCATCGGATACCAACAAACGCAACATATAGAATTACAGATAGATGATCTTGATCATGATAGGCAGCTCACAAGATCCGACAATGATAGCACAATGGGGAGAAGACAACCATCTAGCTACTGCTATGGACCCATAGTCCAGGGGTAGACTACTCACACATCACACCGGAGGCGACCATGGCGGCGTAGAGTCCTCCGGGGATGATTCCCCTCTCCGGCAGGGTGCCGGAGGCGATCTCCTGGATCCCCCGAGATGGGATCGGCGGCGACGGCGTCTCTGGAAGGTTTTCCGTATCGTGGCTCTCGGTGCTGGGGGTTTCGTCACGGAGGCTATTTGTAGGCGGAAGGGTAGGTCAAGAGGCGGCACGAGGGCCCCACACCACGGGGCCGCGCGGCCAAGGGGGGCCGCGCCGCCCTAGGGTGTGGCCCCCTCGTGGCCCCTCTTCGTCTCTCCTTCGGACTTCGGAAGCTTCGTGGAAAAATAGGCCCCGGGCTTTGATTTCGTCCAATTCCGAGAATATTTCCTTACTAGGATTTCTGAAACCAAAAACAGCAGAAAACAAGCAATCGGCACTTCGGCATCTTGTTAATAGGTTAGTTCCAGAAAATGCACGAATATGACATAAAGTGTGCATAAAACATGTAGATAACATCAATAATGTGGCATGGAACATAAGAAATTATCGATACGTCGGAGACGTATCAGTGGTAGTGGGATCAACTCGTACTCGTTGGGGTACGGCTTGGAATAGCCGATTGCCCTCCTTTTCGGCATCATGCCGAACTGGTCTTTCAGGATTGTACAAATCTGATCCGCGGTGATGGCTGCAGGCATCGAACTCTGAAGATTCGCTGGGGTGGCATACCTAGCCAGCCAGCCATGCTTGCTTTTCCAGCTCTGAGCCAACTGCAGGAGCTGAGCTCTGGAGGTTTGTCGGAGTGGCATACTTAGCTAGCCACGTCTGCTTCTCAAGATCTGTTCCCGAAGTTCCTCCTGATGTTCCGGAAGTCCCTGCTGTTGCAGCCTGGTTCGAGAGTGCCCGATTCATGCGGTCCGGCACGTATGCGCACGTGTATCCGTGAGGGATCTCCTTAGGCGCCTCATGCAAGAATTGGTAGTCACTAGGGTCACCACCGATCTTGTAGACGACGTATGCCGATGAACTCGGCACTTCTGGTGCTGCCAACGCGAACGGCAGCGGTGGACGGGACTGGAGTGGCATCTCCCCTTGGTAAGTCCCCAGAGCTGGTCCTGACGGAGAATACTGATGGCTCATGATTTCCTGGATCACCCGAAGAGCGACACGCTCCAAAGTGTTCACCAGGCTCTCAGAATGTCGGTGTAGCGAATGAGCCACCATGAAGTTAATCTCCTGACACAGCGACCTGGTGCGTTCTTCTGACGGGGTGGACAGGTCCACTCCATCGAGCGCGCCTTCAGGTGAGAACCCTTTCCACCTGATGCCATGTGAGCGGGTTCTGTGAAAAGAGCCGATGAGGTCGGCTTCGAGGACTGCTTTGATCTCGTCATGCTTCTTCTTGAGCTCCTCGGTCAGATCCTCGTACTTGACTGGAGTGCCTTCCGCCATCTCAGATGTAGATGGCGATGCGGTTGATGTCGAAGATGGTCCCACCGGGCGTGCCAGAATGTGTTGCGGTCAGAAACCCACCGGCGGGCAGCGACGGGCAACACCGTAGAGCCGGGAATCTCCCAGGACTGCGGCTGGCCCTGGTCCCTCCGAGCGACGGCCCGCAAAGCCTCGGCACGCACGTCCGATGCTGATGCAAGGGCGTGCCACCTGACCTATACCTGGTCAGGAAGGTGTTGGATGTGCCTCGCTTAGTTTCCTGCATGGCATACACGTAAACATTGAATACGAGCCTCGATCGGCTCTCAGGTTATCCTGTGAATCGGCTCAAGGAGCCGATCCACCCATGATGCGTACGAGGTGTACGATCAGATGGTGGTCCTGCTTGATCAAAACAAAGCTAAAACGACCTACTACGATTTAGGGCTTTCACCGCATAATCAGAACATCCTACTCGTGATTGAGCCTGGCGGCCACGCACGGTGATCGTAAACCGACCCTAGACAAGGCCTAAGAACCAACACGAAGTTGATCCTCGGAACATCCTGTCTAGGGCTAGCAAACTACACCCTGCGCGCCACTGGATCCTTCAACCCGTTTGTAAGGCCTAACCATGCAGATATTAAACTAATCCTTGAAGAACAAGGAGCAATCATAACGGATCGGATCTACTAAATAATGATCAAGCGGGGTGCCGCCCTTACACCCAAGATAGGTGTAAGGGCGGCTAGATGTCTAAGGGTCGCACGACGATAGCATATGATACGAAGAACAATGCTAACCCTAAAACACCTATGATAACTACGTTGCTCGCCATAAAAAAGGATTCAGTACGAGCAACGCATGAACGATGAATAAACGTGTGCTGCCTAGATCGCAAGATGCGATCTAGGCAGCATGGTGCTTACCCGGAAGAAACCCTCGAGACGGGGGAGTTGGCGATGCGCCTAGATTGGTTTGTGGTGAACGTGATTGTTGTTTATTTCATAAACCCTAGATACATATTTATAGTCCGTAGACTTTCTAATGTGGGAATAATCCCAACCGGGCACGAGCCCAAAACTCTATCTAACCAACACGTATCCTACTATGGTACAGATACACGGGCAAACTAGCCCAAACTTTGTATACAAGGCCGATTCATGTATTTCTTCTATGTATATTCTTCAAGCCCATCTTCAATCGCGGCCCACCTCTGATCCGGTCAATTTCTGGTGATAACAACCACTCGCACCAGGAGTATCAAGTTCCTAAAGATTCAATGGAGCAACCACAGCGAAGACGAAGCCACTTGGGAGCGAGAAGACTATATGAAGAAGGAGTACCCAGATCTCTTTAGTACCTAATTTTCTTTACGTTCTCGGGACGAGATCTTTTGTAAGGGGGAAGGGTTTGTAACATCCCAAATTTCAAATCAATGAAGAAGAAGATTTCCAAATACTCAAATTTTAGAACAAACAAAAACTTTTATTTGCATATAGTGCCATGCATAGGGTTTGTGCATTATTGTGTGAGATTGCCATGATGATTGCTTGTGTGCTTATGTGTTACAACTTAAAACCCTAACTTGATCTTTGAAGATCACAAAGCAAATCAAAAAGGAAGAAAAGAAAAGAAATAGAAAAATCACAAAACCCTCACATATGGTTTATGCCATTTTTGCAAATCTTTAACCTAGACCATTTTGGCTTGCACCATTAGTTGTATTATGTTACTAAACACTTATAAACACTTTTGGAATTAAAGAAACTCAAATCAAATCAAATTTGAAATCAAATTGTGCTCACATGCACTAATGGTCAAATCTGCCAACTTTAGCCTGATCACTACTTTGAGCCTCTGTATTTAGAGATTTTCAAACCAAACAATTCCAACTCTTTGCACCTCATCCAAGTACACATCAAGGTGAACAACTTTGGTAAAGACCACCAGTACAAATTCATCCTAGATCAAAAGTTATGCTCAAGCCAAGAGGAGACTTTGAAGCAAAACTAAGATCATCCCATTTTGCAACTTCTGCAAATCTTTTTATTTTTGAATGCCACCACCACCTTTGTGTGTCTCTGGTGATTTGAAGCAAGTCCAATCCATCTCTTTCAAAAATTTCAAATTTACTTGCATGAGGCAAATTTGACAAATACTTGGTGATCAAATCTAACCCACCTCCACTTGCACTATCTGCAATAGTGTCTAACCCCATTTCTGAAACCACTTGACCTAGCCTTGCTCCCTGGTCCCCTCTAGCCCTAACCCAAGCATTGAAACCCTAGGAGGAGGGCCAAACATGGCATAGCCATGGCCATGCCGACCATGTTCCCCATGGCATGCTCCCCCCTCTTCTCTCTTCTCCAGCCCTGGCCACCGTGCCAAACGACGCCACCTCACTCCACTGCACCCACCTGCCCTAGCCCTGGTCGAGGAAATGCCCCACAGGCCCCAGACACGCGCGCGCCCACGACGTCCTGTGCATGCCGACGACGGCATGGACGCGCCCACGGGCACGCGCAGCACACACGTCGCCACGACGATGCGCAGCACCCCCGGACCCCATTTCTCGCCCAGAGACTCGCCACGGCACGAGAAACCTCACGGACATGCTCCCTTCTCCGACTAGCGCCCGCCGTTGCCGACAACCACATCCCGCCACTGTCGCGCAGATCCTCGCGACCGCCGGACCGCGTTAGGCACCGCCTAGCCTCGCCGTAGCTGCCCAGAGGACCACCATGACGTGCTGAACAGGACGTCGCCCTCGCCTACCTCCCTACGCCGCCGCAGCGCCCACGCCACGGTCGCCATTGCTGCAGTACCCTGCCCCCTTCCGCCATTATAAATAGAGACCACTCCTCTTCGATTTCTTCACACCACTGCACTCACCTCACCTCCCTCGACCTCCTCGACCCCCTCCTCGTCTCGATTAGCCACCAGAGCTCACCAATTTCACCGCCGGAGGCCGCTAGTACCGCAGCTCGCCGCCGTCGATTGGAGCCATCCCTGGAGCTGCCGCCAGTACCTGGAGCTTCGCCGTCGATGACCACTTCACCGCGCACACTGCCCACCCTTGCTGGAGCCACGGTGAGCCCTCCGACCCCCACCTGCGCCGCGCCAGTGGCCGAATCTCGCCGGAGATGATGACGTCCCTGAGCCGCTCGATCCTCTTCTAATCGTGCGGCTCCAATCCAACTTACCGTTTCGGTGTTTTATGAGAGACTGACGGGTGGAGCCCACCCTGTCAGCAACCCACGTGTGCTGGACGCGTGGTGGGCTGGATTCGCCCGTTTAAACCATTTAGGCCCAGCAACGTTTCCCGCACGGCCCTTTAATTCAAATTTAGAATTTCAGTTTTAAATCGAAATTGCTTGCAGATGCTTTTTCAAATTTAAATAGAATCAGTTTGGCTCAACCAAATTTGATGAATTACATATGGTTGGAAAGCTAGAGAAAAGATCTATCCAACTACACTGGTCTCATCAGAAGATTCTTTGTAGAATTAATGTGAAAAAAATAGCAAGGGAGGGACTTTTAAAAATTCAAACAATTATTAAAAATCAACCAAAAATGCTTTTAAGTTGATTTCAACTCTCATAGATCACATTTCACATACTCTAATTGTTTCTGTAAAAATAGGACATGGTTACTTTGTGTGATCATGGCCTAGTTTAAATAAAGGACTCTATGGATAATTCTAGTTAAGTGATATTGTCCAAAACTATTTTTTTATCATATGAAAGGCTTGCTCTCATTTAAATATTGTCTCAAGTAACTCAATATGAGGTAGTAACCATGTTCTACAAAATCTCATATTGACTTAGTTGATGACATTAACTTATGATCAAAGTAGTGTTAAATTGCATGAGGTACTCTACCTCATTTAAATCATTTTTCTCAAATGATGATGATGAATGGTTGACCTTGGTCAACATGTATTCATGCATGATTTGTTGGAGGAAATTAAATCTTAACAAGATTCAATGAGAGGAAATTATTTTCTCAAAGAACTAAAGAGAGCACTAGTTAATAATTGTAATGAGAGAAAATTATTTTTCTTTAAGTAAGAAAACAAGTTCAACCCACATGTTATGTTTGTGATGATGCTAGGATAGTTTGGTGTGAACCCCTTTGTGTGCTTAGACTAGATATTAAGCTTGTTTGGTGATTGTTACCTCGTATCCGTTTTTAGACGCTAGTACCGAGGAGTACCAGGAGGAGGAGGTCTACTACCAGGAGGAGGAAGACCACTTTGACCAGTACACCAACCAAGGCAAGCTAATATTCTTGCAAGTGGAAAGCTCTCTTGAGCATGGCACCATTCCACTTTACCTTATGCTCAATGATCCTATCCCAAGTTTATACCCTGCAAGCTTTTACTTTGTTTATTTAAAGCTTACATTTATAGTTAACTTTGGTCTAAGTATAGAGTAGAGCAAGAGTATCAAACTTAGCCTAAGGAGCTTATGAGTTAAGTAGCACCCCCCATGACTAGTTGCTAGTGCTAACAAATAAAATTGACTACTCTGGATGGGAACTTGTGAAGTGAAGTGACGTTGAAAACATTGGAATGATGAGTCATTCTATTGAAAGATTTTGAAAGTGAATATGACTTGTGAATGATATGGTGAACTTTGATAAAACTGATGGTTGGTTTGAATGCGATGCCTTTCCAATATTTGAGTACCCCCATAATACCTGATTATGGGTAGGGCTTAACTGGAAGTTTATGCATCTTAGTATGGGTTCACTCTGAACAAGCATCATAGGGGTTATGCCGAGGCTGCCTCCGTTAAAAGTGATATGATGTGAAATGAGGTGAATTGTCTGGCCCAAGCCTCGTGCGGTTCCCGAGCTGACGGTTTGTCTTCACTGGGAGGCCAAGCTCATGGGCAGAGGTACCTATACTAGGGTATGTAAGTGAAAGGTTATGGTTGATGATCCGCGTACTGTGTTACGATAATTCAGGGTTATCCCTGACGGATGAAATCAAATGTTGTGGCACAAGTGTGCAACCTCTGCAGAGTGTAAATCTATTCGAATAGCCGTGTCCACGGTTACGGACAGTTGGAAAGGCCATACTGTTACCGTTGTCAGATATTTCTTTGAAAAGGGTTGATGTATTGAATGGTGACTTGACTTGAATCACAACTGAGTTGTGGGAATGACACTAATGTTCCCACTTGAGTTAGTTAGCATATGAAGAGTCTTTTATCAAATGCTTGTGAACTAAATTTGGCTTTATGCAAATAAAACTAGAGCTTAACACCCCATTACTAAAATTGATAGTACTTACACTAGCATTAATTTGCGAGTACTTTAAAGTACTCACGGCTGTGTCCCTGGCTATTCCAATGGCCAGACTATGAAGAGGAGCCACAGTACGAAGATGACGGTCAGCAGGGCGTCTACACCAACAAGGAGTTCTTCTAACGTCAAGCGTTGGCCTATGGACTAGATAGTCCCCTTTTATTACGCTTCCGCTATGTAATGTGTTCGTTGATCATTAGATCAACTATTCGTGTAATATTGGATCATGTGATCTGAATTTGTAAGAAGACTATGGTTTGTAATGAATGGTGACTTATGATATCGACTGTTACGTCTCGCAACAACAATCTTCCTGGGATTGCGATGTATGGTATAATAGGCATCTGGACTTAAAAATACGGGTGTTGACATTATGTATCGCAAAAACTCTATTCCTGGGATTGCGATGTATGGCATAATAGGAATCTGGACTTAAAAATCCGGGTGTTGACAAGTTGGTATCAGAGCCATTGTTTGACCTTAGGAGACCCTAGTTAGAATGGACGTTTGAAAAACTTAGTTTCAAAACCCCTGAAGTGAATATTTATGAAAACCTATTCTCACTCTTACCTTTAAGATCTTTTCAAAATGAGAAATCCATGCCCTACTTTTCTTGTAATTCTACATAAAATTTTGACACACTTGCACTTCTCTAACTTACTCATCCTAATTGCTCACAGATGGAGTACAACTGTGAGTCCTATCAGCTTGGCCACGGAGGAAACCTAACGTTTGAGAAGGATTTAAAGCAACTAGTTGAATATCTAGGACGCCCGTATCCCGAGTTCTTTGGAGTGCCACTCAACAATCAGCTGGGAGGACAACCTCAGTGGGAAGTTACTGCAGATCTGAGAGGAAAGCTTGGAGCCCCAATTTGGGAAAACATCTGGTTTTTTGTAACAGGGAACACTTGGAAGGATGGAATAGCTAGAGCCATGCAAGAATCAATTGCCCGTCTGTGTGGAAAGAATGTGAACAAGATCAAGAACACTCGCTTTGTTTACTACCCAAGACATGACCCCATGGGAAGACCAATAACCATGCCACCACACCCGGAGATGAACCACTATGTGGTATACCTGGATTTCATGTTATACAAGACCCCAAGGAGTTGGACAACGCCCGCGCCTTTCGCCAAGCACATTACCCGTGAAGACGAAGAATCCACCCTGAAGAGTAGTATCACTAAAGCACTTGAGTAGGTGTGAGTTTGTATCAGGATCCCCTTGTATCGTAGAACGAATGAATGGTTCTTAAAAGCACGGTGTGTTAGTTATGTAATGTGTGATGCTTGGTATGAATGAAAAAGTGTTGTTGGTTTTTACCCCCTCAACACTACTCAAGTTTTCAAGTTTTGAACTTTTTAAACTGAAACCAAACAAACCATATAAATTTCCCTCTTATCTTATCATCTACCTCAATGTTCAGATGGCCCCACCAACCCGCAGCACCAACCAGGATGCAATGATGCAAATGTTGCAAATGATGATGGCCGATAGAGAAGCCGAGGGAGCTGAACGACAAGCCAATATTGCCGCACTGCAGCAGATAGCTCAGAACAACCAAGGCCACGGAAACCATGACCACCCTGGGTCAAAGCTGAAGAACTTTCAGAACACCAACCCACCCATGTTTAGCAAGACCGAAGAGCCACTTGACGCATATGACTGGCTCCAAACCATGGAGAACAACCTGGAAGTTGCGGGAGTAGAAGCCACAGAGAGAGTACTATTCGCTACCCACTACCTGTCAGGACCTGCCAGAGCCAGGTGGACAAGTGCCCGTGCAATGAATGCGGGACAGATGATGACTTGGGAAGATTTCAAACTCAAGTTCAGCAAATATCATGTACCCCTGGGACTGATCAAGAAAATGAGAGACGAGTTCCGCGAACTCAAACAACGCAGGATGTCCGTGGTGGAATATCGCGAAAGATTCCTCACTCTGTCAAGGTACGCCCCGGATGAGACCGACACCAATGAGAAGAGAAAGGAAAGATTTCTGAACGGACTGCATGATGAGATGCAGACTGTGTTAGTGAACATCCCGTTTGCTGACCTCGAAGCCCTGGTGGACTCTGCTATCCAGATGGAAGGAAAACTGCACCAAGCCAACGAGAACCGCAAGCGAAGAATGATGCACCAAAATGGACCCAGTAATGCACAGAAATACCACAACAATTCAAGTGGAGGATTTGCCCCAAGACACAACAAGCCGCCTGCTCAGACATACCGCCCAAACTACCCCACCAATAATGGAGGACACTCGAAGCCCGGAGGCAACAACAACAACAACAACCACAATAGCAACAACAACAATGGTAACAACAGCAACCTCAATACTGCCCCCAGGACAGGAAGCAATGCCATCCCCGTCACCCCAAAGGACAAGTCAACTGTGACTTGTTATGAATGTGGAACTGTGGGTCATTACTCCAATGAATGCCCCAAGAAGCTTGCCAAGACTATCCCCAATACTACTGCACCTGCCCAGCAACAGCGCCGCTTTGCAGCCAGAAGAAACCCGAACAACCGCAACGGCCGTCTCTACCACATGAATGCAACAGAAACCCAGGAAGCACCTCAGGCCATGCCAAGTATGTTTTCCTGTTAATCCAAATTGCCCAATCTATCTTAGGAACCTAACTTTTCATAAAATCTTGGGACGAGATTTGTTTAAGGGGGAAGGGTTTGTAACATCCCAAATTTTAAAACAAAGAGAAAATGAATTTTCCCTATTTCCAAAAATGAGAACCAACAAAAACTTTTATTAAATGAGGTACTATGCATAGTGCTCATGCTTGATCCTTGTGTTATTGCCATGATGATTGCTTGAGTGCTTATCAAATTTGCTAAAACCCTAAACCATGATGGTTGTGATTAAGTAGAACCAAAGAAGAACAAATAAAAAGAAAATAAAATAAAAACATGAAACTCACCTATGTGGGTTTATGGCCAAATTGCAAATTTGAGCCTAAGCCCTACTCCTTTATTTGAAATTATGAAACACAATCCTAAAATCAAATAATACATAAGAACACAACACCACACCTTGTGGGTTTAAAGAAAGTCAAAGAAAAAGAAATAGAAAAATACAAATAATCACACACATGTGCTTATGGCCATTTTTGCCAAACCTTAACCTAGGCCAATTTGACTTGTGCCAATGGTTGAATAATGTTTCTAAACACTTAATAACACATTTGGAATCAAAGAAACTCAATTCAAATCAAATTAGAATTCAAATTGAGCTCACATGAGATAATGGTCAAATCTGCCATTTTTAACAACATACCCACTTTGAGCCCCTTTAGTTAACTTTTTCTAAACTAAACTTTCTAATATTTTTACATAGATCTATTGTACTCTTGAAAGTGAACAACTTGGTCAAAGTCAACCTTGCTGGTTCAAAGTCAAACTCTTAAAATAAGCATGCCAAGTGGCAACTTTGAAACAGATTCTAGATTCCCTCCACTTATAGATTTTTCACAAACCAACTCCAAAATTCAAACCAAGACCACCAATAGTTGCCAAACATTATTTAGAACACATCTATGAAAAGATTTGGTCAAAATTCAACACACATGAGACCTTTGCTTGTCATATATGTGGAGCACATAGAATAAAATTAGGGTACAACTACTATTCTAACAACTATGTACCTCTCGCCCTCTCTCTCTTTGGCTCATCAATAGTGCATTGTACCTCTAAATGACCTCACCTAATGTTGCATGGTCACCATCACAACAAGCCATGCCAAGGACCTTGCCTATGTCACATACACTTTGGCAATAATCAAATATGCATGCTCTAGCTCTCTCTAGTCCCTCTCACCTTGCCAAACCCACTGGTCTCACCTCACTCATGCATGACAAACCCTCAGAGACAAAGAAAAATGCCCAAAGCTTCCCCATGACACTCCATGTCAACCTCATGCTCACCACCATGTCATCACCTGCCTCTAGTCCTCTCCTCTCCCTCTGCCCATGTCACATAGCTTCTCCACACCATGCTGAGCCTGCCAGACACGATCTTAGGTCAAGGAGAAGAAGCCAACACCCAGAACGCAGCGTGGTCACCATGCCCAGGAGCGCCAGAGCGTGCACTGGCACGTCTCTGGACGCGCCAGGACACCTCTTGCCCCCGTCGCGTCTGTCATCCCCTCCCTCTCTCCTTGCACCTGCACGATCTCCTCGACGTCAGCGACACCGTAGACATGCCCACCTGCCCGCGCTAGCGCTATAGCCGACGCCCCCGATGATGACCTCCGCCACGGTACTGAGAGGAAAATGACGTCGTCCGCACGCCCCCGTCCTCCTTCTGCTGCACAAGGACGCTCCCCAGGACCGCCATGACATCGCCAACGCCTCCGCATCAGCGCCCCCTCCTCTCATTCCCTGTAGACGCGTCGACGACGATGACCTGCCGCACCCTCTCGGCCACCTCTCGCCCCTATAAAAGGAGGACGCTCTCGCCTCCATTCTCCACACCAGTCGCCTCCCCTCCTTCTCCTGAGCCTCCCTGACCACTTTCCTCTCCCCAATTTAGCCGGAGTGGCTCCAATTGCATCGACGATCGCCGGAGCCAGTAGCAGACGCCGCCGTAGATTTCGTCCACCCCCGGAGCTCCCGCGACCACCGTTGGCTTCCTCGTCGTCCGCAACATCGCCATGCCTCATCGCCGAGCCTCGCTGGAGCTCAGGTGAGCCTCCGACCCCTAGGTGCTCGCCGCCAGTAGGGTTGCGCTCGTCGACGTAGACGACGAGTGTCGACCGCTCGATCACGATCCAATCCTACGGCTCACCTCCTGCGTACCGATTCGCGGTTTAAAGAGAGACTGACCGCTGGGTCCCACCCTATCAGGCGGCCCGCTGAGCGCCAGAGCGAAGCTGGGCCGGCCTGCTCCCCATTTCCCTCTCCTGGCCCATGTTCCTTTCTGTGGTGACCCAGCATACCACTGCATGGTGTAGTACACAAGTCGTTGACATAACACAAGTGAAACACCGTTCCACTCATATTACATCTCTCAGAGTGGTACAACAGAAACATATGCGAGTCCAAGGTATGTCTATAGAAGTACACACGGGCTGTTTACATAAGATCAACACAACCTCCTACTTTACAGTGAGGTAAAACTTCAAATAAAGCTCCAGAAGAACGACTCGTAGTCTATCTTATAGCTAACTCAAGTTTAAGAGCTAATTGGCTTGCTATAGAAATCTAGCTACTTAGGTGCTAGGATTAGGGAAAGGTTCGCTTCTATTACTAGTCTAGGTTTCCATAATAGCTGATGCAGAAGTTGACTCCATGGACTTCTTTGATTGGATTCTTCATCTTGTTGCAGTTGACTCCTTTGTCTTCGAGTTCCACGGTAGTTTCTCCTTCGGTGCCTTGATCTAAGAAGGGGGTTCAAACGGGATAGAATGAGTACGAGCGTACTCAGCAAGTTCATATTAGGAAATAGGTGTATCATGCACTAGCTACAACCATAGACCAGAAAGTCATAGGCCAATGCAAGTTTTCATAAACATTTCTTCAAAAGGTTTATTTTATTCTGAAAACTATGCCCGTCAGTCTTCACAGGTTGACTAGAACTTCGTGGAGTTCCTTTCCTGCCGCGTTCGCAGTTCCTTCCCGGAACAGGGAGTGACAGTCCCAATTCTTGATACCCTCTGCAGAGGTGCGTTACTTTACCCCACAAGAGATCTTAACCATGTTGCCGGCCGAGAGTATGTCCCCGTCCACACTTCCTTTGGTGTGAGGCCCCAGTATAAGATCCAAGCCAATCACTGCCTTCTCCGCGACCCTGCAAACCCACCCTTTTGTCCAACCGTACACCTCCAGTAGACTTCCCCCGATAATACGGCTTTACTCATGGTGTACTCCGGACAATCCCTCATAGATCGTAGAGCTTATCATCACTACTGGATGGGGATTTAAAAGGATTTCCCAACCTATTGCGGCAGTGCCTCCAGCACCCCACCGGCTCTCCGATCCGTTGGCGTGCAGAAGGGAAAAGATACAGCTGACTTCCCCAGAGCCATTATAGATCTTATGGATAACGCGATATGTACGGCGCTAGAATCACTCGGACGGCATTGGTAATTAATCCTAGGGTGATATAACCCATGCAATGGAACCTCCACCATATCAACACATACCATGGTTCCATTGCCCACCACATAGTCATATTCATAATTGTAAAATAATACTTTGCTTTTCAATGCATGAGTGATAAGTATAGTACTTTGCATATAGTTTGATACAAATAATCAAATGACATGAGCAAGCGATGAACTTTCCTTTCTTGACTGCAAGATTATGCAGGCAAAAGCTTCGATACGTGATAACTCCAAATTCTGAAATACCATCATCGTCCGGTAAGGACAATGTTTAAAGAACTGGCAAAGATGCTATAATGCATAGTATGAGATGCAAACGTCCCAAGCGTAACCTAACCTCGATGATTTAGGATGTATGAGTTGTAAAGATTTCTTTAGGGTTGGTTGCACTTTTAGAATGGTTCTCAAACAAGGTTCTTATTAGGGTTTGGTTATATTAGCATGATAATCAAGTGATATAAGACATCATAACAATCATACACATAAAGAATAGTGGTGGAATAATATGTAAAGAACAATTGTCAATTTTAAGTTCTACAGAACATGGTTGATGATTACTTATACTATACTTCAAAAGAATAACTTTTGAAGAACATGTTAATTAAGAAATAATGAGTATTTCAAAGAAGGATAGGGCTTCTAACGTTTGATTGACATTTGTACTTCAAAAGAATAACTTTTGAAGAACAGGTTAAAATAAGAATATGAACTATTATACATAGGAGTTATGGCTTTCTAGTATTTACCATTGGAGTCATTTAGTTTCACTAATAGGGACTAGTTGGGTTCTTAAGTTGAATGGGTTCTATATACAACAAGTATTAGAAGGTTTATTACTATGGTTGATTATGGTATCATATCAAAGGATGATGGTCAAGATGGTTCTATAAATTAGCTATTAGGGTTTACTATGGTTTCACAATTGCTTTACTAAGTAATCTTTAATGGTTTCTAAGTTAAGTGGCTTATCATTTCCTAAGTAAGGTTTAGTGGAATAGGAGCATGTGATGTGAATTGTTACACAAGGTTGGGACTAGGGTTTATCTTATGGTTCTACTTGGGTTTGATGGTTGAGGTTGGTTCTTAATGGTATGGTATATAGGATAGTGATCAACAATGGTACTAATTCAATTAACAAGTTAGGGTTTATACCTAGGTGATACTAGTGAATCATATATGCTTTACTAAAAGTAAAGACATAAAATGATGATCACAAGTGAATTGGTTTTATGTTGATGGATCATGATTATGCATTCATGGGTTACTTATTAAGGTTCTACAAGTAAAGTTGAAGTGGTTATGATCACATGGCTTAAATCTTTAGGTTTTTAGAATTGAAACAATTTTGAGATGATCACATGAAATAATGGAATCAAAGTCTTAGTAAATTGAAACTAGGGTTTCTAAGTTATGGTACAACCCCTAAAATAATATTTGATAAATAGAGTTGTGGTTACTAATTATTTTGAATCAAATTAATATTGGTTTTAGCATTTTATTAATCTTCACAAGAATTAATAATTAGGGTAACTCCTATTTAGGTTTAGTTCAAAACTAGGGTTTAACAATTGTTATTTCATTTTAAAATGTTTAACTTGTTAACTAAAGATGTTTAAGTAAACAAGTTTTGGATTACCCAAAATAATATTAGTTGTTGGTATTTTCTTGCTTTATTATTATTTAAAGAAATAGTAAATGGTAATTTGCAAATTTAGGTTTATGAATTACCACTAATATTTAAGTTAATGAAATTATGATAAAGAAAATTAATCCTAACATTTTATTTAGTTACTGAATAGTTAAAATTTAATTTTGAAACTTCACTAATTATTGAATTCAAATTGTATTTTAAATAATTGAAATGGCATAATTAATAAGGTTAAAATAAGTGAAATTTTATTTTGACACACATTTTTGTTTTATATTTTATTTGAATAGAGTTTATTTTTGTGAGCATTTTGATATATTATTCATATTTTTATGAGTTGAAATGAATTTTATATGATTTTGCAAAGTTTCAACTATTTACTGAAATTTGAAATTAAAGAGAAATACTAACTGTACCGATCTGGATCTAACCCTAGTGACCGACAGGTGGGTCCTTTGACCAGGTCAAAAGCCACGAGGGCGAAGACTAGTCAAATACACCCTGAGGCCCCACCTGCCACGTCAACCACGCCGGAGACGCGCCGGTGAACGACGGCGACGGCGTTCTGGCCATCCCGCGAGTACGCGGAGTATACCAAACGAATCGCCACGACATACTGAGCATGCTAGGGGTGGCCCCGCCACCTATTGGTCACCGGAGATAGCTCCGACGACCACTACTGCGGCGGCGCACTCCGGTGATGAATCAATCGAGCGATAGAGGATGCTTCAGGAAGAAATAAAAGATGTTGGAGATGCGCACGATTGACCGGCTGATGAACCACTTGCCGATGCTCGGGGTGGTCGGAGACGATGGCAATCAAGTGTTTTTCGGCGAACCCGAGGGAAAGGGAACGCCAAAATTCTCCCTCCTCCTTGCTCCGCTTGATGTTGTACTCCTCCAGGATGCTCCTGGTGATGATGCGCGTCGCCAGGACTGCTTGGTTGGCCCGGGGGTGGCTTGTACCGTCGAGTTCCTCCTCGACGCCGGTGACAGTGAGTGGAAGAAAGCAAGAGATAGAGAGCGACTGAGAAGGAATGGATGGGCGGCAAGGTTCTAGGGTTTCCTGGAGAATCTCCAGGCATATTTATAGAGCTCGGCGAGGTCTAATTGGTAAGTTCACCGTCGAAGACGGCCGAGATGTGGCGGTGACATTGATACTGCAAACGAGCACGAATCGAGATGTTTTTAGATAGGCTCGGACGCGAGAATAGTTGGGCGCGGTTCTGAGATGGCCTGCGACGTCCAGGGTCATCCTTATCGCCGCCGAGGTCGTGGCCGACTGGCACAGGCGTGCTGTCGACGCCGGGGAAGAAGAAGGACGAAGCTTTTCTCCTCGCACGATTTTTAAAGACACCGAAACGGTATTTGGTTCGGCTGGGCTGCACTTGGGCTGTGGTGGTGGGTTGGTTGTTGGGCTGCTGAGGTCCACCAGGGTAAGCTTCTCTCTCTTTTCCTTTTCAAATTTTGTTTTATATTTTCTGTTTTCTATTTTCTGGTTTGAATTCAAATTTGAATTCTGCTTTGTTTTGCAGGTTCTAAAATATTTGAGTATCAAGATATTTTGATAATCATGCTTACTGCATGGTTTTATTATATTAAACAAATAGTTTGGTTAGGATTTAATTGAGATCTTGTGAGACTTGAATTAAATAGAAATGGTTTAGGTATTTATCTCAACTCTTTAAATTTGGAAATCAAACCTATTTTGAATGATTTGAAGTTTATAACCAGTGCATGGTAAACATGTCATTAAGTTTTGTTATTACTTAACAATACTGAGGGTTGATACGTCTCCGACGTATCGATAATTTCTTATGTTCTATGCCATATTATTGATGATACCTACATGTTTTATGCACACTTTATGTCATATTCGTGCATTTTCTGGAACTAACCTATTAACAAGATGCCGAAGTGCCGCTTGTTGTTTTCTCGCTGTTTTTGGTTTCGAAATCCTAGTAACGAAATATTCTCGGAATTGGACGAAACGAAGACCCGGGGGCCTATTTCGCCACGAACCTTCCGGAAGACCGAAGAGCATTCGAAGTGGGGCCACGAGGTGGCCAAACCACAAGGCGGCGCGGCCAAGGGGGCCCGCGCCGCCCGTGGTGTGGGCCCCTCGTCAGCCCCCGACTCGCCCTTCCGCCTACTTAAAGCCTCCGTCGCGAAACCCCTGAGGCGAAAAACCGCGATACGGAAAACCTTCCAGAGACGCCGCCGCCGCCGATCCCATCTCGGGGGATTCTGGAGATCTCCTCCGGCACCCTGCCGGAGAGGGGATTCATCTCCCGGAGGACTCTGCGCCGCCATGGTCGCCTCCGGAGTGATGAGTGAGTAGTTCACCCCTGGACTATGGGTCCATAGCAGTAGCTAGATGGTTGTCTTCTCCTCATTGTGCTTCATTGTTGGATCTTGTGAGCTGCCTAACATGATCAAGATCATCTATCTGTAATACTCTATGTTGTGTTTGTCGGGATCCGATGGATAGAGAATACCATGTTGTGTTAATTATCAAGTTATTGCATATGTGTTGTTTATGATCTTGCATGCTCTCCGTTATTAGTAGAGGCTCTGGCCTAGTTGATGCTAGTAACTCCAAGAGGGAGTATTTATGCTCGATAGTGGGTTCATGCCTGCATTGACACCTCGGACAGTGACAGAAAGTTCTAAGGTTTTGTTGTGCTGTTGCCACTAGGGATAAAACATTGATGCTATGTCCGAGGATGTAGTTATTGATTACATTACGCACCATACTTAATGCAATTGTCTGTTGCTTTGCAACTTAATACTCGGAGGGGGTTCGGACGATAACCCGAAGGTGGACTTTTTAGGCATAGATGCAGTTGGATGGCGGTCTATGTACTTTGTCGTAATGCCCAATTAAATCTCACTCGTACTTATCATGACATGTATGTGCATTGTTATGCCCTCTCTATTTGTCAATTGCCCGACTGTAATTTGTTCACCCAACATGCTTTTATCTTATGGGAGAGACACCTCTAGTGAACTGTGGACCCCGGTCCATTCTTTTAATACTCGAAATACAAATCTGCTGCAATACTTGTTTTACTCGTTTTCTCTCGCAAACAATCATCTTCCACACAATACGGTTAATCCTTTGTTACGAGCAAGCCGGTGAGATTGACAACCTCACTGTTTCGTTGGGGCAAAGTACTTTGGTTGTGTTGTGCAGGTTCCACGTTGGCGCCGGAATCTCCGGTGTTGCGCCGCACTACATCCCGCCGCCATCAACCTTCAACGTGCTTCTTGGCTCCTCCTGGTTCGATAAACCTTGGTTTCTTTCTCGAGGGAAAACTTGCTGCTGTGCGCATCATACCTTCCTCTTGGGGTTGCCCAACGAACGTGTGAAATACATGCCATCAAGCATATTTTCTGGCGCCGTTGTCGGGGAGATCAAGACACGCTGCAAGGGGAGTCTCCACTTCTCAATCTCTTTACTTTGTTTTTGTCTTGCTTTATTTTATTTACTACTTTGTTTGCTGCATTATATCAAAACACAAAAAAATTAGTTGCTAGCTTTACTTTATTTACTGTCTTGCACTCTATATCAAAAACACAAAAAAATTAGTTACTTGCATTTGCTTTACTTATTTCATCATGTTTCCTTTTAATATTACCACAAAAGACATACCGGTAGGACGCGGGTCTATCATTGGGAGAAACAATATAGAAGAATTCTTCAGTCATGTTAGTACCGTTGAAGATTTTGAAGATAGACACTTGGTAGAACTTGCTCCTACTTATGAAATTGCTGCTGCTGCTTTAGTTCGCATGTTGGAAACTAAATTTGTTAATCTCAATCCTATAATCCAACACATGTTTCTTACACTTGGTGATTTGAAAGAGGGGGAAAAGAAAGATTTTGTTTTAGAAACCCTTCTTAGAGAATTTGGTGGTCTAGCAAGAGAGGCTAGAAAGGTCTTTGCTAAATTTAATATGCTTGGTTCTCATACTAATTTTGTTGGTCTCCTTGAAAAAATGGACATGGATAGAATAAGGTACACTAATAATATTAATGATGGTGGGGAGATCAAAGCACCAATACCATGTAAACTCCTAGCTATGAATGATGCACTAGAAAATAACTATGCTTGGCTTGTTCCTGAAAATTTGTTTGATGAGAGTAGCAAGCCCAAGACTAATGAAAAGGGAGACGCTGAAACTTATGTATCCAATATACTATGCATGGTTGAGAAAACTCCAAACCCCGCTGTAGGTGCACCATCTTTTGATAACACTTGATATACACTTTCTGCGCCTAGCTGAAAGGCGTTAAAGAAAAGCGCTTATGGGAGACAACCCATGTTTTTACTACAGTATTTTTGTTTTATATTTGTGTCTTGGAAGTTGTTTACTACTGTAGCAACCTCTCCTTATCTTAGTTTTATGTTTTGTTGTGCCAAGTAAAGTCTTTGATAGTAAAGTAAGTACTAGATTTGGATTACTGCGCAGTTCCAGATTTCTTTGCTGTCACGAATCTGGGTCTACCTCCCTGTAGGTAGCTCAGAAAATTAAGCCAATTTACGTGCATGATCCTCAGATATGTACGCAACTTTCATTCAATTTGAGCATTTTCATTTGAGCAAGTCTGGTGGCCTAATAAAATCCATCTTTACGGACTGTTCTGTTTTGACAGATTCTGCCTTTTATTTTGCATTGCCTCTTTTGCTATGTTGGATGAATTTCTTTGATCCATTAATGTCCAGTAGCTTTATGCAATGTCCAGAAGTGTTAAGAATGATTGTGTCACCTCTGAACATGTGAATTTTTATTATTCACTAACCCTCTAATGAGTTGTTTCGAGTTTGGTGTGGAGGAAGTTTTCAAGGATCAAGAGAGGAGTATGATGCAATATGATCAAGGAGAGTGAAAGCTCTAAGCTTGGGGATGCCCCGGTGGTTCACCCCTGCATATTATAAGAAGACTCAAGCGTCTAAGCTTGGGGATGCCCAAGGCATCCCCTTCTTCATCGACAATATTATCAGGTTCCTCCCCTGAAACTATATTTTTATTCCGTCACATCTTATGCACTTTGCTTGGAGCGTCGGTTTGTTTTTGTTTTTTGTTTTGTTTGAATAAAATGGATCCTAGCATTCACCTTGTGGGAGAGAGACACGCTCCGCTGTAGCATATGGACAAGTATGTCCTTAGGCTCTACTCATAGTATTCATGGCGAAGTTTCTTCTTCGTTAAATTGTTATATGGTTGGAATTGGAAAATACTACATGTAGTAACTCTAAAATGTCTTGGATAATTTGATACTTGGCAATTGTTGTGCTCATGTTTAAGCTCTTGCATCATATACTTTGCACACATTAATGAAGAAATACTTAGAGCTTACTAATTTGGTTTGCATATTTGGTTTCTCTAGAGTCTAGATAACATCTAGTATTGAGTTTTGAACAACAAGGAAGACGGTGTAGAGTCTTATAATGTTTACAATATGTCTTTTATGTGAGTTTTGCTGCACCGTTCATCCTTGTGTTTGTTTCAAATAACCTTGCTAGCCTAAACCTTGTATCGAGAGGGAATACTTCTCATGCATCCAAAATACTTGAGCCAACCACTATGCCATTTGTGTCCACCATACCTACCTACTACATGGTATTTATCCGCCATTCCAAAGTAAATTGCTTGAGTGCTACCTTTAAAATTCCATCATTCACCTTTGCAATATATAGCTCATGGGACAAATAGCTTAAAAAACTATTGTGGTATTGAATATGTATCTATGCACTTTATCTCTTATTAAGTTGCTTGTTGTGCGATAACCATGTTTCTGGGGACGCCATCAACTATTCTTTGTTGAATATCATGTGAGTTGCTATGCATGTCCGTCTCGTCTGAAGTAAGAGAGATCTACCACCTTTATGGTTGGAGCATGCATATTGTTAGAGAAGAACATTGGGCCGCTAACTAAAGCCATGATTCATGGTGGAAGTTTCAGTTTTGGACATATTTCCTCAATCTCATATGAGAATAATAATTGTTGCCACATGCTTATGCATTAAAGAGGAGTCCATTATCTGTTGTCCATGTTGTCCCGGTATCGATGTCTAAGTTGAGAATAATCAAAAGCGAGAAATCCAAAATGCGATCTTTCTCCTTAGACCTTTGTACAGGCGGCATGGAGGTACCCCATTGTGACACTTGGTTAAAACATGTGCATTGCAAAGATCCGGTAGTCCAAGCTAATTAGGACAAGGTGCGGGCACTATTAGTATACTATGCATGAGGCTTGCAACTTGTAAGATATAATTTACATAACTCATATGCTTTATTACTACCGTTGACAAAATTGTTTCATGTTTTCAAAATAAAAGCTCTAGCACAAATATAGCAATCGATGCTTTCCTCTTTGAAGGACCATTCTCTTTACTTTTATGTTGAGTCAGTTCACCTATCTCTCTCCACCTCAAGAAGCAAACACTTGTGTGAATTGTGCATTGATTCCTACATACTTGCATATTGCACTTGTTATATTACTCTATGTTGACAATTATCCATGAGATATACATGTTACAAGTTGAAAGCAACCGCTGAAACTTTATCTTCCTTTGTGTTGCTTCAATACCTTTACTTTGATTTATTGCTTTATGACTTAACTCTTATGCAAGACTTATTGATGCTTGTCTTGAAGTACTATTCATGAAAAGTCTTTGCTTTATGATTCACTTGTTTACTCATGTCATTACCATTGTTTTGATCGCTGCATCCACTACATATGTTTACAAATAGTATGATCAAGGTTATGATGGCATGTCACTTCGTAAATTATCTTTGTTATCGTTTTACCTCGCTCGGGACGAGCAGTAACTAAGCTTGGGGATGCTTGATACGTCTCCGACGTATCGATAATTTCTTATGTTCTATGCCATATTATTTATGATACCTACATGTTTTATGCACACTTTATGTCATATTCGTGCATTTTCTGGAACTAACCTATTAACAAGATGCCGAAGTGTCGATTCTGTCGTTTTCTGCTGTTTTTGGTTTCGAAATCCTAGTAACGAAATATTCTCGGAATTGGACGAAACGAAGACCCGGGGGCCTATTTCGCCACGAACCTTCCAGAAGACCGAAGAGCATACGAAGTGGGGCCACGAGGTGGCCAAACCACAAGGCGGCGCGGCCAAGGGGGGCCCGCGCCGCCCGTGGTGTGGGCCCCTCGTCGGCCCCCGACTCGCCCTTCCGCCTACTTAAAGCCTCCGTCGCGAAACCCCTGAGGCGAAAAACCGCGATACGGAAAACCTTCCAGAGACGCCGCCGCCGCCGATCCCATCTCGGGGGATTCTGGAGATCTCCTCCGGCACCCTGCCGGAGAGGGGATTCATCTCCCGGAGGACTCTACGCCGCCATGGTCGCCTCCGGAGTGATGAGTGAGTAGTTCACCCCTGGACTATGGGTCCATAGCAGTAGCTAGATGGTTGTCTTCTCCTGATTGTGCTTCATTGTTGGATCTTGTGAGCTGCCTAACATGATCAAGATCATCTATCTGTAATACTCTATGTTGTGTTTGTCGGGATCCGATGGATAGAGAATACCATGTTATGTTAATTATCAAGTTATTGCATATGTGTTGTTTATGATCTTGCATGCTCTCCGTTATTAGTAGAGGCTCGGCCAAGTTGATGCTAGTAACTCCAAGAGGGAGTATTTATGCTCGATAGTGGGTTCATGCCCGCATTGACACCGGGACGAGTGACGGAAAGTTCTAAGGTTGTGTTGTGCTCGTTGCCACTAGGGATAAAACATTGATGCTATGTCCGAGGATGTAGTTATTGATTACATTACGCACCATACTTAATGCAATTGTCTCGTTGCTTTGCAACTTAATACCGGAGGGGGTTCGGACGATAACCCGAAGGTGGACTTTTTAGGCATAGATGCAGTTGGATGGCGGTCTATGTACTTTGTCGTAATGCCCAATTAAATCTCACTGTACTTATCATGACATGTATGTGCATTGTTATGCCCTCTCTATTTGTCAATTGCCCGAATGTAATTTGTTCACCCAACATGCTTTTATCTTATGGGAGAGACACCTCTAGTGAACTGTGGACCCCGGTCCATTCTTTTAATACTCGAAATACAAATCTGCTGCAATACTTGTTTTACTCGTTTTCTCTCGCAAACAATCATCTTCCACACAATACGGTTAATCCTTTGTTACAGCAAGCCGGTGAGATTGACAACCTCACTCGTTTCGTTGGGGCAAAGTACTTTGGTTGTGTTGTGCAGGTTCCACGTTGGCGCCGGAATCTCCGGTGTTGCGCCGCACTACATCCCGCCGCCATCAACCTTCAACGTGCTTCTTGGCTCCTCCTGGTTCGATAAACCTTGGTTTCTTTCTGAGGGAAAACTTGCTGCTGTGCGCATCATACCTTCCTCTTGGGGTTGCCCAACGAACGTGTGAAATACACGCCATCAAGGGTTCCCATGTATTTTATATTATGGTTAGAGTTTTAAATTAAATGGTAATGAGAATGGGATGAATTCATCATTTTATGTGAAGGATTATTTCTTAGGGTTTAAGAAGATGGTTGGATTCACTCCATGTGAAAAGTTTATGGTCTTGGGAATACTTTACTATTTGATGTATTAAATAGGCATGAGGCATGGCAAGGTTTCACCTATAATCCAAAGTGATACTTGGATTGAAATGCAAAGGTGATCTAGGGTTTTAGTTGTGATTACTCAATTGATACACAACCAATAATTAAGATATGAACATAAGCTTTGATTATGTTTTATTGGCTAGCTAGGGTTACTCTAAGGTTTGGATAAACAAAGTTTAGGTTTAATGCCCTTACTCCTTCATACAAGGCATGAGGATTGGTTTGGGGTTAACTACTAGTGATATACTTATTATTTTATGTGATGGATGATGTCTATTAATCATATGGTTTTAACTTATCATCTATTTCTACAAGGTATAATCATGTATTAGACAAGATCCACTCATTCCTCACTAATCCCTCTTTAATATTCCTCTCATCACACTCATCCTAGATTCTTAGGGTTTATAACTAATACTAAGTTGTGATGATTATGGAATTGGTTTTCTAAGGTATTGTTATTGGAATAGGGTTCTCACCTCCAAGATTAAAGGTTGGTTTGAACAAGTAGAATTTAATACTACTCTAATATTCTCTAGGATAGACATGGATATGGTTAGCATCTATAACCTCTCTCACTTCTCAATATCTTGGAATATCCTAAGGTCCTACTAAAGAGATGATGATATGATCCTCTAAATATATGGTTTGCCTAGGAATTCTACCTTGGTATCTTCTGTAGCTTGTTCTTCAGGAAATCTGAATAAACCTGCATCTTGTGGTATGCCTCCCCCTCCTAGCTTCTTCATCTTGATCCTAGCTAGTTCATATGGAGTGGCTCTATGTGTTTGTGCCCATGTATCATGGTACTTGATGAGCAAATGGATGAAGGGTGTGGCTCTATTTATAGGCTTTGGCAAGCTCTAGTATCATGACACATAAGTGGTGACTCTTGTGTTGGTTTGATGAGTAAGGTGCTTGGTTGTCATGCCCTCATCCATAGCAATCCTTTGAGCATGAGGTGGCAAAGCTTGGAAAGCAAGTCATGTAGATATTTTCATCCCATGTGGCAAGATCATTATCCTCTCATATGATTTATTTTTGGATAGCCAAGTGGCATTTGTTACTAAATATCATGTGGATGGTTTTATTATTATGGATGAGTCATCATACCATCTTTGATTGGATTTATATTATAATATTGGTAAAAAGGTTAAGGTTGAGGGTTATTTCTCAAGTTTGGATAGTTGGTGTTTGAATTCATCTAGGCATGATCATATGAGTTTCAAAATACTCATAGTTAGTTTTATTCAAATAGTTTGAACTATAATTCGTAATGTAAATGGATTTAGTTTTATGATATTCCATATACTTAATAAGTTATGATTTAAATAAGAATGTGTGGCTTTTATGCACTTTAGACCCTGTGGTTAACCTTATTTGGTAATAGGTTTAGAAGTGAATTAATTTACACACAAAGGTAGTTGCTAACTTTTAAGTGTTAATAAGTTAGGGTTTGATTCTTAAAGAATGTGTTGTTGTAAATATAATTCCATTTGATCTAATCCATAGATCAAATCATCTCTACCCAAAACAAGGTTTTAACAAAGATCACGAGTGAAGTTTATAGCGCTTGACTTGATGATCTACTTCGGTTCCGAGCAAGTCAAGTGAAACTTCGATTCATCGTGGTAAGTTTTATTTGAAAGCGCAAAAATTCCCCGGATTTTCTATGCATGAATGCAATGCACACTTTGGTGTTCTCTCATTTTATAGCCTCTAAACCTGGGATATTACACTTTCCCGCCAAGCCCAGCAATTCAAAAACGAGTTAATTCTTTTAGTTCAAATCCCTTACTGATGCCAAGTTCAAATTTAAATAACTTCAAATCTACTGAGCCAAATTAGGTGAATTTTATAATTTTGGAAAGCTTATGAAATTCTCTAAACAACCGCACTACTCTCAACCATAGAGGTGTTGCATAATTAAAGTAGCAAAAATGACAAGGCAATAACTTTTCAAAATTCAAACAATTATTAAAAATCAACCATAAGTGATTTTGAGTTGATTCCAACTCTCATAAATCACATTTCACTTTGTCTAATTTATTATGTAAAAACATGACTTAGTTGTGTGCATGATCATGAGCTAGAGTCAAATAATGGCTATGTAGTCATTTCTAGCTCATTTAAATCTTTTCAAATGTTGAATTTCAAATCTATGAGGTGTAGCACCTCATTTAAATCATCTTCCCAAGTAATGTGAAGTAAAGTGATGACCTTAGTTGCATGGTCTCATCATTGCTTACTTGAGGATATTAAATCAAAGTAGGATTTAAATTGCATCAGGTGTAATACCTCATTTAAATCATGTTTCTCAAATGATAAGCGTGAAGTGTTGACCTTGGTCAACATGTGTTCATACCTTGTTATTTAAGGAGATTAAATCTTAACAAGATTCAATGAGAGGAAATTATTTCTCCAAAGGAAATAAATATAAACCCTAATAGAATTTTCAATGAGAGGAAATTATTTTACAAACACTAAAGAAGAAACCCTAGTATGAGGTTGAGGGATGATTGGGATAATGATAGATCATCTTGTGTGAGCCATTAAGTCTAATTAGTCTACTTAAGTATTGTTTGGTGATTGTATCCTCGTATTCGTTTATAGACGCTAGTACCGGAGACTATCAAGAGGAGGAGGTTTTCTACCAAGAATAAGAAGACAACTTTGATCACTACCCCAATCAAGAAAAGCTATACTATGCAAGCTTTTACCAAGATATTACCCATGCAAAGCTCTATTAGAGCAAGGCACCATTACACCTCTACTTTATGTTTACTTTGATTTATCAAAGTTTATTCTTACAAGCTTTACTTTGATTTATCAAAGTTTATTTTGTTCATAGTTCCCTTTGGTCTAGGTATGGAGTATTTCAAGAGTAACAAAGTTAGCCTAGAAAGCTACAAGCTAGTTAGCACCCCTCATGACTAGTTGCTAGTGCTAAACTAAAAGTGACTACTCTAGATGGGAACATGTGAAAACCAATGACTTTGAAAACCTTGGAATGATGAGTCATTCTATTGATTTTTTTTTGAAGGTGAATATGACTTGTGAATGACATGGTGAACTTTAAAAAAACTGATGGTTGGGTTCGGATGCGATACCATTCCAATTTTACAAGTACCCCCACAATACCTGAATCTGGGTAAGGCTTAACTGGAAACTTATGTATTTTATTATGGGTTCCCTCTGAACAAGCGTCATAGGAGTTATGCCGAGGCTGCCTCCATTGAAATGTGAAATGACGTGAAATGAGGTGAATGTCCTACCCAAGCCCTGTGCAGTTCCCGGGTTGGCGGTTTGCTATCACCGGGAGGACAAGCTCATAGGGAGAGGTGCCTATACTAGGGTATGTAAATGAAAGGTTATGATTGGTAGTTCGCGCACTGAGTGCGATAAATCAGGGCCAGTTACCCCTGACGGACTATTGCAATTATTGTGGCACAAGTGTACGACCTCTGCAGAGTGTAAACCTATCCGAATAGCCGTGTCCACGGTTATGGACGGTTGGAAAGGCCATACTGTTCCGTCATCAGACCATTTTCAAAAATATGACATGTGATTGGTGACATGAAACTTGAAAGGTAAATTTGACTTGAATCACAACAGAGTTGTGGGAATGACACTAATGTTCCCACTTAAGTTTAGTTAGACAATCAAAGAGTCTTTTATTACTAAATTGCTTATGAAATAAAACTGGATTTATGCAAATGAACCTAGAGCTTAGAACCCCCTTACTATAGTTGATAATGCTTGCACTAGCATTAGTTTGCGAGTACTTTAATGTACTCATGGCTGTGTCCCTGGCTATTCAAATGGCCAGACTATGAAGATGAGCCCCAGTACCAGGATGAAGGACAGCGGGACGTCTACGACAACTAGGACTACTCCCGACGTCAACAGTTGCCTATGGAGCAGATGGACTACTACTACGCTACTTCCGCTGTGTGTTTTATATTGGATCCTTAGATCCCCTATGTTGTACTAAGACTGGATCATGTGATCCTTTGTTGTAAGACAATTATGGTTTGTAATGAATGATGTTCTGTGATATCAATCTATTATGTCTCGCAAAAACACTCTTCCTGGGATTGCGATGTATGGCATAATAGGCATCTGGACTTAAAAATCCGGGTGTTGACAGCCCGAGCCTCCGGCACCGCACCGCCGTTCCGGCCCCGCTGGGTTCGTCCTCCACGGGGGCGCACTTTGCGGCCAGAAGAATCAACACGGGCGGCAGGGGCTGGGCAGTCCAGGCGCCGCAATGGACGCGCCCCTCAAAGGGCCATCCTGCTGGGTGTCCCTGAATGTCAAGCCACCCTACGGGCCCTTTACGCCGTGCGTCAGCGTCATGGAGAGAGGCTCCGCTCGTACCTCAGGCGTTTCGGGGCGGCTATTCGGTGGATCCGCATCCTCCCGGACGCAACACTATGTGACGCCTTCATGGCAGGGCTCACGCACGTCCGGCTGCGTAACGCCCTCGGCGCCTTGCCCGTGGGTGCTCTTACAAGAGGAAGGCTCTTCGTGTTGGCCGAAGAATACGCCAACCGGGACGAGGCAACCGCTGGCGCGTCTCACCACGTCACCCGCCTCCTGGGCGGAGCAAGCACTCCAGGTCCTGTCGGGCACCCGTGGTAGCACCCCCGAGCGATCGCTGCCGCGGTGCCATCTGGGTGCACACCACGTCTCAAGTGGTCGCCGCATACCATCGCCTTCTCTTCTCCGGATCATCCCAGGACCACCGACCTGGTGGGGGCGCTCCCTTTGGTGTGCTCCCCCATCATCTGCGGCTCCACGGTCTTCCAGACTCTCATTGACAGCGAAGCGGGTCTGAACGTCCTCTCTGTCAAAGCCTTTGACAAGCTGGGCATGTCTCAAGACCGCCTGAGAGCTACAAAACCATTCTCTAGGGTCACGGATGGGACCACTGTGCCCATCGGGCAGGTGCAGCTCCACGTCACGTTTGGTGTCCCAGGGAGCTACCGCACCGATCACATCGACTTCGACGTCTCCCACATCAACCTGCCGTACAACACCATCCTCGGCTACCCAGCACTATCGCGGTTCATGGCAGAAACTCATCATGCCTACAACGTGCTCAAGATGCCGGGGGCTAGCGGTGACATCATCACCATCCACTACGACGAGGGAGACACCGCACACACTCTAGAGTGTGCGTTCAAGACCGCTGCCTTTGCACATCCTGCTGGCGACAAGGACATACATATGCTTGGGGGCTCGCAAGATAGAGAAGAGTCTACTCCCGACTCGACCCTCCACGACGTCAACCCCCCGGCTTTATTGGCAGCCCTCGCCGAGGAGTTACTGGTCCCACCCCCAGGGAAGAGAAAGGCTGAGTTTACAATGGAAAGGACGGCCACCAAGAAGGTTACCCTGGGAACAGATGACTCAGACCTCACCGTCATCATCGGCGCCAACCTCCTGGACAAATAGGAAAGCGCGCTTGTCGCCTTCCTCTAGGCAAACTCTGACATGTTCACAAGAACACCGTCGGATATGACTGGTGTACCCAGGATGGTGATTGAGCACAACCTAACAGTCTACTCGGGAGTACGCCCGGTAAAATAGAAGGTGCGACGCCAGGCGCCAAAGAAGTAGAAAAGCTTAAGGAGGCCAAGATTATTGAGTCCGTCGCTCACACCAACTGGCTGGCCAATCTAGTCATTGTGCCCAAGCTGCGGGAGGAGGACGCCTCTGCATCGACTTCACCGACCTCAATAAGGCCTGCCCTAAGGATCCATACCCGCTGCCGCACATCGATGAGATCGTCGACTCCACGGTCGGGTGCGATCTCCTGTGCTTTCTGGATGCAGGCTATCACCAGATCAAGATGGCCAAGGAGGATGCAGAGAAGACAGCGTTCACTACCCCGTGTGGCATTTACTGCTACACCGGCATTCCCTTCGGTCTCAAGAACGCCGGAGCCACCTTCACGAGGCTGATGCGCCTTGCACTCGGTGAGCAGATGGGTCGTAACACGGAGGCCTACGTCGACGACATCGTGGTCAAAACTCGCAAGGGGGACACTCTCATATAGGACCTTCACGAGACCTTCACCAACCTCTGCAAGGTCAACATCAAGCTCAACCCCGCCAAATCCATCTTCAGCGTACCTTTGGGTAAACTCTTGGGATTCCTTGTGTCGCATCGCGGCATAGAGGTTAACCTCGACAAGATCCGCGCTATTGAGGAGATTAAGCCGCCGTGGAAGCTCAAGGACATTCAGCGCCTCACGGGGTGCCTAGTAGCGCTGGGACGTTTCATCGCTCACCTTGGCGAAAAGGCCCTGCCTTTCTTCAACCTCATGAAGAAGACATGCGAATTCAAGTGGACCCCGGAAGCAGACGAGGCGTTCGCGGCTCTCAAGCGGTACCTCACCAGTCCCCAGGGCATGGTGGCGCCGCAGATCCGCGAGCCTCTTCTACTGTACCTGGAGGCCACTCCGCGCACAACCAGTGTGTTCCGGCAGAACGGGAAGGGCCACCACTCAAGAAGAAGACATCTAACTCCAAGCCCAAGCCCAGGACCTCTCCGAGAAAGGTACGCCTGCTGACAATGTGCTGGAAACGTTGCAGGGTGATCACGCTGAGACAGCCTGATGACCCACAAGTATAGGGGATCGCAACAGTCTTCGAGGGAAGTATTACCCAATTTATTGATTCGACACAAGGGGAGACAAATAACACTTGAAAGCCTTAACAGCGGAGTTGTCAATTCAGCTGCACCTGGAAACAGACTTGCTCGCAAGAGTTTATCAGTAGTAACAGTTTTATAGCAGTAGCAGTAGTGAAATAATAGCAGCAGAGTAACAGAGATAGCAGTAATGATTATAGTAAACAGCAGGATTAAAATACTGTAGGCACGGGGACGGATAACGGGCGTTGCATGGATGAGAGAAACTCATGTAACAATCATAGCAGGGCATTTGCAGATAATAATAAAACGGTATCCAGGTACTAATCAATCAATAGGCATGTGTTCCAATTATAGTCGTACATGCTCGCAATGAGAAACTTGCACAACATCTTTTGTCCTACCAGCCGGTGGCAGCCGGGCCTCAAGGGAAACTATCTGGATATTAAGGTACTCCTTTTAATAGAGTACCGGAGCAAAGCATTAACACTCCGTGAACACATGTGATCCTCACATCGCTACCATTCCCTCCGGTTGTCCCGATTTCTGTCACTTCGGGGCCATTGGTTCCGGACAGCGACATGTGTATACAACTTGCAGGTAAGATCATAAACAACGAATATCTTCATGAATCAATAACATGTTCAGATCTGAGATCATGGCACTCGGGCCCTAGTGACAAGCATTAAGCATAACAAGTTGCAACAATATCATAAAAGTAACATCTACGGATACTAGGCACTATGCCCTAACAATCTTATGCTATTACATGACCAATCTCATCCAATCCCTACCATCCCCTTCGGCCTACAGCGGGGGAATTACTCACACATGGATGGGGGAAACATGGCTGGTTGATGGAGAGGCGTTGGCGGTGATGGCGGCGATGATCTCCTCCAATTCCCCGTCCCCGCGGAGTGCCAGAACGGAGACTTCTGGCTCCCGAGACGGAGTTTCGCGATGTGGCGGCGTTCTGGAGGGTTTCTGGCGACTTCGACTTCTCTGCCTGCGTTTTTAGGTCGAGGCGAATAAGTAGTCCGAAGGAGGGCGTCGGAGGCCAGCCGAGGGGGCCACACCTCATGGCCGCGCGGGCCCCCCCTATGGTGTGGGGCCCTCGGGCCTCCACCTTACTTGTCCTTCTGGCTCCGTCAGTATTCTGGGAAAATAGGCCCTTTCGTCAAAATCCCGAGGTTTTTCCTGAAAGTTGGATTTCTGCACAAAAACGAGACACCGGAACAGTTCTGCTGAAAACAGCGTTAGTCCGTGTTAGTTGCATCCAAAATACACAAATTAGAGGCAAAACAATAGCAAAAGTGTTCGGGAAAGTAGATACCTTTTGGACGTATCAACTCCCCCCAAGCTTAGCTTATTGCTTGTCCTCAAGCAATTCAGTTAACAACTGAGCGATAAAAGAACTTTCACGAACACGTTTGCTCATATGATGTATATATTCTCATGATATGGCTAATACTTGAGCAGTTCATAATAAGATACATGCAAATAAGGTCATCTAACAGCTATGTCAATCATGAAGAGGTACCAACAATTAATAATAAGCATCATGAATCATGTATATAAGCAGGATTGCAATGTTCATAAGAGAGTATGATAAAGTGGTATCTCGCTTGCCTGTATTTGATTGGCAAAACATAAATGCCGGGGCACCTCTGGAGTTCATAGAAAGACTAGAAGTAGTGATTGTCAAAGATAAAAGCATCAAAGTTATACCACAATCAATCATATTTTGAGACAAGCATATTATACTAAGAATGACAGTTGTGCTCTCAAGAAAGTGCTCAAAGAAAGGATGGAGACACAACACAACATAAAAGTAAAAGATTGACCCTTCGCAGAGGGAAGCAGGGATTAACATGCGCTAGAGCTTTTCATTTGTAAAGCAGGAGTAAAATTATTTTGAGAGGTGTTTGTTGTTGTCAACGAATGGTAATGGGTACACCAACTACCTCGCCAACCGGACTTTCAAGAGCGGCTCCCATGAATTATTTGCATGTTTATGTGGCACTCCTTCCAACCTTTCTTACACAAACCATGGCTAACCGAATCCTCGGGTGCACGCCAACAATCACATACCATGAAGGAGTGCCTTTTTAGTTTAGTTTTATTATGATGATGACACTCCCCCAACCTTTGCTTACACAAGCCATGGCTAACCGAATCCTTTGGGTGCCGTCCAACAATCACAAACCATGGAGGAGTGTCTATTTAAGTTAATTAATTCGGGACTGGGAATCCCATTGCCAGCTCTTTTTGCAAAATTATTGGATAAGCGGATGTGCCACTAGTCCATACGAGAGTCCGTCAAAAGTAAATGACAAGGTTGAAAGCTAAACACCACATACTTCCTCATGAGCTATGAAACATTAACACAAATTAAGAAGCATTTTGAAGGTTTTAAAGGTAGCGCATGAGAATTTACTTGGAATGGTTTGAAATGCCATGCATAGGTATTTATGGTGGACACTTTGGAATAACTTGGTTTTCATGTGTTTGGAGGCACGAGCAGCGTTCCCGCTCGGTACAAGTTAAGGCTAGCAAAAGACTAGGGAGCGACAAATCAAGAGAGCGATGAATCGTCATAATTATGCTTGCGGCAAAATAAATTAACTGAGGCATAAAAGTGATACAAGAACTCTGAAGCAATGTAAATCATTGAGGCTTAATTGACTTTTGTTCAGTCATATGCATGCGTGAGCATGTGCCAAATCGATATAAATGAATTATTCAGAGGAGGATACCACAATATCATACCTATCTATGAATAAAACAATGCAAGCAAACATCCATGACATGCTACTCATATTAATAAATTGGAGCTAATACTGAGAGATCATGAACTACTAGACTTTCTTAAATGACATATACCTCACATGAACCAACTAAGCATGCTCACATGGATGAGTATATGTACAAAAATGAAAACAAATAGAGTTCATACCAGCCTCTCACCACAATCGGATTGTCGTAGATCGTCATTATTGCCTTTTCACTTGTGTAGCTTGGATAATATGAAATGAAAACCACGCTCCAGCCACCGAAGACCATTGAACTCATAAAGAACTTTACAAACCAAAGAAGAACAGCAAATATTTTTGGTGTTTTCAAGAACAAAAGGAAACAAGCAAACAAAGCCAAATCTTTTTGGGTTTTCTTATAGCAAACTAGCAATAGCAAATAAAGAGAAACAAATGCAAGAAACCAAGATAAACTAATGGTGAAGAGAAACAACAGAAATATTTTTGGTCTTTTTGTGTTTTAGGAAAGAAACAAAGTGAAAGCAAGAAATAGCAAACTAAAAGAAACACAGAAAAGCGAGATGGCAGAAATCTGCCAAAACTTGACAGCAGTACAGAAATCGATTTTTACAAAATTCTTACGTGGCTCAGCTCCAAAAGTGTTCAACTAATGAAAGTTAGATAACAACCTGGGGAACATGCACAAAAATTTGCTTCGCAAAATACTGTTCTGTCTGTGCGCACGAATTTTTACGGTAACAGCCCACAATCTGTTTTCAGGCAGCACTTCCCCAAATATCATCGTCCTCTCATTAGAAAACCACTCAAACAAACTAAACAAGTATATACAAGTATCCAGCAACCATAATATGCAAAGAATGAGTGATGCCGGTATACCTCCCCCCAAGCTTAGGCTTTTGGCCTAAGTGAAGTTCAACCCCATCGAGGGTCTGGGTTCCACGCCGGTGGATCATACATGGAGTAGTCATAATAAGGTACCGATGCAGAAGAAAAGCGTGGGGGTTCCTCATACCCAGCTTGTGGATGCAAAGAGCTTGCTGCATCGGATGACGAGTCGAGGTGTTCCTCCACCTCATCCGTGTTGTCTCGTGCATGATGGCTTCCTCCCTCGATGTATGCATTAACTGCACTTTCCGTGACTGACCAATCCTCCCTGGAATCAAGGTTAAACAGAGAAGGTGCAGGCAATCCTACTAATTTTTCAACTTTCTTAGTCCTTGTCCAAGATTTCTTGTAAAATGTTATTCTATAAGACAGGTTCCCTAAATTAGACGAACCAGAAAGAAATTCATGCTTAATCATGGAAGCTATGTCAAGTTTCTCCATGGGGAGCGGAATATCAAGATGGTGAGGTCCCACATTATGCATAGCTAATAAACGAGAGGCGATGAGACCCCCACAAATTCCTCCCTTCTCACGGTTAATGGCAAGTCTGTTGGCTATCAAAGCTCCCAAGTTATAAGTCCTATTACCTTGTAATGCAGCAGCTAGAAAGGCTAGATCCGGGATAGTTAGTTTACCTCCATTCTTTCTCGCTAGAACGCACTTGGTAATGAAATAAGCGAAGTAACGAATAGCTGGGAAATGAATACTACTGATTTTACCATCATCCTCTGAGAAGCTTCTTCCATGACAAATCATCTTGAAGAGGTCCAAGAGCTCTTGCGGCGATCCCTTTATCTTCTCGCATGATCCCCATTGCGGCACTCTGATTGCTGCACAAAAATCACTGAATGGCAAGTTGACAGTTTTATTATAAATTTTGTACTGCACCATGGGGTTAGATCGTGACCAGTTGAATTTAAAATCCTGTACTACTGACATAGTCAGTTTCACATATTGGCATGGTTCCCCATCAACAAAATCATCCAATCCTGCACGAGAGATTAAATTTCGGACGTCCTGCAAGATCCCTGCACTTCTCATGAAATCCGCACACGGATAGTAAGTGGGATATACTCCTTCTTCTCGGTGAACTCTCATGACCTGTGGCACCTCCAACTCATGTTGGTTGAGTTGGTGCCTACCTCCTTCCATTTTCTGAAATTTTCAACAAACAATATAAAACTTGATTTGGTGACATATAATTGAGGGAAACTACCATAGGAACTTGCTAGAGTACTAATCATGCATCAAAACTAGTTTCTACCACTTAGAACAAGCATGCAAGCTCACTAAACATGTTACCTACAGCAGCAAAATATTCAAGACATACTCAACCAAACAAAATTCTATTTGGATAATCGAAGGAGTAACATACCGGAGAGCAAATGTTCCAAGTTTCAGACAGAAATCTGGGCTGAGCAAAGAGATCGAAAAATCCTGAGCTCTTGAGCAAAAACGCGAGTGAGAGAAAGTTGGTTCGAGTTTTTTCGGGAGAGAGAAGATGCTTGGAGGAAGAGATGAAGAAGTGGGGCAAGGAGGGGCCCACACCACAGGGTGGCGCGCCCCCCTCCTTGGCCGCGCCGGCCTGTGGTGTGGCACCCTGTGGTGCCCCACAGGTCATCCTCTGGTGCTCCCAGGTGCCTCGTCGAAAAATAGGACCAACGGTGTAATTTTCGCGAATTTTTGAAAACTTTGAAAAATGCACATTTCTGGGTATTATGTTTATTATTACTGTCCAGGAAAAATTTTGAAATCTCAAATCAACTAAGAAACTTTGCAAATTAAAAATGCTACAGCAACTAAAGCAAGTGGAGGAAGAAAGAGATGTTGTTTACCTCCTCTATGCATATAAAAAGTATTTGTTAACAAGGTTGATCAAGTCTTGCCACCAAATAAATTTTACATAGCATATGAAGAAATAAACCTCAAATCAATCATGTTACCTTGAATTCTATTGATATGGATACAATCACAAGAGTTTGATATTCTTCTTTAGGCTCATATATAGGACAATCAATAGTTCCCACTTTGATAGTTCTCACATTAGAAATAGTATTAACTCCACACGCTTTCTCAATCCTCTTGGGGAAATAGACGGTGTGTTCCTTATCATCAACATTGAAAGTAACCTTTCCTTTATTGCAATCAATAACAGCCCCTGCGGTGTTAAGAAAAGGTCTCCCAAGAATAATAGACATATTATCATCTTGAGGCATTTCCAACACAACAAAATCAGTTAATATCAAGCAGTTATTAGTAACTTGAACAGGAACATCCTCACATATACCAACAGGAATAGCAGTAGATTTATCAGCCATTTGCAAAGATATATCAGTAGGTATCAACTTATCTAAGTAAAGTCTCTTATAAAGAGAAAAAGGCATAACACTAACACCGGCGCCCAAGTCACATAGAGCAGTTTTAACATAATTATTCTTAATAGAACAAGGAATAGTAGGTATACTGGGTCGCCCAACTTCTTTGGAACTTTGCCATTGAAAGAGTAATTAGCAAGCATAGTGGAAATTTCCTCATTGGGGATTTTCCTTTTGTTAGTAACAATATCTTTCATATACTTTGAATAAGGAGGCAATTTAATAGCATCAGTCAAATGGATTTGCAAGAATAAAGGTTTCATCCAATCACAAAATTTATTATAGTGTTCTTCTTCCTTTGATTTTAGTTTCTTAGCAGGAAAAGGCATTTGCTTTTGCACCCAAGGTTCTCTTTCATTACCATGTTTCTCAGCAATAAAATCTTCTTTAGTATACTTTTTATTTTTAGCATGCTTTTCAGGTTCTTTTTCAACCTCTTCTTTATCAGGAGTATCATTCTTATCATTATCTTTATCATGTTCATTACCACTTTCAGTTTCAGCATCAGAAATAGAAATACTATTAGGATCATTAACAGGTTGAGAGGATTCTACAACATTCTTATGTTTCTTTTTCTTTTTCTTAGATGGAGCACTAGTTTTAGTTTGTTGAGAATCTTGTTCAATTCTTTTGGGATGTCCTTCAGGATATAGAGGATCCTGGGTAGAGACACCACCTCTAGTTGTTACTTCATAAGCATGTTTTTCTTTAGCATTATTTCCTAGCAAGTCATTTTGCACTTTAGTGAGTTGATCAATTTGAGTTTGAACCATATGAAAATGTTTAACAAGCATCTTAACATCATTGGAGGTTCTCTCCACAATATCATGCAATTCACTAATAGCTTGAGAATTTTCCATTAGATGATTCTCTACTCTCATATTAAAATTTTCTTGCTTAGCAATATAATTATCAAACTCATCTAAGCATTGCGCAGGAGGTTTTGAATACGGAATATCTTCTCTAGTAAAGCGCTGAAGGGAATTTACCTCAATCATGGACGAAGGGGGAATTATCTCACATATATCTTCTATAGGAGGTAGATTCTTCACATCTTCAGATTTAATACCTTTCTCCTTGAGAGACTTCTTGGCTTCCCTCATATCTTCATCATTCAATTTAATTAAACCCCTCTTCTTCACTATTGGCGTTGGAGTTGGTTCGGGCGTAGTCCAATCATCATAATTCCGGCCTATTTTAGCCAATAATTCTTCAGCTTACGTCCGGAGTTCTTTTCCTGAAAACACAACCAGCACAACTATCCAGGTATGCCCTAGACTCAATGGTTAGTCCACTATAAAATATATCAAGTAAATCATGCTTTTCCAAATCATGATCAGGCAGAGCTCTAATAAGAGAGCAAAATCTCGTCCAAGCCTCAGGCAATTTCTCTTCATCTCCCTGATCAAAATTATAAACTCTCTGCAAAGCAGCATGTTGAGCACTAGCAGAAAGTATTTCCGGAAGAAAACATTAAGCAATTCTTTTGGACTTTTAATAGAGCTAGGTGGCAAACTATTATACCAAGTTTTAGCGTCATCCTTTAATGAGAATGGAAAGATTTTAGCAACAAAGTAAGTATGCTTCTTAACATCATCAGAAAACACGCTACTCAGAGTAGATAACTCAGTCATGTGTTCAACAGCACTTTCTTTTTCAGTACCACAAAAGGGTGTTTTCTCAACAATAGCTATATGAGATAGATCAAGAGAAAAATCATAATCTTTATCCCTAATGTTTATAGGAGATGTGGCAAATTTAGGATCGGGAGACAGTTTATATCTAACGGTATGTTCTGCAAGCAACTTTTTAATTTTTCTTGCATCAGTAGTAGCATTGCATTTTTCAATAAAATCATCATCAAGTTCCACATAATCTTCATCAAGATCATCACTAGAGTATTCAAGTTCAGGTGAATTAACAGGTGTAGTAGCATCAGGAGTTTCAGTATTTTCAATTTGTCTAGATCTAGCAATTGAAGCATCTAGAAAAGTTCCCAATGAACCACTATCATCAAGCACAGCAGAAATATTATCAGTATTATGAGAGTTTTCAGATTCAGCGAAGTACCGGCATTTGAAGCATGTGGCGGTGAAACAAGTTTATCAATCACGGATGGTGAATCAAGAGCAGCGAGAGGTACTCGAGTTGTACCTTTTCTTGTAGTGGATGGTAATATGGCGACCTTAGTATCGCGAGTTTTACCCATGATGGAGAATTTGCAGCGAACAATATCAATCCAAGTGAACTTCCAAATAAAGCTATGCTCCCCGGCAACGGCGCCGGAAAATAGTCTTGATGACCCACAAGTATAGGGGATCGCAACGAGTCTTCGAGGGAAGTATTACCCAATTTATTGATTCGACACAAGGGGAGACAAAGAACACTTGAAAGCCTTAACAGCGGAGTTGTCAATTCAGCTGCACATGGAAACAGACTTGCTCGCAAGAGTTTATCGATAGTAATAGTTTTATAGCAGTAGCGAGTAGTGAAATAACAGCAGCAGAGTAACAGAGATAGCGATAATGATTATAGTAAACAGCGAGGATTAAAATACTGTAGGCACGGGGACGGATAACGGGCGTTGCATGGATGAGAGAAACTCATGTAACAATCATAGCAGGGCATTTGCGGATAATAATAAAACGGTATCCAAGTACTAATCAATCAATAGGCATGTGTTCCAATTATAGTCGTACGTGCTCGCAATGAGAAACTTGCACAACATCTTTTGTCCTACCAGCCGGTGGCAGCCGGGCCTCAAGGGAAACTACTGGATATTAAGGTACTCCTTTTAATAGAGTACCGGAGCAAAGCATTAACACTCCATGAACACATGTGATCCTCACATCGCTACCATTCCCTCCGGTTGTCCCGATTTCTGTAACTTCGGGGCCATTGGTTCCGGACAGCGACATGTGTATACAACTTGCAGGTAAGATCATAAACAACGAATATCTTCATGAATCAATAACATGTTCAGATCTGAGATCATGGCACTCGGGCCCTAGTGACAAGCATTAAGCATAACAAGTTGCAACAATATCATAAAAGTAACATCTACGGATACTAGGCACTATGCCCTAACAATCTTATGCTATTACATGACCAATCTCATCCAATCCCTACCATCCCCTTCGGCCTACAGCGGGGGAATTACTCACACATGGATGGGGGAAACATGGCTGGTTGATGGAGAGGCGTTGGCGGTGATGGCGGCGATGATCTCCTCCAATTCCCCATCCCCGCGGAGTGCCAGAACGGAGACTTCTGGCTCCCGAGACGGAGTTTCGCGATGTGGCGGCGTTCTGGAGGGTTTCTGGCGACTTCGACTTCTCTCCCTGCGTTTTTAGGTCGAGGCGAATAAGTAGTCCGAAGGAGGGCGTCGGAGGCCAGCCGAGGGGGCCACACCACATGGCCGCGCGGGCACCCCCTGGGCCGCGCCGCCCTATGGTGTGGGGCCCTCGGGCCTCCACCTTACTTGTCCTTCTGGCTCCGTCAGTATTCTGGGAAATAGGCCCTTTCGTCAAAATCCCGAGGTTTTTCCTGAAAGTTGGATTTCTGCACAAAAACGAGACACCAGAACAGTTCTGCTGAAAACAGCGTTAGTCCGTGTTAGTTGCATCCAAAATACACAAATTAGAGGCAAAACAATAGCAAAAGTGTTCGGGAAAGTAGATACGTTTTGGACGTATCATAGCCCAACCAGATGACCTTGATGGACCTTCCGGGAAGCCGACCCTTGCGGAAGCTCTCGAGCCTTCCCCAGAAGAAACCTCGGCCTCCCGGTTCGTGCAGCACCCGGTCTAGTTCGTCAGCACAGTGTTGCGCAACGCTCACGAGTGGTACACCCAACAACAGAAGCTCATCTACACGCTCCTCATAGCGTTGAGGAAGCTTCGACCCTAATTCCAGGCACATCCGATCAGGGTCGTCACCAAGTACCCGCTGGAGACCGTGCTGGGCAACCCCAACACAACGGGGCGGGTAGCGGAATGGGCAATCGAGCTGCAACCCTTTGAGCTCACGTTAGACACCACTCCTACCAAGAAGAGCCGAGCCCTCGCCGAGTTCACCACAGAATGGACCGATGCCTCCCGCGACGACGGGGAAGCGAAGGAGGAAACCCAGCAGCCGGGTAAGCTCAGCGCGGGGCTCTGGTCTTTGACCTTTGAAGGCGCCTTCAACGAGCACGACGCTGGATCCGCAGCCATACTTACGTCCCCGATGGATGACAAGATGCGCTGCGCGATCCAGCTCTGCTTCAAGGACACCGACAAGTGCTTGATGACCCACAAGTATATGGGATCGCAACAGTCTTCGAGGGAAGTAAAACCCAAATTTGTTGATTTGACACAAGGGGAGCCAAAGAATATTTATAAGCTTTAATAGTTGAGTTGTCAATTTAGTGGCACCTGGAAATAGACTTGCTCGCAACAGTTTATCAGTAGTAACAGTTTTATAGCAGTGGTAGTAGTGAAGTAACAGCAATAATAAAATAAAAACAGCAGTAGCGATGATTGCAGTAGACATCATGATTAAAATAATGTAGGCACAAGGATGGATGAACGGGCGCTGCCTGGATAAGATAGTTCATATAATAAGCAAGACATGGGCATTGAAAGTAGTAATGATAAAAGCATCCTAGTATTAAGTAGACAAAGGCGTGTGTTCCTATTTAGTCGTGTGTGCTCGCAAGGAGAAATTTGCATGACATCTTTTGTCCTATCAGCCCGTTTGCAACGGGGCCTCAAGGGAATCTACTAGTAATTAAGGTACTCCTTTTAATAGAGTACCGTAGCAAAGCATTAACACGCCGTGAACACACGTGATCCTAACATCATAGCCACCCCCTTCGGTTATCCCAATTATTGTCACTTTGGGGCCTCGGGTTCTGGACAATGATATGTGTATACAACTTGCAGGTATGATCAAAAACAATAATTATCCTCATGAATCAATAACATGTTGAGGTCTGAGATCATGGCACTCGGGCCCAAAGTGACAAGCATTAAGCATAACAAGTTGCAACAATGTCAAAAATACGAACAACGGATACTAGGCACTATGCCCATAACAATGTTATAGTTATTACATGAATAATCTCATCCAATCCCTACCATCCCCCTCAACCTAAAGCGGGGAATTACTCACACATGGATGGGGGAATCATGGCTGGTTGATGGATAGGCGTCGGTGATGGTGATGGCGATGATCTCCTCAAATTTCCCATCCCGATAGGGTGCCAGAACGGAGTTTCCGATTCCCGGATTGGGGTTTATGGTGGCGGCGGTGACGTGGGCATTACCCTTTGGGTAACCGACATTGCCCTACCCTATACGAACTAACTGGAGGCCCATGAAGGTACTCGATGGCAAGGCGAGCCACTTGGATGGCGCAGCAGCAGATTCCTTGGCGAGCAAGGCAAAGAAGGAGCCGAACAAGGAAAGTTTAGAGCTAGGACTACTGTAAACCTAGTTGTACTCGGTTAGACCTCTTGATACCTGGCCTCCTATATAAAGGCCAGGAGAGGGGCTACCGAGGGATAGGATCGATCTTAGCAATCTTAGCCACCAGAAGTCTAGAGCTAGGTCACCGCAGCACTTAGCCTCTCGATGAGATCTCAGCCGAACCCTTCGGCACCCCATTGTAACCCAATATACTCATAATCAAGATCAGACAGGCAGGACGTAAGGGTTTTACCTCATCGAGGGCCCCGAACTTGGGTAAATCGCTCTCCCCGCTTGTCTGTGAACCGATGTCTCGTGTCAGCTTACAGGATTCCATCAACCCTAAGCCCCAATTAGAGGGTATTGCCGGGGAGTACCCTCGACAATTGGCGCCGTCTGTGGGAACCCTGTCAGCACAAGATCGGTCATCGGCAGATCCAGTCATGTCATCGGTAGCTTCATCGACACCATCATCGCCAAGTCTGGGAAGCCCGATTCGATTCGGCTCCTATGAATTCACCCCGCACAGCGACTCGTCTCGCTCGACCTTTTCTGATCTACAAGGAAACATGGAGATGACCTTCGCCAGCGTTCACTACAATGTCAACTCGGAAGGAGTCCTTCGACTACTGGAACCACTCGCCTCCAGATCGACAGGTCCAAGCACGTCGTCATCAATCGACCTTTCGGCTGGTCTGACGGACTCAACGAACTCGCACGCGCCATCGAATCCTCGTTCGACGTCTTCCATGTCGGTTGGATCTGACAATCCCACATCTTCGGAGATGACCTCGTACTACTTCTTGAACTACGATACCAGGCACGTGCTAGGATCAAGCGACACACCGTTCATCTGCAATGCCCAGTATGAAGGAGATATGCCCTAGAGGCAATAATAAAAGTGGTTATTATTTATATCTCTATGTTTATGATAAATGTTTATATGTCATGCTATAATTGTATTAACCGAAACATTAGTACATGTGTGATATGTAGACAACAAGAAGTCCCTAGTATGCCTCTTAAACTAGCTTGTTGATTAATGGATGATTAGTTTCATAATCATGAACATTGGATGTTATTAATAACAAGGTTATATCATTATATGAATGATGTAATGGACACACCCAATTAAGCGTAGCATAAGATCTCGTCATTAAGTTATTTGCTATAAGCTTTCGATACATAGTTACCTAGTCCTTATGACCATGAGATCATGTAAATCACTTATACCGGAAAGGTACTTTGATTACACCAAACACCACTGCGTAAATGGGTGGCTATAAAGGTGGGATTAAGTATCCGGAAAGTATGAGTTGAGGCATATGGATCAACGAGTGGGATTTGTCCATCCCGATGACGGATAGATATACTCTGGGCCCTCTCGGTGGAATGTCGTCTAATGTCTTGCAAGCATATGAATGAGTTCATAAGAGACCACATACCACGGTACGAGTAAAGAGTACTTGTCAGGAAAAGAGGTTGAACAAGGTATGGAGTGATACCGAAGATCAAACCTCGGACAAGTAAATATCGCGTGACAAAAGGAATTGGTATCGTATGTGAATGGTTCATTCGATCACTAAAGTCATCGTTGAATATGTGGGAGCCATTATGGATCTCCAGATCCCGCTATTGGTTATTGGTCGGAGTAAGTACTCAACCATGTCCGCATAGTTCACGAACCGTAGGGTGACACACTTAAAGTTGGATGTTGAAATGGTAGTTCTTGAATTTGGAATGGAGTTGGAATATTTGTTCGAAGTCCCGGATGTGATCCCGGACATCACGAGGAGTTCCGGAATGGTCCGGAGAATAAGATTCATATATAGGATGTCATTTTATGTGAATAAAATGTCGCGGAAGGTTCTATGGAAGGTTCTAGAAGGTTCTAGAAAAGTCCGGAAGAAACCACCAAGGAAGGTGGAGTCCACATGGGACTCCACCTCCATGGCCGGCCAACCCTAGTGGGGGAGGAGTCCCAAGTGGACTCCCCCTTAGGGGGCCGGCCACCCCCACATGGGAGGTGGAACTCCCACCTTGGTGGGAGTCCTAGCTTGGCTAGGTTTCCCCCCTCCTATGGAAGGTTTTTGGTTCGGGTCTTATTCGAAGACTTGGACACCACCTCTTGGGGTTCCACCTATATAATGAGGGGCCAAGGGGAGGGGGCCGGCCACCCCAAGACCACAGCCTGGCCGCCCCCCTTGAGTGGCCGGCCACCCCCTCCCAAACCCTAGCCGCCCCCTTCTCCTCCATAGCTCCCGCGTGCTTTAGCGAAGCTCCGCCGGAGTTCTCCACCGCCACCGACACCACGCCGTCGTGCTGTCGGATTCAAGAGGAGCTACTACTTCCGCTGCCCGCTGGAACGGGAGGTGGACGTCGTCTTCATCAACAACCGAACGTGTGACCAAGTACGGAGGTGCTGCCCGTTCGTGGCGCCGGAACCGATCGTGATCAAGATCTTCTACGCGCTTTTGCAAGCGGCAAGTGAACGTCTACCGCAGCAACAAGAGCCTCATCTTGTAGGCTTTGGAATCTCTTCAAGGGTGAGACTCGATACCCCCTCGTTGCTACCGTCTTCTAGATTGCATCTTGGCTTGGATTGCGTGTTCGCGGTAGGAAAATTTTTGTTTTCTATGCAACGTTATCCTACGAGTGGTATCGAGCCGTGTCTATGCATAGATGGTTGCACGAGTAGAACACAATGGTTTGTGGGCGTTGATGCTCTTGTTATCTTTAGTTGAGTACTTTGCATCTTTATGGCATAGTGGGATGAAGCGGCTCGGACTAACTTTACATGACCGCGTTCATGAGACTTGTTCCTCGTTCGACATGCAACTTGTATTGCATAAGAGGCTTTGCGGGTGTCTCGTCTCTCCTACTATAGTAAAGATTCAATTTACTCTTCTATTGACAACATTAGTATCAACGTTGTGGTTCATGTTCGTAGGTAGATTAGATCTATATCGAAAACCCTAAACCACGTAAAATATGCAAACCAAATTAGAGAGCGTCTAACTTGTTTTTGCAGGGTTTGGTGATGTGATATGGCCATAATATGATGATGAATATGTATGAGATGATCATTATTGTATTGTGGCAACCGGCAGGAGCCTTATGGTTGTCTTTAAATTTCATGTTGAGTAGTTTTTCAAAGTAGTTGTAATAGTTGCTACATGGAGGACAATCATGAAGACGGCGCCATTGACCTTGACGCTACGCCGATGATGATGGAGATCATGCCCGAAGATGATGGAGATCATGTCCGTGCTTTGGAGATGAAGATCAAAGGCGCAAAGACAAAAAGGGCCATATCATATCACATATGAACTGCATGTGATGTTAATCCTTTTATGCATCTTATTTTGCTTAGATCGCGACGGTAGCATTATAAGATGATCCCTCACTAAAATCTCAAGATAATAAAGTGTTCATCCTTAGTAGCACCGTTATCAAGTCTTATCGTTTCGAAGCATCTCGTGATGATCGGGTGTGATAGATTCGATAAGTACATACAACGGGTGCAAGACAGTTTTGCACATGCGGATACTAAGGTGGCCTTGACGAGCCTAGCATGTACATACATGGTCTCGGAACACATGATACCGAAAGGTAGAGAGTGAATCATATGATTGATATGATGAACACTTTGAGTGTTCGCCATTGAAATCACACCTTTTCTCGTGATGATCGATTTTAGGTGCGGTGGATTTGGTTCGTGTGATCACTAAGACAATGCGAGGGATATTGTTTTGAGTGGGAGTTCACCTAGATTTTTAATTATGTTGAATTAAAATTTGAACTCAATTTGTCATAAACTTAGTCTAAACTATTGCAAATATATGTTGTAGAGATGGCGTCCTCAATCAATTTTAACCAGTTCCTAGAGAAAGAAAAGCTTAAGAGCAACGGTAGCAACTTCACCGATCGGTTCCGTCATGTGAGGATCTTCCTCTCCGGCGGAAATCTGCAATATGTGCTTGATGCACCGCTAGGTGACCCTCCTGCAGAAACTGAAACCGATGAAGTAAAAGCTGTTTACGAGACTCGGAAAACTCGGTACTCTCAAGTTCGGTGTGCCATCCTGTGCGATCCGGAATCCGATCTTCAAAAACGTTTTGAGCACCACGATCCTCATGAGTTGATGAATGAGCTGAAAGCTATTTTTGAGACTCATGCGGCCGTGGAATGCTATGAAGCATCGAAACATTTCTTCAGCTGTATGATGGAAGAAGGCAGCTCCATTAGTGAGCACATGCTCGCCATGACCGGGCATGCGAAGAAACTCAGTGACTTGGGAATAGTGATTCCTAACAGACTGGGGATTAATCGTGTCCTTCAATCACTGCCACCAAGTTACAAGAACTTTGTGATGAACTACAATATGCAGAACATGAACAAGGAGTTACCCGAACTCTTTGGCATGCTAAAAGCTGCCGAGATTGAGATCAAGAAAGAGCACCAAGTGTTGATGGTCAACAAGACCACCAGTTTCAAGAAACAGGGCAAGTCTAAGGGAAAATTCAAGAAGGGTGGCAAGAAAGCTGCCACGCCTCCTATGAAACCTAAGAACGGCCCTAAGCCCGATGCTCGAGTGCTATTACTGCAAGGAGAAGGGACACTGGAAGCGTAATTGCTCCAAGTATTTGGCGGATCTGAAGAGCGGCCTTGTCAAGAAGAAGAAAGAAGGTATATCTGATATACATGTTATAGATGTTTATCTCACTAAGTTCTCGTTCTAGTACCTGGGTATTTGATACTGGTTCGGTTGCTCATATTTGTAACTCGAAACAGGAACTAAAGAATAAACGACAACTGCTGAAAGATGAAGTGACGATGCGCGTTGGAAACGGATCCAAGGTCAATGTGATCGCAGTCGGCACACTTCCTCTACATCTACCTTCGGGATTAGTTTTAAGCCTAAATAATTGTTATTATGTACCTGCGTTGAGCATGAACATTATATCCGGATCTTGTTTAATGCAAGACGGTTATTCATTCAAGTCCGAGAATAATGGTTGTTCTATTTTTATGAATAATATCTTTTATGGTCGAGCACCACAAAAGAATGGCTTATTTCTATTAGATCTCGATAGTAGTGATACGCATATACATAACATTGATGCTAAGCGAATTAAATTGAATGATAATTCTACTTATATGTGGCACTCGTCGTCTTGGTCATATTGGAGTGAAACGCATGAAGAAACTCCATACCGATGGATTACTTGAATCACTTGACTTTGAGTCACTTGATAGATGCGAAGCATGTCTAATGGGAAAAATGACTAAGACTCCATTTTCTGGTATGATGGAGCGAGCTACCGACTTATTGGAAATCATACATACCGATGTGTGCGGACCAATGAGTGTAGCATCGCGCGGTGGTTATCGTTATGTTCTAACCTTCACGGATGATCCGAGTAGATATGGGTATATCTATTTCATGAAACATAAATCCGAAACTTTTGAGAAGTTTAAGGAATTCCAAAGTGAAGTAGAAAATCAACGTAACAAGAAGATTAAATTTCTACGATCCGATCGCGGAGGTGAATATCCGAGTTATGAGTTTGGCATGCATTTAAAGAAATGCGGAATACTTTCACAATTGACACCGCCGGGAACACCACAACGAAACGGTGTGTCCGAACGTCGTAATCGAACTCTCTTAGATATGGTTCGTTCTATGATGTCTCTTACTGATTTGCCGTTATCATTTTGGAGTTATGCATTAGAGACAGCCGAATTCACTTTAAATAGAGCACCATCAAAATCCGTAGAAACGACACCGTATGAATTATGGTTTAATAAGAAACCTAAGCTGTCGTTCCTTAAAGTTTGGGGTTGCGAAGCCTATGTAAAAAAGTTACAACCGGACAAGCTAGAACCCAAAGCGGAGAAATGCGTCTTCATAGGATACCCTAAGGAAACTATAGGGTACACTTTCTATCACAGATCCGAAGGCAAAATCTTTGTTGCTAAGAACGGAACCTTTCTTGAGAAAGAATTTCTCACTAAAGAAGTGACTGGAAGAAAAGTAGAACTCAATGAGATTAATGAATCTATACTCGTTGATCAGAGTAGCGCAGTACCGGAAGTTGTACCCGTACCGCCTACACCGGCAACAGAGGAAGCTAATGATAATGATCATGAAACTTCGAACGAGGAAACTACTGAACCTCGCAGATCGACAAGGGAACGTGCCACTCCTGATTGGTATGATCCTTGTCTAAATGTCATGATTGTGGATAACAATGATGAGGACCCTGCGACGTATGAAGAAGCGATGATGAGCCCAGATTCCAACAAATGGCAAGAAGCCATGAAATCCGAAATGGGATCCATGTATGATAACAAAGTATGGACTTTGGTAGACTTACCCGATAGCCGAAAGGCTGTCGAGAATAAATGGATCTTCAAAAGAAAAACAGATGCCGATGGTAATATTATCGTCTATAAAGCTCGACTTGTCGCAAAGGGTTTCCGACAAATTCAAGGAGTTGACTATGATGAGACTTTCTCACCCGTAGCGAAGCTAAAATCTGTGAGGATTTTGTTAGCAATAGCTGCATTTTTCGATTATGAGATTTGGCAGATGGATGTCAAAACGGCGTTCCTTAATGGAGACATTGAGGAAGAGTTGTATATGGTACAACCCAAAGGTTTTGTCGATCCTAAAAATGCTGACAAAGTATGCAAACTTCAGCGTTCAATCTATGGACTGAAGCAAGCATCAAGAAGTTGGAACCGACGCTTTGATAAGGTGATCAAAGACTTCGGGTTTATACAGTGTCATGGAGAGGCCTGTATTTACAAGAAAGTGAGTGGGAGCTCTGTAGCATTCCTGATATTATATGTAGATGACATATTATTGATTGGGAATGATATAGAACTTTTAAGCAGTGTAAAAGGTTATTTGAATAACAGTTTTTCAATGAAAGACCTTGGTGAAGCATCATATATATTAGGCATCAAGATTTATAGAGATAGATCAAGACGCCTAATAGGGCTATCACAGAGTACATACCTGGACAAGATTCTAAAGAAGTTTAGAATGGACGAAAGTAAGAAAGGGTTTTTACCTATGTTACTGTGCAAGGTCTTGAGTAAGACTCAAGGACCGGCTACGGCAGAAGAAAGAGAAAGGATGAATCAGATCCCCTATGCTTCGGCAGTAGGTTCTATTATGTATGCCATGCTATGTACAAGACCGTATATAGCGCATGCTCGTTAGTTTGACTAGCGAGATATCAAAGTGATCCAGGAATGGAACACTCGGACAGCGGTCAAGAATATCCTCGAAGTACTTGAAAAGAACTAAGGATATGTTTCTTTGTTATGGAGGTGACCAAGAGCTCGTTGTAACAAGTTACACCGATGCAAGTTGGAACACCGATCCCGATGACTCTAAGTCACGGTCCGGGTACGTGTTTATATTGAATGGTGCTGCAGATAGGCTGGGCAAGCTCAAAGCGAGTGCACGGTGGCGAAGTCTTCAACAGAATCGGAGTACATAGCGGCTTCAGAGGCTTCATCAGAAGCGGTATGGATGAAGAGGTTCATTGTAGAGCTCGGTGTGTTTCCTAGTGCATTGGACCCACTAGTCATATACTGTGAGAACATGGGTGCCATCGCCAATGCACAAGAACCAAGGTCACACAAGAGGCTGAAGCATATCAAGCTGCGTTACCACTCGATTCGCGAGTACATCGAAGATGGAGAAGTAAAGATTTGCAAAGTACACACTGATCTGAATGTAGCAGATCCATTGACTAAAGCTCTCCCTAGGGCAAAGCATGACCAACACCGGAATGCCATGGGTGTTAGGTATATTACAATGTAATCTAGATTATTGACTCTAGTGCAAGTGGGAGACTGAAGGAGATATGCCCTAGAGGCAATAATAAAAGTAGTTATTATTTATATCTCTATGTTTATGATAAATGTTTATATGTCATGCTATAATTGTATTAACTGAAACATTAGTACATGTGTGATATGTAGACAACAAGAAGTCCCTAGTATGCCTCTTAAACTAGCTTGTTGATTAATGGATGATTAGTTTCATAATCATGAACATTGGATGTTATTAATAACAAGGTTATATCATTATATGAATGATGTAATGGACACACCCAATTAAGCGTAGCATAAGATCTCGTCATTAAGTTATTTGCTATAAGCTTTCGATACATAGTTACCTAGTCCTTATGACCATGAGATCATGTAAATCACTTATACCGGAAAGGTACTTTGATTACACCAAACACCACTGCGTAAATGGGTGGCTATAAATGTGGGATTAAGTATCCGGAAAGTATGAGTTGAGGCATATGGATCAACAGTGGGATTTGTCCATCCCGATGACGGATAGATATACTCTGGGCCCTCTCGGTGGAATGTCGTCTAATGTCTTGCAAGCATATGAATGAGTTCATAAGAGACCACATACCACGGTATGAGTAAAGAGTACTTGTCAGGAAAAGAGGTTGAACAAGGTATGGAGTGATACCGAAGATCAAACCTCGGACAAGTAAAATATCGCGTGACAAAAGGAATTGGTATCGTATGTGAATGGTTCATTCGATCACTAAAGTCATCGTTGAATATGTGGGAGCCATTATGGATCTCCAGATCCCGCTATTGGTTATTGGTCGGAGTAAGTACTCAACCATGTCCGCATAGTTCACGAACCGTAGGGTGACACACTTAAAGTTGGATGTTGAAATGGTAGTTCTTGAATTTGGAATGGAGTTGGAATATTTGTTCGAAGTCCCGGATGTGATCCCGGACATCACGAGGAGTTCCGGAATGGTCCGGAGAATAAGATTCATATATAGGATGTCATTTTATGTGAATAAAATGTCGCGGAAGGTTCTATGGAAGGTTCTAGAAAAGTCCGGAAGAAACCACCAAGGAAGGTGGAGTCCACATGGGACTCCACCTCCATGGCCGGCCAACCCTAGTGGGGGAGGAGTCCCAAGTGGACTCCCCCTTAGGGGGCCGGCCACCCCCCACATGGGCGGTGGAACTCCCACCTTGGTGGGAGTCCTAGCTTGGCTAGGTTTCCCCCCTCCTATGGAAGGTTTTTGGTTCGGGTCTTATTCGAAGACTTGGACACCACCTCTTGGGGTTCCACCTATATAATGAGGGGCCAAGGGGAGGGGGCCGGCCACCCCAAGACCACAGCCTGGCCGCCCCCCTTGAGTGGCCGGCCACCCCCTCCCAAACCCTAGCCGCCCCCTTCTCCTCCATAGCTCCCGCGTGCTTTAGCGAAGCTCCGCCGGAGTTCTCCACCGCCACCGACACCACGCCGTCGTGCTCGTCGGATTCAAGAGGAGCTACTACTTCCGCTGCCCGCTGGAACGGGAGGTGGACGTCGTCTTCATCAACAACCGAACGTGTGACCAAGTACGGAGGTGCTGCCCGTTCGTGGCGCCGGAACCGATCGTGATCAAGATCTTCTACGCGCTTTTGCAAGCGGCAAGTGAACGTCTACCGCAGCAACAAGAGCCTCATCTTGTAGGCTTTGGAATCTCTTCAAGGGTGAGACTCGATACCCCCTCGTTGCTACCGTCTTCTAGATTGCATCTTGGCTTGGATTGCGTGTTCGCGGTAGGAAATTTTTTGTTTTCTATGCAACGTTATCCTACACAGTACTCATCGGGAGAGGACAGTGTCGACAACATCGTCCAAGGTACCACCCGGAGAACGGCACACCACCAGGTTTATGTCGCCAATAACACGGGAAACACAAGGAACAGGGAAGACGGAGATCACACCCCCCGCTCCAGCAGACGAGCAAGTTTTGGAAACAGCGCCAGTAACAACAACAGCGATTACACCATCGCAGAGGAGGAGTGGGCAGCAGCCAAGGCAGCCGTGCTTAACAACACACCGCTCCCCGCAGGAACCTCGGTTGGAACACTCAACGCTTATCGCTCTATATTGGAGAAAAACGGGAGCGCCTATCGAAAGAGCAAGCCACCCTCGAGAGACGCCTATCTGCTGCAGACCAATCTAGTGAACGACGGAGAGGCTCGCGAGGAAGCGCCTCTCGAAGCACTCAAGGGGCAGGCAAGCACCGATCAAGATTATCCAGACTCTCGGAAGATGACGCCAGAGAAATAACGTCGAATCTGACCAAGTCTTTTATGACCACGGACACCGCGGGCATGCCACGGCCAAAAACCGTCGCTGGAGCGACCGCCAATCTCGCAGCATACCTCATCAATCAGCGCCCTGAAGGTTCTATGGCCCAAGCCAATCGAGGTGCCCTAGAAAGTCTCGCAGATACAACCTGGTCCCGCGGAAGGAAAAGACCACGTTACAGGCCAGCGGCTCAAAGCATCATGCGAGAGATGCTCGAGATGAAATCACCCAGAGCAAAATCGACAAAGCAAGGCGACGACGCGCCGCTAGGGAGGAATATGATAGTGATTCTTCGGATGAGAGCCAGGAGAACGACGGCGAGCTAAGGGGGGCCGATTGTTTAAGCTACAAAATCCGCGAGGCGATGCCACCCAGAAAGTTCAAACCTACCCCTACAGATGCCGCCAAATACGATGGACAGCAGGAGCCGAGGTCCTGGATAGACGACTACTTGCAGACTATGATTCTGCACAAAGGAAATCAGATAGCAGCAATGCAATGCTTGCAGCTTTACCAAAAGGATTCACCACGAGCTTGGTTAAGAGGCCTGCCGAAGGGTTCCATCAAATCATGGGACGACCTAGTAGACGCTTTCGTTGCCAATTTCCAAGCAACATACAAAAGGCCCGTCGGGATTGAGGAATTACGGCATTGCCAGCAAAAGCAGAAGGAACCGATGCGCGCATACATCGGGAGATTCACCAAGCTCTTAAACGATGCCGAAGATGTTTCTGTCGACAGAGCAATCGATGCCTTCAGCGATGGCATCCGACGTGAAAGCTACATAGAGGAACTCGGGCGCAAAAAACCAAAAACCATAACCAAGTTAATGGAAATCGCCAATAGCTGGGCTGATGGTGAGGACAACGTACGAAAGCCGCGACAGCGCAGTGACGAAGAAGACGACGACCAACCGAAGCACGACTCGGGTGGACGAAGGGATCGCCACAAGCAAAGGAAAAAACCGCAGTTATGACGATAGTAACCTGGTAGCCGCAGGATACTCTGATCGGCAGGACGATCGGCATGACGACAGACGAGACGATCGGCAGGACGGCAATCGGAACAACTCTGGAAACCGCGGCAACTACAAACCACTACCACAGAGGACTCCCGAGCTACCCTTCGCCGAGAAGATCAACGCTCCTTGCTACTTGCACTCGTACATTGATTCTAAGGACAACAAAACGAAGTAAAGCCACCTGCTCAGAGATTGTAGGCAGTTCATTGACATGCAGAAACTCATCCAGCAGCAGCAACAGCCACCACCACCACCGCAGCACCAGGTCCAGCAGGCTCAGCCTCACCAACCCAATGAGACGTTTCCACCACCACGTGGGCAGATGAGCATGATCCACAGGACAGGTGTTTCAAGAAGAGAAATGAAGAAGCTCACCCGAGAAATCAATCTGGCAGAAAGTATCATGGCGAACATCCCTGAGTATGTCGAGTGGTCGTCTCAGAACATTACGTTCAGCCGAGCAGATCACCCGATGACCATACCAAAACCAGGACACGCTGCCTTAGTAGTCGAGGCACAAATCAGGGGGGTTCAAGATGAGCAACGTCTTCATGGATGGTGGAAGCGGACTAAACCTGATATTCGTTGACACAATCAAAAGTATGGGGATCACCATGAGAATGCTAGAAGAAACAGACACCTGTTTTCACGGGATTCTCCCCACTTCACCGGCGTACTCTCTTGGCAAAGTTTACCTGAACGTCGTCTTTGGCAAACCCGACAACTTCAGGAAGGAAAAAATCGAGTTTGAAGTCGTGAACTGGGAATCACAGTATCACGCTATACTCGGAAGACTAGCTTATGCCAAGTTCATGGCTGTACCGCACTACGCATACCTCAAGCTGAAAATGCTTGGGAGGAACGGGACAAACATCACAGTCTATGGAAGTTTTTCACGCTCGGACAATTGTGATCGCGACTTTCAGAGGATTGCTGGAAAGTTTGGGTTAAAACAGGAAATCACCGATCTTCCTTCCAAGTCATCGTCACGCGATAATAAGGAAGAAAAACACGTCAGGGAAACCAAGAAGAAGCCAGCCGACCTTGCTCCAGAAGCTTCGGCAGCAAAAGCTTCGGCAGTTGATGGCACAACAGTCTTAGGAGACAGCAAGACACTGGCAATCGCTGTCGAGACCCCTAGTGAAATCAACGACGCTTCGATAACCGCTAACGTGGTGGACAAGCCGGAAGATAAGAAGAACCCTTTCCTTGCTTAAGCGGTTCAATAGTGTTTAGTTTTCCCTTTCTTTTCAACAGGGCCCTCTTTCTTTCGCCCCTTAGTCCCATGTTTCTTTTATTAATTAGAACTTAAGTTTTGATTCCTTGAAAAGCATTGCAGTAATTCGGAGCACCCAAACCGCACCATCGTAAACCTTGCTTACGCCCCTTGGCGAACGACGGTGCAACATAGTACGCGGCAAAAGATCATGCTCCGAAAAAAGCCTCTACGAGTGCTAAAGGATGCAAAATAAACAAGGGTGCTAACCTTTCCCTCTGCTATAGATGCCTCTACGAGCACCGTAAATAGCAAGAGTTTGGAAATACATATAATACAACCCACGTTCGATATTTTACTTATGGAAATATCAAAGAACAACGGGCTCATCGGCAGAGTTAATGCTCCCGATATATTCGGGAGCTGCTGTCAGAACATACATTGGTTGAAAGCAAAATTCCACATACAACGGGTTTAGCAAGACCTGCAACACGAGCTGATCACTCAAACAATTTGCTGACCAACGAATACACATACGTTTAAACGGGCAATTAAGATTTGCTACTCCAAAATTTGCCAACGGCATTGACACGGTAAAAGTACATATACATGTATCTACCGAACAAAAAGTTTCAACTATGCAATCCAAACGCTTGGATGAAGTAGCCAAATTACCTATTTACAATAAGAACTTAACCCTGAATTACTCTTGCGGAGTTTCTCTTTCTTCAGGTATCTTCGAATCCTTTTCAAGCTTGTCGACAATTATATTAGCGGGCAACACTACCTTCGGGTACAACGTCTCCAAATCACCAACAGCGTTGGCGATAGTCAGCAGATTTGCCGAAGGATAATGTGCAAGGACGAGGGCAAGTGTAAATCTGGCCCCTGCAAAAACCTGAGCTCGCACCAAGTCTCGAATTTTCTTGGTATTCCCAAATTCAGACATCAGAGTCAACAGCGTAGGAGGGACCGCGTTCAAGGGGAACATCGTCCTCCAAATTACCCTTAGGGCTTTGTAGCACTTATCGAAGAAATGGTGGACCTACTGGACCCGATCTTGGAATTGTGCGACAGCCGAAGCTTTCGAGTGCTCCCTCCAGAAAATTTCCTTGGCTGATGATAGCTGAGTCAATGCGTTCACGCGCTCGTGAATCCGCTTGTTCTCTTCAGCACGGTTCAGGGCTATGACTAGCAAAGGAATCGACGGAAGATCAGGCAATGCGTTTTTTGACAAAGAATAATGAGCACAAGGACCAGGGAACTTACAGTTCAAACTTTCAGTGGCCTTATGCAGTTCAGTAAGAGCATAGCGCTCTACGTCGGCTGCAATCTCGCCCTTCTTCTTGATAATGGCAGCCAAGGCATAGGTATTGCGCAGATCCTTTTCCATCTGCGCAATCCGATCCTTCATACGCTGGATTCGATCACCTTCAGAAAGAGCACCCGAAGAATCATCGACAAACGCAGGCACTGGGAAAACCTGCAAAAAACAGCGTCAAAGGCATGACGGATCGCATCGCTTCAGCATCAGAAGTAACTCCCATCGGGAGAATGCAAGTATAAATGTCATAACAAGGGTGAACTAGCAACATTGCTAGCACAGAATTTATTACAATCACAAGTTTTGCGACAGAACATTGTTTCACATCAATTCAAAAAGAAGTTTGTTACAAAACTCAAGGGGCTTGAGTCTGGGTCGATAAACTTGGGCCAGCCGATGTTTTCTTTGATGAAACCAGCTCAAGGAGCTGACGTGCACACTTAAGAGCTGACGTTTTGAAGGTGCTTAAATCAATGAACTGCCCATCTTGATCTTTCGGCAGCTCCCTAGACATCTCCTCAATATCGGCCTTGAAGCCATGACCCATCATAAGTTGGAAGGCTAGGAGGGCACCATAGGTACGCGAAGTACGTTTGAATACCTCGATAACCTCCTTGGTGTCGACTGCGAAGGCATCGATCAGCTGCCCCAGAGTCTTGTCTTGACTGATGATACGTCCAAAATGTATCTACTTTCCCGAACACTTTTGCTATTGTTTTGCCTTTAATTTGTGTATTTTGGATACAACTAACATGGACTAACGCTGTTTTCAGCAGAATTGCCCTGGAGTCTCGTTTTTGTGCAGAAACTCAACTTTCAGGAAAATCCCCGGGATTAATTCCAATGGGCCTATTTTCATAGAATAGGGACGGAGCCAGAAGACCAGAAGGAGGGGGGCCACGAGGCGCCAACCCCATAAGGCGGCGCGGTGGGCCCCTGGGCCGCGCCGCCCTATGGTGGAGACGCCTCGAGCAGCCCCAGGTGCCCCCCTCTACCTAAAAACGCACGGGGGTTAGACGAAATCGCCAGAAGACATCCATAACACCGCCGCCATCGCGAAACTCCGTCTCAGGACCAGAAACTCCGTTCTGGCACTCCGTCGGGATGGGGAATTGGAGGAGATCATTGGCATCATCACCACCGACGCCTCTCCATCGACCAGCCATTATTCCCCCATCCATGTGTGAGTAATTCCCCCGCTGTAGGCTGAAGGGGATGGTAGGGATTGGATGAGATTGGTCATGTAATAGCATAAGATTGTTAGGGCATAGTGCCTAGTATCCGCAATTGGTACTTTTATGATATTGTTGCAACTTGTTATGCTTAATGCTTGTCACTAGGGCCCGAGTGCCATGATCTCAGATCTGAACATGTTATTGTTTCATGATGATATTCATTGTTTTATGATCTTACCTGCAAGTTGTATACACATATGTTGCCTACCAAAACCTACCGGCGAGCAGCGATGGGCAACACGGAGAGCCGGGAGGCTCCCAAGACTGCTGGTGGATCCTGGTCCCTCGGGCAACGGCCCGCAATGCTCCGGCACACGTCCCGGCTGGTGTGAGGGCGTGCCACCTGACCTATACCTGGTCAGGAAGGTGATGGATTGCTTCGATTAGTTTCCTGCATGGCAAACACGTAAACATTAAATACGAGCCCCGATCGGCTCTTAGGTTGCCTTGTGGATCGGCTCAAAGAGCCGATTGCCCCATGGTTCATGTTGGATTTGCGATGACATGGGGATCCTGCTTTATCAACATCAAGTTAAACCAATCTACGATAGTCTAGGGTTTTCACCGCATAACCGGAACATCCTACGCGTAGTTGAGCCTAGCAGATACGTAAGATGATGGAAAACCAGTCCTAAAGAGGCCTAAAAACCAACATGAAGTTGATCCCCGGAACAATCCCTCTAGGGTTTAGTAAACCATACCTTACGCGCTGCCGGATCATTCAACCCGTTTGTAAGGCCTAATCATGCGGATATCAAATCAATCCTTGAAGAAAAAGGAACAACTATAACGATCAGATCTACTAAATAAAGAACAAGCAAGATGCTGCCCTTACACCTGGGATAGGTGTAAGGGCAGCTAGACATTGAGGGGTAGCGTAACTAAGCAAGCATGTCATGAAAGTATCGATGTCAGCCCCAAAACATCTACGATAAGGGTGTTTCTCGCCATCAAAAAGGCTTCAGCACGAGCAACACCAACAACGAATAAACTAATACTGCCTAGATCGCAAGATGCGATCTAGGCAGCATGTTGCTTATCCGGGAGAAACCCGCGAAACAAGGGGTGGAGATGCGCCTAGATTGGTTTGTTGTGAACGTGATCGTCCTCCTTTCTCAATAACCCTAGGTACATATTTATAGTCCGTAGACTTTCTATCTTGGGCATAAACCCAGCTGTGTACGACTAAACTCTATCTCTTAATTCTAAATCTACCATAATATACATATACACGGGCAATCTAGCCCAAATTTCGCACAAAGCCGATTCAGAGACACTTCATATGCATGTCCTCTTAAGCCCTTCTTCGATCACGGCCCATCTCCGGACTTGGTTAAAATCTGGTGATAACACATGCCCCCCTGGTTTTGGTAATGATAATTTCAAAACCACTCTATTTTTTCTTTGTAGGGTCACGTCGTGGCAGAGCAGAACCATCGCAGTATCCTTTCATCATGATGCCTTGCCTTCTCAACTTCTCTGCACGATTCGACAGTTTTGGCACCACGTCCTCGGAAATTGCCGCATCATTAAATCTCCACTATATCCCCTTTATTTAACCGCGTCGCACAGTTCGCTCCTTCATCCCCTTGCTCCGTACTAGCCATCGAAAAGCCCTCCTCTGCTCCATGGACTCCTCTTCCTCCTCTGCCTCCTCAGGTCTTTCCTCCCTATCATCTTCCTCCCGTGAGCCGACGCCAGAGTGGGACTCGATGGCGGCGTACAACATCCTCGCCCCAACGAAGTGGGACGAGGAGGATCATGATTCCTCCGTCTGGTCCAAGGACAACAAGTCCTTGACCGACGGAGAAGACGACTTCCAGTTCCTCGTCGACGGGGAGCTGGAGGCGGGGAGCGAGGACGACCGCTTCTCGTGGGACGACTTCACCTCCTCCGACGAAGGGGAGGAAGAGGAGGATGACACCTCCTCCGACGAGCCGCCGGCGAAGCGCTTCCGCGCCGGGTCGGATGACGACGACGACGACGACGAGGAAGAAGCCCCTGCCGAGGGCTACGGCAGCAGCAACGAGGAGCTCGCCGGCAGCAGCGCCGATGGCAGCCACGACGGCGACGACGAGGGCAGCGACGGCCCATAGATTAGGGACTACTAGCATAGGACTAGTAGTAGTAATCGACTCCTCTTTTGTTCTTCCTTTCCTGAGCAATCGGCTCTTCTCTGTAAAAGCCCCTTTTATTAATGAAGAAAACATTTCTATGCCGATTTTGCTTTCTTATCAATTTTGCCGATTGTCAAAGCAAGTCAACGCGCCAAGAGCCGATGGCAGCGCATCGGCCTTTACCATAAAACGCGAGTAAGGCCAACTCAGTTGCCTATTCAAACGGTAACCTGCAACTTATCTGAAAGATTAAACTCAGATCCCCAAATCGCTGCTCGAACAGATCCAACTTACGGCCACGCGAATCTCAGATCTCAATTGCGCAGATTCAACTCCGCAGCGAATCCAATGGCGGAATCATCCAACGCCAACGCTACGGTCTCTGGCCTGAAGGTAATCCTCAACCGCTCCTCGCTATCCGAGCATAGTGTTAGAATTAACAACAAACATCTGAATTAATGTCTCATCCCGTCATTAATTTTTAGGTATCAGACATTCTGCTGCCGCATTCTTCTCTTCCAAATTCTCTCTGTCTTGGCCCTCGTTCTACCAAGAGTCCTGCCCATTTGATTTCATGCGAGGCCAATAGAATTCCCTTCGTGAACTAGAATTTAGATCTAACTTCTTGGGCCGACTGCTTACGAGCCTGGCCTAATCCTCCTGAAGATTGGGTTTCATGGTACAATAGAATATCCAAAACTCACCAAGCCACTTGGGAAACCACGGGAATAGCCGATGCTTTAGCTTTATCACTGTCTCCCCTTGAGAAACATGAAAACCTTCTGAAAACCATCGGCTACTTTTGGTCTGATGCTTTGAATTGCTTCATGTTTGGCCATGGCCCCATGACACCAACCCTACTAGACGTGGCCATGATCACTGGTTTAGACATTGCATCCCCAAGCCCCTCTACTTTTATGCTGTCAAAGGTCCCTTTCACACTCTCTTCCAAAACAGAATGCACAAACTGGGGTGCTTATCTTCGACGCCACATGAAAAACAAAGGCCCTGTAACAGAGAAAGAACACACGGCCTTCGTGAATTTTTGGTTGGAGCACTTCATATTCTGTGGCCCTTCACTTGCTCCAACCAAAAATTACCTTTCCTTGGCCTATGAACTTGCCAGAGGCACCCAGCTTGGCATTGGCAAACTGTTCCTTGGAGAGGTCTATCGCTATCTCCAACTAATGTCTGTCAAACTGTTTTCCCAAAAGACAGTCAAAACAGGAGGTCCCTGGTGGTTTATTCTGCTATGGGCTCAGCTGTACTTCCAGAACCATGTCCCAAACTTTCCACCTTTGGCCACTTGCACCTTTCCAGATACTAACGGGAAGCCAATCCGGTGCACTAGCTACGGCCAAGCTCTATATAGCCTTCCAGGTAGTAAACTGACCCTCAAGGAAGCATCGGAGTGGTTCAGAATCTTCTACCAAGGCCTGGACAATCCTCTCTTCTTTCCTTATACGGAGTCTGAAAATTTTGAAAATCCAGTCTCCTTCAGGATAGACAGCTTTGCCGATGACGCCAGCACCCGGCAATCGTACTCCATCATGATCCGTCCCTGCTTCCTTCCAGTTGGCATGAGCACCTCAAACAGGATCATCAAACCTGGTTATGAGTCTTATCAGCCGGTCGTAGCAGCCCGACAGCTTGGTCTTGGGCAGGTATCTCCCCATTTCTTCCTCCACCACCTGACAGAGAGTAGAGCTGAGCTGCCCGATGTCCTCACCGGTCAGAGGTGTTACTCTTTCTTTGATGCTCTAGCCATCCCAATTCCTCACAACCTCTCTTTTACCTCCTCAACCGATGGTTTTGAGACCTGGTGGTCAATGTGGAAGACTCATGCCTTCAGGAGAGCTCTGGGACCGTTGCTGAAACAACTTGATGCCGAATATGATATCCCTGCAGAACAGGTACCACTACTCATGAATTGTCTTGAAGTGGCTTACAATGATTTCTTTTCTTTTATAACCTTGCTCTGTCTCCTTGCAGCAACAAGACGGTCCAGAACCTGTCCATGATGACGGTTCCCCCTTCAGATTTCTCCCACCAGCTCCGGTGGTCCTCTTCTGCAAAAACTCACCACCTTTGAAAATGGTTGTGATGCAGAGCCAGCCGATGACGCCAAAATCGGCTTCCAAGAGCAGAGTATCTCCTGGGCCAGCTGCCCCCCGAGCCTCAGTCAAGGCGAGAACAGCTGTGAGGAAAGTAGCTGCCAGGAAGACCTTGAAGCGCCAAAACCCTACCCCAGCTCAAGAAAGTTTGCACGTAAGCTGATCCATGCCTTAGCTGACTTCATCTATCCTTCTAGGCTTCTGCAACCTGCTTGTATTTCTTTTACATGCCTCTACTGAGGAAAACTCCAGCAAGGAGACACAGTCCAGTCGAAGGGACTCAAGCTCGGGCAACTCTGGGAAAACCACCACGCAGAGCCAGCCAGACTTGCCACCGTCGGCTTCCAAGAAAAGGTCAGCTCCTGAACCTGCTGCTTCCCAAGCTCCTATCAAAGCAGGGCAGGGAAGTCTACGCACAAAGAGCCGATGCATCAAGAGAGCTCGCAAGGAACCGCAAGCCTCTTCATTAAACCAGGAGATTCCGGATGTAATTACCCTCCATACTCTTCTTGGCTCATATTTCATGCTAACCCATTGCAGTTCTCATCGGCTAACCACTTCCTTTGCAGACTGATGACACGTCTAGTGGGGAAGTCGAGGAGGTACTGATGCCATCCGCCACCCTGGACCTAGCAACTCCTAAAAGTGCAGCTGACAAGGTTGCCAACTTGGCCAAGCCCACAGCAGAAACACAAGAGCCGATCACCTCTTCATCGGTTGTTCCTCTGGTCTTAGGAGAGGTACACTCCCTTCCCTTGGCTTTACCCTTCTCTTTCGCTGTATACTGACGTTGTTCTTATTGTTTGTCAGGGTTATGACCTCCCAAGTTTGCTAACGTTCGACCCTGAATCCATCGAACCAGCTACTTCTAAAGTAAGTGAAGAGCCAGGACCCAGCGCTACACATGGTCAACTCCAGCATCTTAAGGCCCTGCTCTCCTCCTCAATTGAGACATTGGTTGAAGACCCCGAGGAAGTGAAGAGCATTCTTGAAGACATCCAGCCTCATCTCCCAGTGACGTTGCAGGTGAAACTCTGGCCAGTTGTGACTCTGTCTGCCTACAGGTCAAGTGTGAAATTGGCTCGTCAGAGCATCGACCTACGCCACGCCCAGCTTCCGTTGAAAGCCGATATTGCAGACAAATGTCAGCGGCTTAATGAGAAAAAGGCAGCTTTGGACGCCAAAACTGACACCTCTGTCAGCACTGCTGAACTTGAGACCTTGCGAAAGGAGTTGGAGGACCTTGAAGAGAGGGTCCGGGCAACCAAATAGCTCATCCAAGATAAGGAAGCTCTTATTGCCCACTCCCACGAGGAAGCAGAAGGCCTCAAAGCTGAACTGAAGACTGATCTGGCCGAAATACGTGCACTGAACAAGCAGCTGGTGACAGGCCAGGACGAAGATGATGAGGCCGAGATTGCCGAGGTGGATCGTGTTCGTGCTGACGCCCTCCATGCCCTTGAGGCATTCCTTCAGTAGAGCCTCTCTATGTAACCTGATAACTGCTCAATTGAGCTTGTACCTCTAGAGTCGATGGCTGTGCATCGGCTTTTTAGTTCTAAAGTCGATGTCTGTGCATCGGCTGTACTTGTACCCTGTATATTTTTTTTTACTGGCCGATTTCGTGCATCGGCCCCATATTTCATTGTCCGTTATCTCATATTAGGTGCCCCCCGAGCCGAATCTTTCAAGTAATTGAAGATATCGGTTCTCCAGTAATCCGATTCCAGGAATTGTACCTGAACATCGGCTCATCAGACGCGGATATAACTTTTGCTGATAAATGTTGGTCGTGGCTTATCCCCAAGACCAATGTCAATCTCTTCTAGCTCATCAGCCGATGTAAAACCATATCCTAGCTTCCCGTCGCCTGCTAGATCAATGCTGAACACAGGCAGAACATATGGTGAGGATAATTTTGGCCGATTGCTGGAATCGGCCTCCTTGTTGACTGTATTGCTCAATGAAGGTTTACAACTTGTTTGTGCTCCCCCACGGGAGGGACTCTCCCTACTACGACTACGTGACATGCTTGGAGTGAGATCATCGCTTTCTATTTTTTGGGGCCGATCGCAGGGATCGGCCTTGCCACGTATGTCGATGGATGTTGCTCTTGCTACTCTATCAGGCCGGTGGATAAGACCAGCCTTACCCCGTTTTTTGTAACTTCGATGCGATCACAGCCATCCAAACTGACTCCAGAGAGCGGCTCTTGGTCTTCCGAGTCCCAAATATTCATGCCGGCTATTGAGACCTCGATCGAGTCATCTGCATGCACGACCTCCACTTCATCTCCATCCCATTGTATCAGGCATTGGTGCATTGTAGATGGAATGCAGCAGTTGGCGTGAATCCAATCCCTCCCTAGCAGGACAGCGTAGGTGCTTTTGCTGTCGACGATGAAGAATGATGTAGGGATGGTTTTTCGGCCTACGGTTAGCTCCACGTTCAGAACGCCTTGCGTCTCTGATGCTTGGCCGTTGAAGTCGTTTAGTGTGACGTTGGTTTTGATCAGATCTGAGCTGGAGCGTCCCAAACGCCGCAGCATGGAATACGGCATTATATTGACTGCCGCTCCCGTGTCAACCAACATCTTGCCGACAGGCTGCCCATTGATATAACCTTTTAGGTATAGGGCCTTCATATGTTTGTAGCCCTTCTCTCGTGGCTTTTCAAATATAACTGGCCGTGGACCGCAGTCAAACTGTGCTATCGACACATCTTCGGTTCTTGGAGCACGAAACTCCGATGGAAGTATGAACACCATATTTGTGCCAGCCGATGTACTCGCATCGGCTTTTACTTGCTTGGGGCGCCATTCTTTCTTCGGTGGACGACTCTCCTCGTCCAAAGTTTGCTGAATTTTCACGGCCAGATCGGGCCGCGCTTTCCTCAACGTGTGCAGGTATTGCGCCTCGGCTTGCTCCAAGCTACGTAGCCGCTGAACCCTACGCTTTTGGGAGTGGCTGAGTCCATCAGGACACCACCTTGGCCGGTGGTATCTATCTTCTTCTTCATCTTCTGACTCCTCAAAGTCTTCCTTTTGAGATGACTCAGCTCGTTTGTTCTGAGATGGGAGAGGCCCTAGACGCCTGAAAACTGAAACTTCTCCTGCGTCCTTCTTCTGCCGTCTACACTCCAGCCAGTTGTCGATTGTAGGCAATTGGCTCATTCCTGCATCCCAGCAGTGTTTAAAGAAAGGACAATCCCAGTGTCTATCCATGTCTTCATGCTCCCTTGACCTCCCCTTAGCGCGGTGCTCATATCCTTCGTCGTCTCTATCATACCGACGATATCTTCCATTGTCTACGTCAGACCGATGATATCTTTCGTCATCTCTGTCGTACCGGCAACGTCGGTCATACTGACGCTCATATTTGTTAAGGAGATGCGTGGAGAGTGGTCGCTGATATCGCACGCTTCTCACTTGTTCCTCGGTGAGGTACCGTCTATCATCATATCGGGGCCGGTCGCGTGGGTCGGCCTCCTCCTTTTCCTTGCCGTGGGAGTGACTGCTTTCTTCTTTATCCTTGCCATGGTGGCGTACAGGCCCTGCCATGTTAACATCGAATGAGAAATCTAGCCGACGCCTCGCGGAGTGATTGGGTTCCACCATGTTGACGCCAGGAAACGGGTGTGTGTCCACTTTCATGGCAAACTGGCCAAAGATCAATCGGCCTTGTTCTATCGCCGTTTGGATCTGCCGACGAAACTCTTTGCAGTCATTGGTGGTGTGGGTGAACGAGTGATGCCACTTGCAGTACGGTCTCCCGTTCATTTCTTGCGTCGTAGGGATTTTATGGCCTTCGGGTAACTTCAGCTGTTTTTCCTTCAGCAGTAAATCAAATATCTGCTCAGCTTTGCTCACATCGAAGTCAAACCCTTTTGCAGGCCCTTGTGGTTTCACCCATTTGCAGGACACGGGAGCTGCCCCCCGAGCCCATTCAGCCACGGCTACTTCCAGGTCTTCTGCAGAATCTTCAGCTTCTTCCGTCTCGACCAGGCCTACCGGACACTTAAACTTGTCCTGGTACAATTCAGGGTGCCGCTGCTCATACGATGTGAGTTTCTGGACCATGTGCGACAGTGAACTGTACTCTACTTGGAAAGCCAGATCCTTGATCGGCGTTGCGAGGCCCAACGCTGCCAGATCGACTGCTTCTTTCTCAGTTAGACGAACCGAATAACATCGGTTCCTGACAGTCCTGAAACATTGAATGTATTCCGACACCGTTTCTCCCCGCTTCTGCCGCACCTGCGTTAGATCGGCAATGCCAGCTTCGGTAGCTTCTGAGTGATATTGCACATGAAACTGTTCTTCCAGCTGCTTCCACGTCCGAACTGAGTTTGGTGGCAACGAGGTGTACCACCCAAAGGCTGATCCCGTGAGAGATTGTGCAAAAAACCTTACACGTAACGGGTCCGATGCTGAAATCATGCCCAACTGTGCCAAATATCGGCTCACGTGCTCTATTGAGCTAGACCCTTCTGATCCATTGAACTTTGAGAATTCAGGGAGCCGATACTTGGGTGGCAGCGGGATCAAATCATACTCGTCGGGGTACGGCTTGGAATAGCCGATTGTTTTCCTCTTCGGCAGGATGCCGAACTGGTCTCTCAAGATGGTACTGATTTGTTCCATGGTATGAGCTACAGGGACCGAGCTCTCATGACTCGTTCCGGTGGCATATTTAGCTAGCCATGCCTGTTTATCGGCGTCTGCTCCAGAAATCCCTGCCGGTGCAATCTGGTTCGTGCGCGCCAAGGCATTGCAGTCCGGCACGTATGTGCACACGTATCCATGTGGGATCTCTTTAGGCGGCTCATACAGGAATTGGCAATCGCCGGGATCGCCTCCAACCTTGTAGACGACGTACGCCGGTGAACCCTGTAGCTCTGGAGCTGCAAGCGCGAATGGCAGCGGCGGTCTGGTCTGGAACGGTATTTCTCCCTGGTGAGTCCCTAGGGTAGGTCCTGACGGAGAGTACTGATGCTTCATGATTTCTTGCACCACGCGAACCGCAACGCGCTCGAAAGCGTTCACCAAGCTCTCAGAATGACGGTGTAGAGAATGAGCCACCATGTAATTAATTTCCTGGCGCAGAGCTCTGGTGCGTTCCTCTGAAGAGGTAGAGAGGTCTACTTCATCGAGAGCGCCTCCGGGTGAGAACCCTTTCCACCTGATGCCATGTGAACGGGTCTTCGCGAAGGAGCCGATGAGATCGGCTTCTAAGAGGGCTTTAATCTCATCGTACTTCTTCTTGTGCTCCTCAGGCAGATCTGCATACGTGACTGGTTCGTCCACCACCTCATCGGCGGCTTTTGACATGGTTGCTGCAGATGTCGACGTAGTTGTTGTTGTAGAGGGTCCCACCGGGCGTGCCAGAATGTGTTGCCTACCAAAACCCACCGGCGAGCAGCGACGGGCAACACGGAGAGCCGGGAGGCTCCCAGGACTGCTGGTGGATCCTGGTCCCTCGGGCAACGACCCGCAATGCTCCGGCACACGTCCCGGCTGGTGCGAGGGCGTGCCACCTGACCTATACCTGGTCAGGAAGGTGATGGATTGCTTCGATTAGTTTCCTGCATGGCAAACACGTAAACATTAAATACGAGCCCCGATCGTCTCTTAGGTTGCCTTGTGGATCGGCTCAAAGAGCCGATTGCCCCATGGTTCATGTTGGATTTGCGATGACATGGGGATCCTGCTTTATCAACATCAAGTTAAACCAATCTACGATAGTCTAGGGTTTTCACCGCATAACCGGAACATCCTACGCGTAGTTGAGCCTAGGAGATACGTAAGATGATGGAAAACCAGTCCTAAAGAGGCCTAAAAACCAACATGAAGTTGATCCCCGGAACAATCCCTCTAGGGTTTAGTAAACCATACCTTACGCGCTGCCGGATCATTCAACCCGTTTGTAAGGCCTAATCATGCGGATATCAAACCAATCCTTGAAGAACAAGGAACAACTATAACGGATCAGATCTACTAAATAAAGAACAAGCAAGATGCTGCCCTTACACCTGGGATAGGTGTAAGGGCAGCTAGACATTGAGGGGTAGCGTAACTAAGCAAGCATGTCATGAAAGTATCGACGTCAGCCCCAAAACATCTACGATAAGGGTGTTGCTCGCCATCAAAAAGGCTTCAGCACGAGCAACACCAACAACGAATAAACTGATACTGCCTAGATCGCAAGATGCGATCTAGGCAGCATGTTGCTTACCCGGGAGAAACCCTTGAAACAAGGGGTGGCGATGCGCCTAGATTGGTTTGTTGTGAACATGATCGTCCTCCTTTCTCAAGAACCATAGGTACAAATTTATAGTCCGTAGACTTTCTATCTTGGGCATAAACCCAGCTGTGTACGACTAAACTCTATCTCTTAATTCTAAATCTACCATAATATACAGATACACGGGCAATCTAGCCCAAATTCTCGCACAAGGCCGATTCATAGACACTTCATATGCATGTCCCCTTAAGCCCTTCTTCGATCACGGCCCATCTCCGGACTTGGTTAAAATCTGGTGATAACAACATATTGCTGTCTGGAACCCGAGGCCCCAAAGTGACAGAAATTGGGACAACCGGAGGGGAAGGCGGTGATATGAGGATCACATGTGTTCACGGAGTGTTAATGCTTTGATCCGGTGCTCTATTAAAAGGAGTACCTTAATTTCTAGTAGATTCCCTAGAGGCCCGGCTGCCACCGGCTGGTAGGACAAAAGATGTTGTGCAAGTTTCTCATTGCGAGCACGCACGACTATATATGGAACACATGCCTATGGATTGTTTAGTACTTGGATACCGTTTTATTATTATCTGCAAATGCCCTACCTTGATTGTTACATGAGTTTTCTCATCCATGCAGCGCCCGTTCATCCATCCATATGCCTACAGTATTTTAATCCTGTTGTTTACTATAATCACTACTGCTGTCTTTGTTACACTGCTGCTGATATTTCACTACTGCTACTGCTATAAAACTGTTACTACTGATAAACTCTTGCGAGCAAGTCTGTTTCCAGGTGCAGCTGGATTGACAACTCCGCTGTTAAGGCTTACAAATATTCTTTGGCTCCCCTTGTGTCGAATCAATAAATTGGGTTTTACTTCCCTCGAAGACTGTTGCGATCCCCTATACTTGTGGGTCATCAAGACTATTTTCTGGTGCCTTTGCCGGGGAGCATAGCTTTATTTGCAAGTTCACTTGGATTGATATTGTTCGCTGCAAATCCTCCATCATGGGTAAACCTCGCGATACTGAAGTCGCCATATTACCATCCACTACAAGAAAAGGTACAACTCTGAGTACCTCTGCTGCTCTTGATTCACCATCTGTGATAAGTAAACTTGTTTCACCACCACAAGCTTCAAATGCAGGTACTTCTGCTGAATCTGAAAATTCCTCTTATAATTTTGATGATGCTTCTGTTGTGCTTGATAATGATGGTTCATTAGGATCTTTTCTAGATGCTACAATTGCTAGGTCTAGACAAATTGAAAATACTGAAACTCCTAATGAAAATGCTGCTACACCTGTTAATTCACCTGAGTCTGTTGAATACTCTAGTGATGATCTTGATGAAGATTATGTAGAACTTGATGATGATTTTATTGATAAATGCAATGCTACTACTGGTACAAGTAATATTAAAAAGCTTCTTGCACAACATACTGTTAGATATAAACTGTCTCCTGATCCTAAATTTGCCACATCTCCTATAAACATTAAGGATAAGGATTATGATTTTTCTCTTGATTTATCTCATATCTATTGTTGAGAAAACACCTTTTTGTGGTACTGAAACACATGATTGAGCTGTCTACTTTGAGTAGCTTATTTTCTGATGATATCAAGAAGCGCACTTATTTTGTTGCTAAAATTTTTCCTTTCTCATTAAAGGATGATGCTAAAACTTGGTATAATAGTTTTCCTCCTGATTCTATTGATAGTCCAAGTGGTTTGCTTGATGTTTTCTTTCAGAAATACTTTCCTGCTAGTGCTCAACATATTGCTTTGCAGAAAATTTATAGTTTTGACTAGGAAGATGGAGAGAAATTGCCTGAAGCTTGGGCAAGGTTTTGCTCTCTTATCAGAGCTCGGCCTGGACATGATTTGGAAAAGCATGATTTACTTGATATATTTTATAGTGGACTAACCATTGAGTCTATGGCATACCTGGATAGTTGTGCTGGTTGTGTTTTCAGGAAAAGAACTCCAGACGACGCTGAAGAATTATTGGCTAGAATAGGCCGGAATCATGATGATTGGACTACACCTGAACCAACCCCTACACCAATATTGAAGAAGAGGGGTATGATTAAATTAAATGATGAAGATATGAGGGAAGCCAAGAAATCTCTTAAAGAGAAGGGTATTAAATCCGAAGATGTGAAGAATTTACCCCCCATAGAAGATTTATGTAAAATAACTCCCCCTTCATCCACGATTAAGGTACATTCTCTTCAACGCTTTAGTAGGGAGGATATTCCGTACTCAAAACCTCCTGCTCAATGTTTACATGAGTTTGATAATTATATTGTTAAGCAAGATAATTTTAATATGAGGGTAGAGAATCATTTAATGGAAAATTCTTGAGCTATTAGTGAATTGCATGGTATTGTGGAGAGAACCTCCAATGATGTTAAGATGCTTGTTAAACATTTTCATATGGTTCAAACTCAAATTGATCAACTCACTAAAGTGTAAAATGACTTGTTAAAAAAAAGTTCTAAAGAAAAACATGCTTATGAAGTAACAAATAGAGGCGGTGTTTCTACTCAGGATCCTCTATATCCTGAGGGGCATCCCAAAAGAGTTGAACAAGATTCTCAACCAATTGAAACTAGTGCTCCTTCTAAGAAAAAGAAGAAGAAACATAAAACTGTTGTAGAATCCTCTGAGCCTGTTAATGATCCTAATAGTATTTCTATTTCGATGCTTGAAACTGAAAGTGGTAATGAACATGATAAAGATAATGATAAGAATGATGCTTCTGATAAAGAAGAGGTTGAAGATGAACCTGAAAAGCATGCTAAAAATAAAAAGTATACTAAAGAAGATTTTATTGCTAAGAAACATGGTAATGAAAGGGAACCTTGGGTTCAAAAGCAAATGCCTTTTCCTGCTAAGAAACTAAAATCAAAGGAAGAAGAACACTATAATAAATTTTGTGATTGGATGAAACCTTTGTTCTTGCAAATCCCTTTGACTGATGTTATTAAATTGCCTCCTTATTCAAAGTATATGAAAGATATTGTCTCTAACAAAAGGAAAATTCCTAATGAGGAGATTTCCACTATGCTTGCTAATTACTCTTTCAATGGCAAAGTTCCAAAGAAGCTGGGCGACCCAGGTATACCGACTATTCCTTGTTCCATCAAGAATAATTATGTTAGAACTGCTTTATGTGATTTGGGAGGAGGTGTTAGTGTTATGCCTTTTTCTCTTTATAAGAGACTTTATTTGGATAAGTTGATACCAACTGATATATCTTTGCAAATGGCTGATAAATCTACTGCTATTCCTGTTGGTATATGTGAGGATGTTCCTATTAAAGTTACTAATAATTGCTTAATATTAACTGATTTTGTTGTGTTGGAAATGCCTGAAGATGATAATATGTCTATTATTCTTGGGAGACCTTTTCTTAACACCGCAGGGGCTGTTATTGATTGCAATAAAGGAAAAGTTACTTTCAATGTCGATGACAAGGAGCATACTATTTATTTTCCCAAGAGGATTGATAAAGTATGTGGAGTTAATACAATTTCTAATGTGAGAACTATCAAAGTGGGAGTTATTGATTGTCCTATATATGAGCCTAAAGAAGGATATCAAAATATTATGATTGGATCCATATCAATACAATACAAGGTAACATGATTGATTTGAGGTTTATTTCTTCTTATGTCATGTAAAATTTATTTGGCTGCAAGACTTGATCAACCTTGTTAACAAGTACATTTTATATGCATAGAGGAGCTAAACAACATTTCCTTCTTCCTCCACTTGTTTTATTTGCTGTAGCACTACTTGTTTTACAAGATGCTTAGTTGTTTAGAGGTTTGAAAGTCTTTTTCTGCCCTGCAATAATAATTTTGACACCCAGAAATGTGCATTTTTCGAAGTTTTCAAAAATTTACAAAATTATACCGTTGGTCTTATTTTTCGAAGAGCTACCTGGGAGAACCTGGGGCTGACCAGTGGGGCACCCCAGGGCTACCCCCATGTGCCGGCGCGGCCAAGGAGGGGGGCGCGCCACCCTGTGGTGTGGGCCCCTCCTTGCCCCACTAAGTCATCTCTTCCTCCCATTCTACTCTCTCCCCCGAAAAAACTCGTACTCACTTTCTCTCACTCGCGTTTCTGCTCAAGAGCTCAAGATTTCTCGATCTCTTTGCTCAGCCCAGATTTCGGTCTGAAATTTGGCACATTTTCTCTCTGGTATGTGACTCCTCCGATTATCCAATTAGAATTTTGTTTGGTTGATTATATCTTGAATATGTTGCTGCTGTAGGTAACATGTTAAGTGAGCTTGCTGATACGTCTCCGACGTATCGATAATTTCTTATGTTACATGCCACATTATTGATGATATCTACATGTTTTATGCATACTTTATGTTCCAGAAGACCGAAGAGAAGACGAAGTGGGGCGACGGGGCGCCGCCACACTAGGGCGGCGCGGCCTAGGGGGGCCCGCGCGGCCCTAGCGTGTGGGGCCCCCGTGACGCCTCCTGACCTGCCCTTCCGCCTACATATAGTCTTCGTCGCGAAACCCCCAGTACCGAGAGCCACGATACGGAAAACCTTCCAGAGACACCGCCGCCGCCAATCCCATCTCGGGGGATTCAGGAGATCGCCTCCGGCACCCTGCCGGAGAGGGGAATCATCTCCCGGAGGACTCTTCACCGCCATGGTCGCCTCCGGAGTGATGAGTGAGTAGTTCACCCCTGGACTATGGGTCCATAGCAGTAGCTAGATGGTCGTCTTCTCCTTATGTGCTTCATTGTCGGATCTTGTGAGCTGCCTAACATGATCAAGATCATCTATTTGTAATGCTATATGTTGTGTTTGTTGGGATCCGATGGATAGAGAATACTATGTTATGTTGATTATCAATCTATTACCTATGTGTTGTTTATGATCTTGCATGCTCTCCGTTATTAGTAGAGGCTCTGGCCAAGTTTTTACTCTTAACTCCAAGAGGGAGTATTTATGCTCGATAGTGGGTTCATGCCTCCATTAAATCTGGGACAAGTGACAGAAAGTTCTAAGGTTGTGGATGTGCTGTTGCCACTGGGGATAAAACATTGATGCTATGTCCGAGGATGTAGTTATTGATTACATTACACACCATACTTAATGCAATTGTCTGTTGTTTGCAACTTAATACTGGAAGGGGTTCAGATGATAACCTGAAGGTGGACTTTTTAGGCATAGATGCATGCTGGATAGCGGTCTATGTACTTTGTCATAATTCCCGATTAAATCTCACTATACTCATCATATCATGTATGTGCATGGTCATGCCCTCTCTATTTGTCAATTGCCCAACTGTAATTTGTTCACCCAACATGCTATTTATCTTATGGGAGAGACACCTCTAGTGAACTGTGGACCCCGGTCCATTCTTTTACATCGAATACAATCTATCGCAATACTTGTTCTACTGTTTTCTGCAAACAATCATCATCCACACTATACATCTAATCCTTTGTTACAGCAAGCCGGTGAGATTGACAACCTCACTGTTTCGTTGGGGCAAAGTACTTTGGTTGTGTTGTGCAGGTTCCATGTTGGTGCCGGAATCCCTGGTGTTGCGCCGCACTACATCCCGGGCCATCAACCTTCGACGTGCTTCTTGGCTCCTACTGGTTCGATAATCTTGGTTTCTTACTGAGGGAAAACTTGCTGATGTGCGCATCACACCTTCCTCTTGGGGTTCCCAACGGACGTGTCATCTACGCGCATAAAGACTGTTTTCTGGCGCCGTTGTCGGGGAGATCAAGACACGCTGCAAGGGGAGTCTCCACAATCCAATCTCTTTACTTTGTTTTTGTCTTGCTTTATTTTCTTTACTTTCTTGTTTGCTGCATTATATCAAAACACAAAAAAATTAGTTGCTAGTTTTACTTTATTTACTGTCTTGTTCTCCATATTAAAAACACACAAAAAAATTAGTTACTTGCATTTACTTAATTTAGTTTGCTTTACTTATTTTTACTACTATTAAAATGAATACTCCTGAGAACACTAAGTTGTGTGATTTCACTAGTTAGGCTTAATGGAAAACAACAAAAATATTAGAAATCTTTATAGTATTTATCTTGAGTTAGGACATGATGTGTTTGAAGAGAAAATTAAAAAACCTATGGAACTTTATATGCATGATAATGCCAATGTTATTAGTATGAATGCTTTGAACACCATTGTTGCTAATGCTATGGAAGAATTTAAGCTTGGGGAAGCTGGTTTTGATGAGCATGATATTTTTAGTCCCCCAAGCATGGAGGAGAAAATTTACTTTGATGATACTTTACCTTCTATATATGATGATTGCAATGTGTTGCCTGCCAAAACTCACCGGCGAGCAGTGGTTAAGCAACACGAAGAGCCGGGAGGCTCCCAAGGCCGCTTAGTGGACCCTGGCACCTCGCGTCGTCCCGCAAGTTTCCTGCACACGTCCTGGCGGTTGCAAGGGCGTGCCACCTGACCTAGACCCGATCGGGAAGGTGTTAGATTGCTTCGATTGTTCCTGCATGGTAGACACGTAAACATTAAATACGAGCCCTATTGGCTCTCAGGTTGCCCTGTGGATCGGCTCAAAGAGCCGATCGCCCCATGGTTCACGCTGGATTTGCAATGACATGGGGACCCTGCTTGATCAACACAAAGCTAAACCAATCTACGACAGTTTAGGGTTTTCACCGCATAACCGGAACATCCTACGCGTAGTTGGGCCTAGCAGATACGAAAGATGATGAAAACTATCCCTAGAAGAGGCCTAAAAACCAACATTACGTTAATTCCCGGAACATCCCTTCTAGGAACGGTAAACAGCACCTAGCGCACTACCGGATCCTCCAACCCCAGCATAAGGCCTAATCATGCGGATATTAAACTAATCCTTGCAGAACAAGGAGCAACTATGAAAGATCGGATCTACTAAGTATCGAACAAGCAAGATGCTGCCCTTACGCCCAGATAGGCGTAAGGGCAGCTAGGTGTCAAGGGACGGCATTGCTAAGCAGATATGCGTAAGAAAAGCATCAATGCAAGCCCCAAAACACCTAAGATAAGTAGTACTACTCGCCATCAACAACGCTTCATCACGAGTAACACAAGGTAGACGAATAAACGTGTACTGCCTAGATCGCAAGATGCGATCTAGGCAGCATGATGCTTACCCGGAAGGAAACCCTCGAAGAAGGGGTGGCGATGCGCCTGGTTTGTGTTTGTTGTGAACGATGATTGTTGTTTATTTCATAAACCCTAGATACATATTTATAGTCCGGGGGACTTTCTAATTCAGGCGTGCACCGAACCGTGCACGGGTTAAACTCTAACTTCTAAACTAAGATGCGATCTACTATAATATAGATACACGAGCAATTTAGCCCAAATTCTCGTGCAAGGCCGCTTCAGAGATCTTTCACGCGTATATCCTTCAAGCCCATCTCTCTTACGGCCTGTCTCCTAATTTGGCCAAAATCTGGTGATAACACATGCCCCCTGGTTTTGGTAATGATAATTTCAAAACCACTCTGTTTTTCCTTCGAAGGGTCATGTCGTGGCAGAGCAGAACCGTCGCAGTATTTTTCATCATGACGACTTGCCTCCCCAACTTCTCTGCACGATTTGACAGTTTTGGCACCACGCCCTCGAGAACTGCTCGAACATTAAATCTTCACTCAATCTCCTTTTATTTAACCGCATCAAACAATTCTCCTCTTCACCCCCTTCACATTAGCACTCCAAAAGCCCTCCTCTGCCACCATGTCTTCTTCTTCTTCCGCCTCATCGGGTCTTTCCATCGCGTCCTCCTCCTCCCGCGAGCCGACGCCGGAGTGGAACCCGGTGGAGGCCCACGCGGCCAACATCCGCCGCGCCATCGAAGCCGGGGATGAGCCGAGTCACGACTTCTCCATCTGGTCAGAGGACGACAAGTCCTCGACCGATGGGGAAAGCGACCTCCGCTTCCTCACCGACGGGGAGACGGAGGAGGAGAGCGATGACGATCGCTTCTCCTGCGATGACTTCACCTTCTCCGAGGAGGAGGAGGAGGAGGAGGAAGAGGAGGAGGAGGAGGAGGAGGAGGACGACACCTCCTCCGACGAACCGCCGGCCAAGCGCTTCTGCCCCTGGCCCGGGAACCTCAGCGACTTCGACAGCGACGACGACGACGCTGACGGGGGGGACGAGGACAACGAGGGTCCTGCCGGCGGCCGCTACAGCAGCGACGACGAGCCGGCCGGGAGCAGCGCCGACAGCGGCGACGACGACGACGATGACGAGGGCAGCAACGGCCCCTAGATAGGATCTTTAGCATAGGGCCAGTAGTAGTAGATGGGGCAATGTATCCCCTAGTAATTCCTTCTGAGATCAATCGGCTCCTTATGTAAGGAATCTCGTTTATCAATGAAGAATTTCCTCAATTTGATTTTGCTGATTTCTTTCATGCTAATGCCCAATGAGCCGATGGCAACGCATCGGTCCCTCATAATCCGCCCTTCATCTTTTCGACTAAGGAGTGACCGTAAACTTGGTCAATGTCCCATAAGCCGATGTCAACGCATCAGTCCTTCATTTCTCCGACCGATGACTTTGAGTTCTGGTGGACAACGTGGAAGACCATGCCTGCTCGCAAATCTCCTCAGTGATATTATTTAACCCTGCTCTACCCCTTTGAAGAAGATCATGATGGAGGGCCAGCCAATGAAATCTCAATCGGCTTCTTTAAGAACAGAGTATTTACGAAGTCAGTTGCCCCCCGAGCCTCAGTCAAGGCGAGAAAAGTAGTGAGCCAGGCAAATGGGCCACCATCGGCTTCCAAGTCGTAACGTAGAGCCAGCCGATTTCAACAAAATCGGCTCCCCAGAGCAGGGAACCTTCAGGGTGAGCTGCCCCCGAGCTTTTCCAGTTCACTTCTTGCGTCTTGCTGATCAGATCGGCTCCTTACCTTTGGCGGATTGATGCAACCCATCCTTAACCTGATATGTACGTCCATGCTGTTCTTGTTGTTGGTCAGGGTTGTGATCCCTCAAACTTGCCCCAGCTGATATTGCGGACTCGAATACTTGCAAAAAGAAGTTGGAGGTTCTTGGAGAGAGGATCTGAGTCACCAAACAATTCCATTTAGGAGTTCATCCAGTAGAGCCTCTCCTCGTAACCCGACACCTGCTCCATTGAGCCTCTGCTTATAACAGTTGTACCTCTTGAGTCGATGGCCATGCATCGGCTTTCTATCCTTAAGTCGATGTCTGCGCATCGGCTGTGCTTAAAATTTTCTGAATTTCGGCTGTGCTTAAAATTTTCTGAATTTTTTACGGCCGCTTTATTTATCGGCCCCCGATACTTCAATACCCATCATCAAAGAATATCTTGGGCTGCTGGGCATTTGAAAGCCACTTCAACTTCATATCCTCGTGTTTTATCCACCTAGGTGCCCCCCGAGCCGATTCTTTCAAATAATTGAGGGTATCGGCTCTTCAGGTATTCCTTGCTAGATCCATGCTGAACCCAGGCAAAAACATATGTCGAGGATAATTTTAGCCGATTGCTAGAAACGGCTTCCTTCTTCATGTGCAATGCTTAGTGAAGCTTTACCATGTCTTGATTTCTTACTGTAGCTATGTGGCATGCTTGAGATGAGATTTCTGCTTTCCATTTTTTTTGGGGCCGATCGCAGGGATCGGCCTCGCCACGTACGTCCATTGTCTTGGACCTTGCTACCCTGTCAGGATCATGGACACTATGTTTGTATCAGCCGATGCCTCTGCATCGGCTTTTGTCTGTTTAGGGCACCACACTTTCTTCGGCGGGCGCGCCTCTGTCTCCAATGTTTGCTGAATTTTCACGGCCAGATCGGGCCGTGCTTTCCTCAACGTGTATAGGTACTGTGCCTCGGCTTCCTCCAGGTTTCATAGCCGCTGCACCCTACGCTTCTGAGAATGGCTGAGTCCATCAGGGCACCACCTTGGCCGGTGATACCTATCTTCTTCACCATCTGACTCCTCAAAGTATTCTTCTTGAGATGACTCAGCTCGTTTGTTCTGAGGTGGGAGAGGTCCTAGACGCTCGAACACTGAAACCTTGTTTGTCCCTTTCCTTCGCTGTCTGCATTCTGGGCAGTTCTCGATTGTTGGCAATCGGCTCATTCCTGAGTCCCAGCAATGTTTAAAGAAAGGACAGTCCCAATGCCTATCCATGTTATCTTGCTCCCTTGACCTCCCTCTAGCGCGAAGCTCGTACCCGTTGTTGTTTCTATCATGTTGACGATACCTCTTGTCCTCGACATCAGACCGACGATGTCTCTCATCATCTACGTCGTAGCGCCGACGTCGGTCATACTGCTGTTCATATTTGTTAAGGAGATGCGCGGAGAGTGGACGTTGATACCGCACGCTTCTTACTTCCTCCTCGGTTAGGTACCGTCTATCATCATCATGGGGCCGGTCGCGTGGATCGGCCTCCTCTTTATCCTTGCCATGGGAGTGGCTGCTCTCTGCTTTTTCTTTGCTATGGCGATTCACAAGCCCTGCCATGTTGACATCAAAGGAAAACTCTGGCTTGCGCCCTATGGAGTGGCTAAGATCCACCATGTTTACGCCAGGGAACGGACGTGTGTCAACCTTCATAGCAAATTGTCCGAAAGTTAATCGGCCTGATTCTATCGCCATTTGAATCTGTGCGCGCAATACTTTGCAGTCATTGGTGGCGTGAGTGAACGTGTGATGCCATTTGCAGTATGGCCTACCGTTCATCTCCTGTGACGTGGGGATTTTGTGGCCTTCGGGTAACTTCAACTGTTTCTCCTTCAGCAGCAAATCAAAAATCTGCTCAGCTTTGCTCAGGTCAAAGTCAAACCCTCTTGGCGGCCCTGGTTGATTCACCCATTTGCAGGACACAGGTACTGCCGGCCGAGCCCATTCAGCCACCGCGACTTCCTGATCTTCGGAAGGATCTTCATCCGCCTCAGCATCGACCAGGCCTATCGTGCGCTTGTACTTGTCTTGGTACAATTCTGGGTGGCGCTGTTCATACAATGTTAGTCTCTGGACCATGTGCGCCAACGAATTGTACTCCACTTGGAACGTCAGATCCTTGAGTGGCGCTGCGAGGCCTGCCACGGCCAGCTCGACTGCTTCTTTCTCAGACAAATAAATCGAATAACATCGGTTCTTGACAGTTCTGAAACGTTGAATGTATTCAGATACTGTCTCTCCTCGCCTTTGCCGAACCTGGGTCAGATCGGCAAAGCCAGCTTCAGTAGCTTCTGAATGATATTGTGTGTGAAGCTGCTCTTCCAGTTGCTTCCATGATCGAACTGAATTTGGCTGCAACGAGGTGTACCATCCAAAAGCTGGACCGGTGAGAGATTGCGCAAAGAACCTCGCACGCAACTGATCCGATGCTGAAACCATGCCTAGCTGGGCCAGGTATCGGCTCACGTGCTCAATGGAGCTAGATCCTTCTAATCCACTGAATTTTGTGAAGTCAGGGAGCCGATACTTAGGTGGCAGCGGGATCAGGTCAAACTCGTTGGGGTACGGCTTGGAATAGCCGATTATTTTCTTCTTCGGCAGGATGCCGAACTGGTCTCTCAGGACTGCACTGATCTGATCCACGGTGGAAGCTGTAGCAGTTGAGCTTTCGGGACTTGGTGCAGTGGCGTATTTAGCTAGCCACGCTTGTTTCTCAGCGTCTGCTCCCAAACCCCCTGCTGCTGCAGCCATCCCTCCTGCCGTAACAATTGCTCCCGCTCCGGCAATCCCTCCTATTGGAGTCTGGATCGCTTGCGTCCAGTTGTTGCAGTCCGTAACGTATGTGCACACGTATCCATGTGGGATCTCCTTGGGCGGCTCATATAGGAATTGATAGTCGCCAGGATCACCTCCAACCTTGTAGACAACGTATGCCGGTGAACCTTGTTGTTGTGGAGCTGCCATTGCGTACGGCAATGGTGGCCTGGTGTGGAGTTGCATCTCTCCCTGGTGAGTCCCTAGCACAGGTCCTGAGGGGGAGTACTGATGCTTCATGATTTCTTGGACCACATGAAGCGCGACGCGCTCCAAAGTATTCACCAGGCTCTCGGAATGCCGATGCAGCGAATGAGCCACAACGTAGTTGATTTCCTGACGCAGGGCTCTGGTACGTTCCTCCGTAGGGAGAGACAGATCCAAACCATCAAGAACGCCTTGGGGAGTGAATCCTTTAAACCTGATGCCGTGCGACCGGGTCTTCTCAAAGGAGTCGATGAGTTCGGCTTCACAGATGGCCTTCAGCTCATCGTATTTCTTCTTGTGCTCCGCAGGGAGATCCTCGTACTTGATCGGTTCGTCCGCCATCTCGGACGCAGGTGTTGACGTGGATGTTGTCGAAGATGGTCCCACAGGGCGTGCCAGAATGTGTTGCCTGCCAAAACTCACCGGCGAGCAGTGGTTAAGCAACACGAAGAGCCGGGAGGCTCCCAAGGCCGCTTAGTGGACCCTGGCACCTCGCGTCGTCCCGCAAGTTTCCTGCACACGTCCTGGCGGTTGCAAGGGCGTGCCATCTGACCTAGACCCGATCAGGAAGGTGTTAGATTGCTTCGATTGTTCCTGCATGGTAGACACGTAAACATTAAATACGAGCCCTATTGGCTCTCAGGTTGCCCTGTGGATCGGCTCAAAGAGCCGATCGCCCCATGGTTCACGCTGGATTTGCAATGACATGGGGACCCTGCTTGATCAACACAAAGCTAAACCAATCTACGACAGTTTAGGGTTTTCACCGCATAACCGGAACATCCTACGCGTAGTTGGGCCTAGCAGATACGAAAGATGATGAAAACTATCCCTAGAAGAGGCCTAAAAACCAACATTACGTTAATTCCCGGAACATCCCTTCTAGGAACGGTAAACAGCACCTAGCACACTACCGGATCCTCCAACCCCAGCATAAGGCCTAATCATGCGGATATTAAACTAATCCTTGCAGAACAAGGAGCAACTATGACAGATCGGATCTACTAAGTATCGAACAAGCAAGATGCTGCCCTTACGCCCAGATAGGCGTAAGGGCAGCTAGGTGTCAAGGGACGGCATTGCTAAGCAGATATGCGTAAGAAAAGCATCAATGCAAGCCCCAAAACACCTAAGATAAGTAGTGCTACTCGCCATCAACAACGCTTCAGCACGAGTAACACAAGGTAGACGAATAAACGTGTACTGCCTAGATCGCAAGATGCGATCTAGGCAGCATGATGCTTACCCGGAAGGAAATCCTCGAAGAAGGGGTGGCGATGCGCCTGGTTTGTGTTTGTTGTGAACGATGATTGTTGTTTATTTCATAAACCCTAGATACATATTTATAGTCCGGGGGACTTTCTAATTCAGGCGTGCACCGAACCGTGCACGGGTTAAACTCTAACTTCTAAACTAAGATGTGATCTACTATAATACAGATACACGGGCAATTTAGCCCAAATTCTCGTGCAAGGCCGCTTCAGAGATCTTTCACGCGTATATCCTTCAAGCCCATCTCTCTTACGGCATGTCTCCAGATTTGGCCAAAATCTGGTGATAACACAATGATGACTATCATCCACCTACTATTGAGGAGAAAATTAATTATGATTATACTATGCCTCCTATATTTGATGATTATGGTGATAATGATAGCTACCTTGTTGAATTTGCTCCCACTACAATTAATAAAATTGATTATGCTTATGTTGCGAGTAATGATACTTTTATGCATGTGAATAAGAATGCTTTATGTGATAGTTATATTGTTGAGTTTGTTCATGATGCCACTGAAAGTTATTATGAGAGAGGGAAACATGGTTATATGCATCTTAATAATATTAAGTTTCCCCTCGTTATGCTGAAAATTTTGAAGTTACTTGTGTTTTATCTTCCTATGCTTGTCACTTTGCTCCTCATGAATTTATTTGTGTACAAGATTCCTTTTCATAGGAAGTGTGTTAGACTTAAAAGTGTTTCATACTTACTTTTTGATGCCCTCTTTTGCTTCAACTCTTATTCCTTGCGAGTGCATCATCAAAATTACTGAGCCCATCTTAATGGCTATAAAGAAAGCACTTCTTGCGAGATAACCCATGTCTTTATTTTGCTACTGTTTTGTTGTGTCTTGGAAGTTGTTACTACTGTAGCAACCTCTTCTTATCTTAGTTTTGTGCATTGTTGTGCCAAGTAAAGTCTTTGATAGTAAGGTTCATACTAGATTTGGATTACTGCGCAGAAACAGATTTCTTTGCTGTCACGAATCTGAGCCTAATTCTCTGTAGGTAACTCAGAAAATTATGCCAATTTACGTGAGTGATCCTCAGATATGTACGCAACTTTCATTCAATTTGAGCATTTTCATCTAGCAAGTCTGGTGCCTCAATAAAATTCGTCATTACGAACTGTTCTGTTTTGACAGATTCTGCCTTTTATTTCGCATTGCCTGTTTTTCTATGCTTGATGGATTTTTCTATTCCATTGACTTTCAGTAGCTTTGAGCAATGTCCAGAAGTGTTAAGAATGATTATGTCACCTCTGAACATGTAAATTTTAATTGTGCACTAACCCTCTAATGAGTTGTTTTGAGTTTGGTGTGGAGGAAGTTTTGAAGGATCAAGAGAGGAGGATGATACAATATGATCAAGGAGAGTGAAAGCTCTAAGCTTGGGGATGCCCCGGTGGTTCACCCCTGCATATTTTAAGAAGACTCAAGCATCTAAGCTTGGGGATGCCCAAGGCATCCCCTTCTTCATCGACAACATTATCAGGTTCCTCCCCTGAAACTATATTTTTATTCCATCACATCTTATGTGCTTTGCTTGGAGCGTCGGTTTGTTTTTGTTTTTGTTTTGTTTGAATAAAATGGATCCTATCATTCATTGTGTGGGAGAGAGACACGCTCCACTGTTGCATATGGACAAATATGTCCTTAGGCTTTACTCATAGTATTCATGGCGAAGGTTGAATCTTCGTCGTTAAATTGTTATATGGTTGGACTCGGGAAATGCTACGTGTAGTAATTCTAAAATGTCTTGAATAATTTGATATTTGGCAATTGTTGTGCTCATGTTTAAGCTCTTGCATCATATACTTTGCACCTATTAATGAAGAAATACATAGATCTTGCTAAAATTTGATTTGCATAATTGGTCTCTCTAAAGTCTAGATAATTCTAGTATTGAGTTTGAACAACAAGGAAGACGGTGTAGAGTCTTATAATGTTTACAATATGTCTTTTATGTGAGTTTTGCTGCACCGGTTCATCCTTGTGTTTGTTTCAAATAACCTTGCTAGCCTAAACCTTGTATCGAGAGGGAATACTTCTCATGCATCCAAAATCCTTGAGCCAACCACTATGCCATTTGTGTCCACCATACCTACCTACTACATGGTATTTCTCCGCCATTCCAAAGTAAATTGCTTGAGTGCTACCTTTAAAATTTCCATTCTTTACCTTTGCAATATATAGCTCATGGGACAAATAGCTTAAAAACTATTGTGGTATTGAATATGTACTTATGCACTTTATCTCTTATTAAGTTCTTTGTTGTGTGATAGCCATGTTCCTGGGGACGCCATCAACTACTCTTTGTTGAATATCATGTGAGTTGCTATGCATGTCCGTCTTGTCTGAAGTAAGGAAGATTTACCACTCATTTAATGGTTAGAGCATGCATAATGTTAGAGAAGAACATTGGGCCGCTAACTAAAGCCATGAATCATGGTGGAAGTTTCAGTTTTGGACATATATCCTCAATCTCATATGAGAACATTAATTGTTGCTAAATGCTTATGCATTAAAGAGGAGTCCATTATCCGTTGTCTATGTTGTCCCGGTATGGATGTCTAAGTTGAGAATAATCAAAAGCGAGAAATCCAATGCGAGCTTTCTCCTTAGACCTTTGTACATGCGGCATAGAGGTACCCCTTTGTGACACTTGGTTAAAACATGTGTATTGCGATGACAATCCCGGTAATCCAAGCTAATTAGGACAAGGTGCGGGCACTATTAGTATACTATGCATGAGGCTTGCAACTTGTAAGATATAATTTACATGATACATATGCTTTATTACTACCGTTGACAAAATTGTTTCTTGTTTTCAAAACCAAAGCTCTAGCACAAATATAGCAATCAATGCTTCCCTCTCGCGAAGGGCCTTTCTTTTACTTTTATGTTGAGTCAGTTCACCTATCTCTCTCCACCTCAAGAAGCAAACACTTGTGTGAACTGTGCATTGATTCCTACATACTTGCATATTGCACTTGTTATATTACTTTACATTGACAATATCCATGAGATATACATGTTATAAGTTGAAAGCAACCGCTGAAACTTAATCTTCCTTTGTGTTGCTTCAATACCTTTACTTTAATTTATTGCTTTACGAGTTAACTCTTATGCAAGACTTATTGATGCTTGTCTCGAAAGTACTATTCATGAAAAGTCTTTGCTTTATGATTCATTTGTTTACTCATGTCATTACCATTGTTTTGATCACTGCATTCATTACATATGCTTACAATAGTATGATCAAGGTTATGATGGCATGTCACTCCAGAAATTATCATTGTTATCGTTTACCTGCTTGGGACGAGCAGGAACTAAGCTTGGGGATGCTGATACGTCTCCGACGTATCAATAACTTCTTATGTTCCATTCCACATTATTGATGATATCTACATGTTTTATGCATACTTTATGTCATATTTATGCATTTTCCGGCACTAACCTATTAACGAGATGCCGAAGAGCCGATTCTTGTTTTCTGCTGTTTTTGGTTTCAGAAATCCTAGTAAGGAAATATTCTCGGAATTGGACGAAATCAACGCCCAGGGGCCTATTTTGCCACGAAGCTTCCAGAAGACCGAAGAGAAGACGAAGTGGGGCCACGGGGCGCCACCACACTAGGGCGGCGCGGCCCAGGGGGGGCCGCGCGGCCCTAGCGTGTGGGGCCCCCATGACGCCTCCTGACCTGCCCTTCTGCCTACATATAGTCTTCGTCGCGAAACCCCCAGTACCGAGAGCCACGATACGGAAAACCTTCCAGAGACGCCGCCGCCGCCAATCCCATCTCGGGGGATTCAAGAGATCGCCTCCGGCACCCTGCCGGAGAGGGGAATCATCTCCCGGAGGACTCTTCACCGCCATGGTTGCCTCCGGAGTGATGAGTGAGTAGTTCACCCCTGGACTATGGGTCCATAGCAGTAGCTAGATGGTCGTCTTCTCCTTATGTGCTTCATTGTCGGATCTTGTGAGCTGCCTAACATGATCAAGATCATCTATCTGTAATGCTATATGTTGTGTTTGTTGGGATCCGATGGATAGAGAATACTATGTTATGTTGATTATCAATCTATTACCTATGTGTTGTTTATGATCTTGCATGCTCTCCGTTATTAGTAGAGGCTCGGCCAAGTTTTTACTCCGAACTCCAAGAGGGAGTATTTATGCTCGATAGTGGGTTCGTGCCTCCATTAAATGCTGGGACGGTGACGGAAAGTTCTAAGGTTGTGGATGTGCTTGTTGCCACTAGGGATAAAACATTGATGCTATGTCCGAGGATGTAGTTATTGATTACATTACGCACCATACTTAATGCAATTGTCTCGTTGTTTGCAACTTAATACTGGAAGGGGTTCGGATGATAACTCTGAAGGTGGACTTTTTAGGCATAGATGCATGCTGGATAGCGGTCTATGTACTTTGTCGTAATGCCCAATTAAATCTCAGTATACTCATCATATCATGTATGTGCATGGTCATGCCCTCTCTATTTGTCAATTGCCCAACTGTAATTTGTTCACCCAACATGCTATTTATCTTATGGGAGAGACACCTCTAGTGAACTGTGGACCCCGGTCCATTCTTTTACATCGAATACAATCTACTGCAATACTTGTTCTACTGTTTTCGGCAAACAATCATCATCCACACTATACATCTAATCCTTTGTTACAGCAAGCCGGTGAGATTGACAAACTCACTGTTTCGTTGGGGCAAAGTACTTTGGTTGAGTTGTGCAGGTTCCACGTTGGCGCCGGAATCCCTGGTGTTGCGCCGCACTACATCCCGCCGCCATCAACCTTCGACGTGCTTCTTGGCTCCTACTGGTTCAATAACCTTGGTTTCTTACTGAGGGAAAACTTGCTGTTGTGCGCATCACACCTTCCTCTTGGGGTTCCCAACGGACGTGTCATCTACGCGCATCACTTGCATGCTTGTTCTAAGTTGTAAAAATTAGTTTTGATGCATGTTTAGTACTCTACCAAGTTCCTATAGTAGTTTCCCTCATTTATATGTCTCCAAATCAACTTTTATAATGTTTGTTGAAAAATTTCAGAAAATGGAGTGGAATAGGCACCAACTCAACCAACAGGAATTGGAGGTGCAACAAGTTATGAGAGTTCACCGCGAAGAGGGAGTATACCCCTCCTACTACCCATGCACTGATTTTATGAGGAGTGCAGGAATCTTGCAAGATGTTCAAAATCTGATTTCCAATGCAGGGTTGGAAATTTTTGTTGTTGGTGAACCTTACCAATATGAAAAACTAACCATGTCAGTGGTGCAGGATTTTGAATTCCATTGGTCCCAACCTAACCCCATGGTTGGATATAAAATTTATAATAAAACCATCGACTTGCCTTTTGCTGATTTTTGTGCAGCTATTAGAGTGCCACAATGGGGATCTTGTGAGAAGATTAGGGGGTCGCCGCAGGAACTCTTGAGTTTATACAAGATGATCTGTCAAGGGAGAAGCTTGTCAGAGGAGAGTGGTAAAATTAGGAGCATTCAACTCCCAGCTATTCGCTATTTTGCTTACTTTATCACCAAGTGCGTTCTTGCTAGACAGAATGCAAATAAGCTATCTATTCATGATTTAGTTTTCTTAGCTGCTGCATTGCAAGGTGATAGGACTTATAATTTGGGTGCTTTGATAGCCTTTAGACTTGCTACTAACCGTGAGAAGGGAGGAATTTGTGGAGGTCTCATCGCCTCTCGTTTATTAGCTATGCATGGTGTAGAACCTCACCATCTTGATGTTCAGCTCTCCATAGAGAAACTTGACATTGTTTCAATGATAAAACATGACTTTGTTTCTAACCGGTCTAGTTTGAGTAACATGTCTTATGAGATAACATTTTACAAGAAAAATTGGAGAACAACTAAAAGAACTGAAAGACTAGTAGGATTGCCTGCACTTGCTTTGTTTAACCTTGATTCCAGGAAAAATTGGTCGGTCACGGAAGATGAACTGAATGCATACATAGAGGGGGATGGCCATCATGCAGGGGACGGCACGGAGGAGGCCGAGGAACACCTCGACTTGTCATCCGATGCAGCGAGCTCTTCGCATCAACATTTTGGGCATGTGGAGCCTTCACCCTTTTCTTCTGCACCGGGACCTTATTATGACCACGCCATGTATGATCCACCGGCGTTGAACCCTGACCCTCGCTGGGATTGATCTCCACTTAGGCCAAAAGCCTAATCTTGGGGGGAGGTATGCCGGCATCACTCATTCATTGCATAAGATAATTGCTGGATACTTGTACATACTTGTTTAGCTTCTTAAAGTGGTTTCTAATAAGAGGGAGATGATATTTGGGGAAGTGCTGTTTGAAAACAGATTCTGGACTGATACCAAAAAAATTCTCAAAAACCGCCAGAATATTATTTTGCGAAGCCAATTTTTGTGCATGTTCCCCAGGTTATTATCTAACTTTCATTAGTTGAGCACTTTTCGAGCTGAGTAGCGGAAGATTTTTGTAAAAATCGATTACTCTACTGCTGTCAAGTTTGACGAATTTCTGCTGCTTTGTGTTTATGTGACTCTTTTAGTTTTCATTTTCTTGTTTTTGCTTCATTTCTTTCCTAAAACACAAATATACCAAAAATATTTCTGTTGTTTCTCTTTACCATTTGCTTATTTTGGTTTCTTTCTCCTATTTTGCTTTATTTTCTATCGTTGGTTTGCTATAAGAAAATCCAAAAAGATTTTGCTTTATTTGCTTGTTTCCTTTTGTTCTTGTCTCCAATTCGAAAACACCAAAAATATTTGTTGTTCTTCTTTGGTTTTGTAAAGTTCATTATGGAGTTCAGTGGTCTCCGGTGGCTGGAGCTTGGTTTTCATTCCATATTATTCAAGCTACACAAGTGAAAAGGCAATAATGACGATCTACGACAATTCGACTGTGGTGAGAGGCTGGTATGAACTCTATTTGTTTTCATTTTTGTACATATACTCATCCATGTGAGCATGCTTAGTTGGTTCATGTGAGGTATATGTCATTTAAGAAAGTCTAGTAGTTCATGATCTCTCATGTTTAGCTCCAATCTATTAATATGAGTAGCATGTCATAAATATTTGCTTGCATTGTTTTATTCATAAATAGGTATGACATTGTGGTATCCTCCTCTGAATAATTCACTTGAATCAACTTGGCACATGCTCACGCATGCATATGACTGAACAAAAGTCAATTAAGCCTCGATGATTTACTTTGCCTCAGAGTTCTTGTATCACTTTTATGCCTCTGTTAATTTATTTTGTCGCAAGCATGATTATGACAGTTATTGCTCTCTTGATTGTCGCTTCCCAGTCTATTGCTAGCCTTCACTTGTACTGAGCGGGAACGCTGCTCGTGCTTCCAAACCCCTGAAAACCAAGTTATTCCAAAGTGTCCACCATAAATACCTATGCATGGCATTTCAAACCATTCCAAGTAAATTCTCATGTGCTACCTTTAAACCTTCAAAATGCTTCTCAATTTGTGTCGATGTTTTATAGCTCATGAGGAAGTATGTGGTGTTTATCTTTCAACCTTGTCATTTACTCCTGACAGACTTTCATCAATGGACTAGTGGCTCATCCGCTTATCCAATAATTTTGCAAAAAGAGCTGGCAACGGGGTTCCCAGCCCCAATTAATTAACTTCCATCAATAATTCTCTTCACATGTTTTGCCCTGATTTATCAGTAAGCAACTTAATTTGCAAATAGACACTCCTCCATGGTATGTGAATGTTGGAAGGCACCCGAGGATTCGGTTAGCCATGGATTGTGTAAGCAAAGGTTGGGGGAGTGTCATCCATAATGAAACTAAAATATATGTGTAAACAAAAGAGAAGAGGGATGATTTACCTTGCTGGTAGAGATAACGTCCTTCATGGGAGCCGCTCTTGAAATTCTGGTTGACGAGGTAGTTAGATTGCCCACTATCATTCGTTGACAACAACAAACACCTCTCAAAATAATTTTACTCATGTTTTACAAATGAAAAGCTCTAGCGCATGTTAATCCCTGCTTCCCTCCGCGAAGGGTCAATCTTTTACTTTTACATTCAGTCTCCATCCTTTCTTTCAGCACCCTCTTGAGAGCACAATTGTCATTCTTAGTACAATATGCTTGTCCCAAAATGTGATTAACTGTGGTATAACTTTGATGCTTTTAACTTTGATAATCTCTACTTCTAGTCTTTCCATGAACTTCAAAGGTGCCCGAGCATTTATGTTTTGCTGTACAAATACGGGCAAGCGAGATACCACTTTATCATATCCTTTCATGAACATTGCAATCTTGCTGATAGACATGATTCATGATGCTTATTATTAATTTGTTGGTACCCTTTCCATAATTGACATAGCTATTCGATGATTTTATTTGCATGTATCTTATTATGAATTGCCTAAGTACTTGTCCATATCATGAGAATATTTACATCATATGAACAAATGTGTTCGTGAAAGTTCTTTTATCGCACTTAGTTGTTAACTGAATTGCTTGAGGACAAGCAATAAGCTAAGCTTGGGGGAGTTGATACGTCCAAAACGTATCTACTTTCCCGAACACTTTTGCTATTGTTTTGCCTCTAATTTGTGTATTTTGGATACAACTAACACGGACTAACGCTGTTTTCAGCAGAATTGCCCTGGTGTCTCGTTTTTTTTGCAGAAACTCAACTTTCAGGAAAATCCCCGGGACTAATTCCAATGGGCCTATTTTCATAGAAGAGGGACGGAGCCAGAAGACCAGAAGGAGGGGGCCACGAGGCGCCAACCCCGTAAGGCGGCGCGGTGGGCCCCTGGGCCACGCCGCCCTATGGTGGCGACGCCTCGGGCAGCCCCAGGTGCCCCCCTCTGGACTACTTAAGGGCTTCGACCTAAAAACGCACGGGGGTTAGACGAAATCGCCAGAAGACATCCAGAACACCGCCGCCATCGCGAAACTCCGTCTCGGGACCAGAAACTCCGTTCTGGCACTCCGCCGGGACGGGGAATTGGAGGAGATCATCGACATCATCACCACCGACGCCTCTCCATCGACCAGCCATGTTTCCCCCATCCATGTGTGAGTAATTCCCCCGCTGTAGGCTGAAGGGGATGGTAGGGATTGGATGAGATTGGTCATGTAATAGCATAAGATTGTTAGGGCATAGTGCCTAGTATCCGCAATTGGTACTTTTATGATATTGTTGCAACTTGTTATGCTTAATGCTTGTCACTAGGGCCCGAGTGCCATGATCTCAGATCTGAACATGTTATTGTTTCATGATGATATTCATTGTTTTATGATCTTACCTGCAAGTTGTATACACATATTGCTGTCCGGAACCCGAGGCCCCAAAGTGACAGAAATTGGGACAACCGAAGGGGAAGGCGGTGATATGAGGATCACATGTGTTCACGGAGTGTTAATGCTTTGCTCCGGTGCTCTATTAAAAGGAGTACCTTAACTTCCAGTAGATTCCCTAGAGGCCCAGCTGCCACCGGCTGGTAGGACAAAAGATGTTGTGCAAGTTTCTCATTGCGAGCACGCACGACCATATATGGAACACATGCCTATGGATTTTTTAGTACTTGGATACCGTTTTATTATTATCTGCAAATGCCCTACCTTTATTGTTACATGAGTTTTCTCATCCATGCAGCGCCCGTTCATCCATCCCTATGCCTACAGTATTTAAATCCTACTGTTTATTATAATCACTACTGCTGTCTTTGTTACACTTCTGCTGATATTTCACTACTGCTAATGCTATAAAACTGTTACTATTGATAAACTCTTGCGAGCAAGTCTGTTTCCAGGTGCAGCTGAATTGACAACTCCGCTGTTAAGGCTTACAAATATTCTTTGGCTCCCCTTGTGTCGAATCAATAAATTGGGTTTTACTTCCCTCGAAGACTGTTGCGATCCCCTATACTTGTGGGTCATCAACTGATCTTGGGGAAGATCATCGAGTGCATTCGCGCCAAGGCACCTTTGCCCTTATCAAGGAGCTCCCGTCTAAGCTGGTGTGCAGCAAGAGTCATTGACACACTATTTGCCGGAGAGTTGTTTGGAATTTCATCCAAGGCATCGGCAGGGATGTCAGCGGCCTCTGCAAGGGAATGAAATGGGAAAGGTTACTATCAAAGGATCGAATTTGCAAAGTGATAATCGACAGGGAAGCATAAAAAGAATTACCAAGCAAAGCCAAGGAAGACTGGCGAAGAAGTTCATCTTTTTCAGTCGCCCGAGCTTCGGCGACCAGCCTAGACGCTTCCTCTTCCTTCAGCTTCTCCTTCAGCCTGTTGAGTTCCTCCTTCAGGGAGTCGACCTCTTGGTGAGCTGCGCGGCTATTTTGATTGCGCCTTCCAACTTTGAGGAAGAAGATTTAACTTCCTTCTGCAGCTGAACCTTGTCTGCTTCCAGGGAAGTAAATTGGGAGGCGAAGGCCTCCAAAGAAGATATAACGCCCCGCAGATCCTTAAGGAAAGGGGAAAAACAGATGTTCGACGAAGAATTATTAATCAAGGAACATTCAGGGAAATTCGCGTTGCGATCGAGAAAGACTTACAGGTTTTCCTGAAGGAGGGGTCGTGGCGGCAGCAGTCGAAGGAATATCCTTCCCCCTAGAAAGGGAGGAAGCAGTCGATACCTGGGCCGCGGGGGCTGCAGTAGGAGCCGAAGCTTCGGAAGCTGCGACATCCGGCAGAACGGCGCCAGATTTGGCTTTCTTAGACGGAGGCTCGATGAAACCTTCGTCACTACGAAAGGGAATGGTTGGTAGGAATGATGAAAGAAATGCGAATGATAAAGGCAAAATACGGATTCTAGGAAAAAGGCGCTTACAGGTCAAAGAGATCATCCTCGTCGGCAAAGCCGCCGGTTGATCTCTTCGCAGGTGAAGCTCTGGCCTCCTCCACAGCTGCATTAACAAAGGCATCATGATCAGCGTCGTCATCACGCTCTGATCCCGCTGTGTCGCAAGTATCATTGGCTGGGGGAGGAAGATCGGTGTAGATAGCCTCAGAATCTATCGGGTCATCGTGTTCGCTCTTTGAGCTCGTGTACTCGACAGTATGAAAATCAACAGGGGCTGAGGAACCTCTTCCCTCGGAAGTGTCGTTTGGTAAATCATGCAAGTTTTCAGAAACTATGGGGATCTGTCGAAGAAAAGAGCAAATAAGAACAATAGTAGTTGTGTCGACAAAGTGGAACAGGGTAATAAGAGTATGAGAAGGAAAGTTTACCTCTGTCAGCGGATGATCGACATCAAGAGGAGAATAAGAAGATATCAACGGGATCGAGTCTCCTTGACTAAAGAGAGTGAGGCGACGAACTTCATCAAGCAGCTCCTTTTCCGATAGTTCAGCGATGTTTATCCTGGTTTCATCCTTTGGACTTGAATACAACCACATCGGACGAACCCTGGCCATGACTCGCTGGACTCGACGTTTCAAGAACACCGCGGCCACCTCTGTGCCGATCATGGTTTGGCCATCGGCTTCTTTGATCCGAAGGAATTTGGCAAATAACTCATCGGCTGCTGTCCTTTCATCGGAAGAGAGGATGTTCTTCCAAGAATGCTTAGGCTTGGCTTCAAGGACGTTGGCAAAGCAAGGAAGCTGGGACTCGGTTGATGAGGAATCCTTAACATAAAACCATTTCAGTCTCCATCCTTGCACGGATTCTCTCATTGGGAAACTGAAATAGTTGACTTCTGAACGGACAACAAACCCCACTCCCCCAATGACAAAGGGTCCATTGCTACTACTGTATCTCTTTACGAAGAAAATTTTCTTCCACAACCCAAAGCGAGGCTCGATGCCCAAGAACGTTTCACAAAGGGTGATGAACACAGCAACGTGGAGGATTGAGTTAGGGGTGGGTTGCCACAGTTGGATTTCGTAAGTACGCAGAAGACGATGAAGGAACTCGTGAGCAGGAAGCGAGAGACCCCGATACAAGAACGATAGGAACATCACGGTAAAACCAGCAGGAGGATTGGGCTGAGAGATCGCACCTGGGAGAATCACATTCCCCTCATCGGGGGAGATTAGCCCAAGGCTTCGGGCCCTCTTCTCATCACGCTTTGTGATGGAGGACGCTAGAGTCTCCAGGTTTGGCTGCGGCTACTGAGCTTGGCGGCGCTGGCGGCGCCGGAGCTGGGGGAGGAGCATCTGTTGCGCTTCTCTTCGGAAGATTCGAGGAGGCCTTGGCGGCGGCGCCACCGCTCGTGGAGCTGGCGGCGGTAGCGAGGTTCTTCTTCTTCACCATCGCAAGATCTGGAGAAGATCTAAAAACGGTGGGGGCGGCGCAGCGGTTGTGAAAGAGAAAGGTAGAAGAAGAATAGGAGGATGCTACGATGAATATGAGAGAATGCTAAGGATTTTATCCTGAGAGATTTTAAGTAGGGGAGAACTTGAGGATTGCGTGGGCACGTGTCGTTACTGCCAGTTCATTAAGAGGACCCTTTCTCCATCGTTGATCGCGGAAATCGAGGAGGCACCTTGGTAAACGTACGAGAAAGGCGGATATTACTTAAAAACAGAGCCAGGCAGAGGTAGGATGGGCCCAGCGGGTCGCGTCTTGTCAGTCAAAATCAAAGTGTCAATAACGTCATCAATGACGTCGTGAGGAACGCTCGAAGCATTCGAAGAAATGTAAAAGGTATCGGATGGTGAACTTGAGTTTATGTACGGATTGCGAGCATCCGCACCTAGACTCGGGGGCTACTCCCATCGGGAGCGCTGGACGCGCATCTGATAAAATGAGGACTCGAAGATATTCCTGTGAAGAAACGTTTGAAGAAAAGGATGGAATGCTCAGCTCGAGTCTGCACCCGGTTGCAAGCGCCCGTGTCCAGACTCGAGGGCTACTCTCATCGGGAGCGCTGGACGCGCACTCGATAGAACTTTTTTGCACTCCAGGATCATGCCCGTGGACTTGATTCTGTGTAGGGTGACGTTATTTTGCCATCGGCAGTTAACCAGCAAAAGTTGGGCGCGTTACTCATTATCCCTTACGCGCGGAAAACTTATCGAAGAATACAAGCCTTAGTGCAAAAATATCGGATGACCCATGAGGACTTGCAGAAAAACTTCGGCAGAGCGAAACGTTCGAGTGGTACAACTTGAGTCTGCGCACGGATTGCAAGCATCCGTACCTAGACTCGGGGGGGCTACTCCCATCGGGAGCGCTGGACGCGCACCCGATAGAAGAAGATGATGCTGATACAATATGGACAAAAACAATCAAGGAGAAGAACATTAGGTGGAGGCATGCTTTAGTCTCTACCCGAACTATCTTGGGCTAGACACTCGGGGGCTACTGACGTGGGCATTACCCTTCGGGTAACCGACATTGCCCTACCCTATATGAACTAACTGGAGGCCCATGAAGGTACTCGATGGCAAGGCGTGCCACTTGGATGGCGCAGCAGAAGATTCCTTGGCGGGCAGGGCAAGGAAGGAGCCGAACAAGAAAAGTTTAGAGCTAGGACTACTGTAAACCTAGTCGTACTCGGTTAGACCTCTTGAGACCTGGCCTCCTATATAAAGGCCAGGAGAGGGGCTGCCGAAGGACACGATCAATCTTAGCCACTAGAAGTCTAGAGCTAGGTCACCGCAGCACTTAGCCTCTCGACGAGATCTCATCCGAACCCTTCAGCACCCCATTGTAACCCAATATTCTCATAATCAAGATCAGACAGGCAGGACGTAAGGGTTTTACCTCGTCGAGGGCCCCGAACCTGGGTAAATCGCTCTCCCCGCTTGTCTGTGAACCGATGTCTCGTGTCAGCTTACAGGATTCCATCAACCCTAAGCCCCAATTAGAGGGCATTGCCGAGGAGTACCCTCGACAGGCGGAGCAGCGGAACTCTTTCTGGAAAAACATCAAACACCCCCCCCCCAGTTTTTAGGGTCAAAGGCTTAATATAGTGGGGAGGAGAGGTCGAGGGGGTGGCCGAGGCAGCCACACCACCCCTAGGCGCTGCCAGGGATGGCCCGCGCCTAGGCCTTGTGTGGGCCCCTCGTGGCCCTTCTCCGTCTCGTCTTCTGGCTCCGTGAGTCTTCGGGTGAAATATGGACATTGCGATATTTTCTGGGAATTTTCCTGAAAGTTGGATTTCTGCACAAAAAACGAGACACTATAGCAAATCTGCTCAAAACAACGTTAGTCCGTGTTAGTTGTCACTAGTAACATATGGGCCTTCAATTACGGTATGATACTGATGGTTTGGGAATCCGTCAGCGATTGTCTTTTTCTACGACGATAGGGCGTTTTCGCGTCACAGATGGCGATTTGGGCCGCTCGGCCCGAAAAATAGTGGCGGGCGAGGTCTAAACATCAGCGATTGTGCAGAAATGAGCGTCGCGGGTGGTGGGCGGCCCGAACTGCTGAGTCAGCAGGGGGCGCGCGTCACAACAACTGGGCTTTGGGCCGGTGGACACACCTGACCCACACTCTGCACGCTCCTGTTCACGTTCTTTTCTGTCTGCCTGCACAATAGTCCAAGGCCTCTAGCACTGGGACCCATATTTGTAAGGGGAGACAACCACTGTCTACACACATGTACCTGGCCTGCACCACTCGGGCCCGCATGTCAGGTGCCGACACAACCCACCCGCGTGGGGCCGCCCATTCCGACAGCCTGCCAGCATGCGAAGTGGACCTGAACTATCAGTACCACCAACATGGGTTCCACATGTCAGTTGCCATGCCAAAAAAAATTGCGCACGTGCCAGCACAAGTGTCTGCTGCCGTCAATTCTGGATCCATGGCCCCGCAGGTCAGAGCCTGCTGGGACCCTTCTCTGAGAGTTTTGGTGGGTCCGACATACCAGAGATCTGAGGAGGCCGCATGTCAGAGCCTGCTGGGACCCTTCTCTGAGAGTTTTGGTGGGTCCGGCATGACAGAAATCTGTGGGGGCGCATGTCAGAGCCTGCTGGGACCCATCTCTGAGAGTTTTGTTGGGACCGTCATGCCAGGGATCTATGGGGGCCGCATGTCAGATCCTGGTGGGACCCATGTATGACAGTTTTAGTGGGTCCGGCATGCTAGAGATCTGTGGGGTCCACATGTCAGAGCTTGGTGGGTCCCAGCATGCCCGAGCTTGGTGGGCCCAACATGCCAGAGTGTGGACCCAATATGTCAAAACTTGTGGGGGAAGTATGTCAGAACTTGTGGGTCCCTGGTCCCAACCCCATCGGACCCACATGCAGCCGTGGGACCTACTGGATTCACTATGTGTCCCACCTGTCAGCTACGCATCATGGTGTCCTTGGGCCAGATTGGCTGACTAAAGGCCCAAGGCCAATTTATTCAGGTCGAAACAAGACACGCAGAGAAAATTATTGGGCCTAAATTACTTGGCCCAATTTCAATTTATTCAGGTTGAAAGTTGAAACAAGACACGCAGAGGAAATTACTGGGCCCAGGGCCAATTTATTCAGGTTGAAACAAAACACACAGACCAACCCACATTATATTCAAAGCCGAATAATGGCCCAATGGCTTATCCTGGAATCGCATCCCCCGGTAACATTAATACTCCCTGTGTTCCCTATAGTTTTTTGAAACAGAAATTAGCGCAAGAGTATTCTTTACATAAGACCCCCTGGCTTAACGATTTGAGATTAGAGTAAAATGAGGGAAATCCATCACTTCCTAATTAACATAACAAATCCCACAAATCTCTCTGGTTGAGTCTCCATATATGTGCAGCCAGGTTCTACTATTAAGGAAAGAAAAACAATGCTTCCTAAATCTAAGGAATCGTTGGGGTCATGCATTAGGAATATCAATTAATTTTTTCCTGTTTGTATGGATTTTTTTTCATGCATGTCATGTGGGAGCTGACCGGTAGAGGGGGTAATTGAAAAAACCAAGCTGCAACCTTATATTCTGAAACAAATGCCAAAATTCTATAGGCATTACAAAAAGGAACGGAGGGAGTACAACAAAAGCAGGTCTCTGATTAAAAAAATCCTAGTAGCATCACGCGTAGGGCTCTGTGTGACACTTTCCAAACTTGACGGAAAAAAAACTTGCAGAATCACCCATACCGTCAGTCCGACGGATAGCCATCATAGTAATCATAGTATGTGAAACCTAGCTCGCCATAAGGCTGCACCCTCTATAGTTCAGATAACTCGATGGTTCTGCAATACTCGGCCAATATCTCGTCAAGATAGAAAGGGCCTACATGTTTCTCCAGAGAACCTACTCCATAGCCTGGAACATATTCCGGCTACTCTTACCACGAGAGACCCCCGTCATCATAAGCTCTAATCTCGGATAATTCCGCGTAGTAGATGCTGCCGGATTGGACGGTGTGGACCTTGCTGGTGTCAACGGAGATGCACCTGTTTTATCTCTATGTCTCCACCTCCATTTTTAATCTTCATTCAAGCCACACATTGACATTACCTCCTCAACATCATGCTTTAGTCTATACACATGAATGTTGTGCATCTCTATCACATTGTTCACTTGTGCATGGCAAGAATGGAGCCGGCTGATACGTCTCCGACGTATCGATAATTTCTTATGTTCCATGCCACATTATTGATGATATCTACATGTTATATGCACATTTTATGTCATATTCGTGCATTTTCTGGAACTAACCTATTAACAAGATGCCGAAGTGCCGGTTCCTGTTTTCTGCTGTTTTTGGTTTCAGAAATCCTAGTAACGAAATATTCTCGGAATTGGACGAAATCAACGCCCAGGTTCCTATTTTGCCCGGAAGCATCCAGAACACCCGAGAACCGCCAGAGAGGGGGCACAGGCCCACCAGACCATAGGCCGGCGCGGCCTGGGGGTGGCCCGCGCGCCCCTATGGTGTTGCCGCCTCGTTGACCCTCCGACGCCACCTCTTCGCCTATAAGAAGCCCCTAGACCTAAAACCTCGATACGAAAAAGCCACGGTACGAGAAACCTTCCAGAGCCGCCGCCATCGCGAAGCCAAGATCTGGGGGACATGAGTCTCTGTTCCGGCACGCCGCCGGGGCGGGGAAGTGCCCCCGGAAGGCTCCTCCATCGACACCACCGCCATCTCCATCAACGCTGCTGTCTCCCATGAGGAGGGAGTAGTTCTCCATCGAGGCTCGGGGCTGTACCGGTAGCTATGTGGTTAATCTCTCTCCTATGTGCTTCAATACAATAATCTCATGAGCTGCCTTACATGATTGAGATTCATATGATGATGCTTGTAATCTAGATGTCATTGTGCTAGTCAAGTGGGTTTTACTTATGTGATCTCCGGAGACTCCTTGTCCCACGTGTGTAAAGGTGACGAGTGTGTGCACCGTGTGGGTCTCTTAGGCTATAATTCACAGAATACTTATTCACTGTTATGAATGGCGTAGTGAAGTGCTTATTTATATCTCTTTATGATTGCAATGTATTTTGTATCACAATTTATCTATGTGCTACTCTAGTGACGTTATTAAAGTAGTTTTATTCCTCCTGCACGGTGTAATGGTGACAGTGTGTGCATCCGTGTTAGTACTTGGCGTATGTTATGATCATGATCTCTTGTAGATTGTGAAGTTAACTATTGCTATGATAGTATTGATGTGATCTATTCCTCCTACATAGTGTGAAGGTGACAGTGTGCATGCTTTGTTAGTACTTGGTTTAGTCGTGTTGATCTTTCATGCACTCTAAGGTTATTTAAATATGAACATTGAATTGTGGAGCTTGTTAACTCCGGCATTGAGGGTTCGTGTAATCCTACGCAATGGTGTTCATCATCCAACAAAAGAGTGTAGAGTATGCATTTATCTCTGTTACGTGATCAATGTTGAGAGTGTCCACTAGTGAAAGTCTATTCCCTAGGCCTTGTTCCTAAATACTGCTATCGCTGCTTGTTTACTGTTTTACTGCGTTACTACCGCTACCATATTACCACCATCAACTACACGCCAGCAAGCTATTTTCTGGTGCCGTTACTACTGCTTATATTCATTCATACCACCTGTATTTCACTATCTCTTCGCCGAACTAGTGCACCTATTAGGTGTGTTGGGGACACAAGAGACTTCTTGCTTTGTGGTTGCAGGGTTGCATGAGAGGGATATCTTTGACCTCTTCCTCCCCGAGTTCGATAAACCTTGGGTGATCCACTTAAGGGAAACTTGCTGCTGTTCTACAAACCTCTGCTCTTGGAGGCCCAACACTGTCTACAAGAATAGAAGCTCCCGTAGACATCAAGCTACTTTTCTGGCGCCGTTGCCGGGGAGGAAAGGTAAAAGGTACTCACACTCCGGATCTCGGCTACTAAGCTATTTTCGCCGTTGTAAGTACTAGAAGCTATTTCCTTTAGATCCTGCAATTGCATCTTTTTGTTTCTTGTTTACACTAGTTTGGCATAATGGACAACAGTGAGCTTCTTATTCTATTTCCTGATTTAAGACATGGATGGTTTGATGCGAAAATTAAAAAACCCATGGAACATATTAGCATGAACACTTTGAATACCATTGTTGCTAATGATATAGAAAGTTCTAAGCTTGGGGAAGCTGGTCTTCATGATCTTTTTAGTCCCCCAAGCATTGAGGAGAAAATTTTCTTTGATGATACTTTGCCTCCTATTTATGATGATTATAATGATAGTGGTCTTTTGGTGCCACCTACTATGGAGAGTAAATTTTGTTGTGATTATACTATGCCTCCTACACTTGATGAGAATAATAATGATAGCTACTTTGTTGAATTTGCTCCCGCTACAACTAATAAAATTGATTATGCTTATGTGAAGAGTAATAATTTTATGCATGAGACTCATGATAAGAATGCTTTATGTGATAGTTATATTGTTGAGTTTGCTCATGATGCTACTGAAAGTTATTATGAGAGAGGAAAATATAGTTGTAGAAATTTTCATGTTACTAAAATGCCTCTCTATGTGCTGAAATTTTTGAAGCTACACTTGTTTTATCTTCCTATGCTTGTTACTTTGCTCCTCATGAACTTGTTTATTTACAAGATTCATATGCATAGGAAGCATGTTAGGCTTAAATGTGTTTTGAATTTGCCTCTTGATGCTCTCTTTTGCTTCAACTACTATTTCTTGCGAGTGCATCATTAAAACTGCTGAGCCCATCTTAATGGCTATAAAGAAAGCACTTCTTGGGAGATAACCCATGTGTTTATTTTGCTACAGTACCTCTATTTTGTATTTGAGTCTTGGAAGTTGTTACTACTGTAGCAACCTCTCCTTATCTTATTTTATTGCATTGTTGTGCCAAGTAAAGTCTTTGATAGTAAGGTTCATACTAGATTTGGATTACTGCGTAGAAACAGATTTCTTTGCTGTCACGAATCTGGGTCTAATTCTCTGTAGGTAACTCAGAAAATTAAGCCAATTTACGTGAGTGATCCTCAGATATGTACGCAACTTTCATTCAATTTGGGCATTTTCATTTGAGCAAGTCTGGTGCCTCAATAAAATCCATCTTTACGGACTGTTCTGTGTTGACAGATTCTGCCTTTTATTTCACATTGCCTCTTTTGCTATGTTGGATGAATTTCTTTGATCCATTAATGTCCAGTAGCTTTATGCAATGTCCAGAAGTGTTAAGAATGATTGTGTCACCTCTGAACATGTTAATTTTTATTGTACACTAACCCTCTAATGAGTTGTTTCGAGTTTGGTGTGGAGGAAGTTTTCAAGGGTCAAGAGAGGAGGATGATATACTATGATCAAGGAGAGTGAAAGCTCTAAGCTTGGGGATACCCCGGTGGTTCATCCCTGCATATTTCAAGAAGACTCAAGCATCTAAGCTTGGGGATGCCCAAGGAATCCCCTTCTTCATCGACAACTTATCAGGTTCCTTCTCTTGAAACTATATTTTTATTCGGTCACATCTTATGTTCTTTACTTGGAGCGTCTGTGTGCTTTTATTTTCGGTTTGTTATTTTCATTCTCTGAATAAATACATTCTTGTGTGGGAGAGAGACACGCTCCGCTGGTTCATATGAACACATGTGTTCTTCGCTTTATCTTTTAGTGTTCATGGCGAAGGTTGAAACTGCTTCGTTAATTATTATATGGTTGGAAACGGGAAATGCTACATGTAGTAATTGATAAAATGTCTTGAATAATTTGATACTTGGCAATTGTTGTGCTCATGTTTAAGCTCTTGCATCATATACTTTTCACCCATTAATGAAGAAACACCTAGAGCTTGCTAATTTGGTTTGCATATTTGGTCTCTCTAAAGTCTAGATAACTTCTAGTATTGAGTTTTGAACAACAAGGAAGACGGTGTAGAGTCTTATAATGTTTACAATATGTCTTTTATGTGAGTTTTGCTGCACCGGTTCATCCTTGTGTTTGTTTCAAATAACCTTGCTAGCCTAAGCCTTGTATCGAGAGGGAATACTTCTCATGCATCCAAAATCCTTGAGCCAACCACTATGCCATTTGTGTCCACCATACCTACCTACTACATGGTATTTCTCCGCCATTCCAAAGTAAATTGCTTGAGTGCTACCTTTAAATAATTCAAAATTTATCACCTCTTATTTGTGTCAATGTTTTATAGCTCATGAGGAAGTATGTGGTGTTTTATCTTTCGATCTTGTCATTTACTTCTGATAGACTTTCACAATGGACTAGTGGCTTCATCCGCTTATCCAATAATTTTGCAAAAAGAGCTGGCAATGGGGTTCCCAGCCCCGATTAATTAACTTGCATTAATAATTCTCTTCACATGTTTTGCTCGATTCATCGATAAGCAACTTAATTTTGCAAATAGACACTCCTTCATGGTATGTGATTGTTGGAAGGCACCCGAGGATTCGGTTAGCCATGGCTTGTGTAAGCAAAAGGTTGGGAGGAGTGTCATCACTAGTGGAGAAGAGGCCTTTGGTCCCAAGCAAATGACCCACTGCTGAACCAAACCGGGTCCAATGCCCCCATTGGACCCGGTTCGTTTCTGCCCAGGACGACCCCACCCGCTGGCGCCTGTCCTGTAGCGGCCTTTGGACCCGGTTTGTCATACAAACCGGGTCCAAAGGGTCCACCCGCAGGCGCGGCAGGCCGTGTCAGCTCGGGGAACCCTTAGTCCGGTTTGTATGACAAACCGGGTCCAAAGGCCCCTCTCGGCTATATAACCTTGCCCCTGCCCAAGTGTGAGCCACACTTAGCCATTTTTTCACTATCTTCACAAGAGGGTGTATTGCTCTCCTCTCTTCTTCACATGCACAAGAGGTGTTCGATGAAATGCTTAAGAGGATTTGCCACTTGAGTTTACACAAATCAAGCCACACTTAACTTGCTTTTTTCTTCTTCATCGAGGTTAACAACTTTATCCTTTTCATCTGCAATTGATAAAATGCATGTGTATATATACATCGTGATGTTACGTAATGGTTTTGATCAGCTTAATTATATCATGCGGATGAATCGGCAATGGATGTACATTGACCGACGGTTTGACGAGTTCACTCTGCGGGCCTGGATAATTTTATGGCCGTGGCGGAGGCAAACAAACATGGTGGCTTCATGTATTGTCCATGTGTGGACTGCAAGAATACCGTAAATTACGCTCGCTCGAGTCTCATTCACAGCCACCTTCTGCGATCCGGTTTCATGCCCGAGTTACTATTGTTGGACCAAGCACGGAGAAAGAGGGGTTATGATGGAAGACAATGAAGAAGAGGAAGAGGATGATGACGGTTATCCCAATTTCCACGAATACGATGATACTGGAGAAGGCAATGAAGACAATGAAGTAGAAGATCAAGAGGCACCAGATGAGCCTGCGATGATGATCTTGGCCGGGCCATTGCTGATGCAAGGAGAGAATGTGAAACTGAAAAGGAAAGGTTGGCCTTCGACAAGATGATAGAAGATCACAACAAATTGTTATACCCAACTTGCGAAGATGGCCATAAAAAGCTAGGCAGCACACTCGGAATTGTTGCAATGGAAGGCGGAGAACGGTGTCACCGACTCGGGATTTGGAAAGTTGCCGACAATAATTAAGAGGAAGCTTCCAAGGGGTAACGAATTGCCCGCCGATACGTACGAAGCGAAGAAGATTGTCTGCCCTCTAGGATTAGATGTGCAAAAGATACATGCATGCATTAATGACTGCATCCTCTACCGCGGTGAGTACGAGAATTTGGATGCATGTCCGGTGTGCACTCGCATTGCGGTATAAGATCGGACGAGATGACCCTGGTGATGTTGAGGGCGAGCGCCCCAAGAAGAGGGTTCCTGCCAAGGTTATGTGGTATGCTCCTATAATACCACGGCTGAAACGCTTGTTCGGGAATAAAGAGCACGCTAGGTTGTTGCGATGGCACAAAGAAGACCGTAAGAAAGACGTGATGTTGAGGCACCTCGCTGATGGATCCCAATGGAGAAAAATCGATAGAGAGTTCCCAAACTTTGCACAGGATGCAAGGAACTTAAGGTTTGGTCTAAGTACGGATGGCATGAATCCTTTTGGAGAGCAGAGCTGCAGCCATAGCACCTGGCTCTGTGACTCTTTGTATATATAACCTTCCTCCTTGGTTGTGCATGAAGCGGAAGTTCATTATGATGCCGGTGCTCATACAAGGCCCGAAGCAACCCGGGAACGACATTGATGTGTACCTGAAGCCATTAGTCGAAGAACTTCTACAGCTGTGGTCCCTAGCAGGTGTACGTGTGTGGGACGAGCACAAGCGGGAGGAATTTGACCTAAGAGCGATGCTTTTCGTAACCATCAATGACTGGCCTGCTCTTGGTAACATTTCGGGACAGTCAAACAAGGGATACAATGCATGCACACACTCGTTTACATGAGCTCGAAGGTGATTATTTGGAAAAAGGTCGGAAGGTCGTGTACACGGGGCATCGTCGATTTCTTAGGATTACCCATCCCGTAAGAAAGAAAGGAAAGCATTACGACGGTGAGGCTGATCACCGGAGGAAGCCTCCCCATCATGATGGTGTTGATATATTTGGTATGGTCAAGGATCTAGATGTAATATTTGGAAAGGGTCCTGGCGGACGGTCTGTTCCGAATGACGCTGCCGGACACGCGCCCATGTGGAAGAAGAAATCTATTTTTTGGGAGCTAGAATATTGGAAAGTCTTAGAAGTCCGCTCTTCAATCGATGTGATGCACGTGACGAAGAATCTTTGCATGAACCTGCTAGGCTTTCTGGGCGTGTACGGGAAGACAAAAGATACACCAGAAGCACGGGAGGACCAGCAACGTTGGAAAGACCCCAAAAATCTGCATGAGAGAGTTAAAGGACGTCATTTATCCAGCTACGCTCTTACAAAAGCAGAGAAGGAGATATTTTTTGAATGTCTTAGCAGTATCAAGGTCCCGTCTGGCTTCTCCTCCAATATAAAGGGAATAATAAATATGGAGAAGAAAACATTCCAGAACCTGAAGTCTCATGACTATCACGTGATAATGACACAGTTGCTTCCGATTGCATTGAGGGGGCTTCTACCGGAAAATGTTCGACTGCCCATTGTGAAGCTATGTGCATTCCTCAATGCAATTTCTCAGAAGGTAATAAACCCAGAAATTCTACCGAGGTTGCAGAATGATGTGGTCCAATGTCTCGTTAGTTTTGAGCTGGTGTTCCCACCATCCTTCTTCAATATTATGACACATCTCCTCGTTCACCTGGTCGATGAGATTTCCATTCTCGGTCCTGTGTTTCTACACAATATGTTCCCCTTCGAGAGGTTCATGGGAGTCTTGAAGAAATATGTTCATAACCGTGCTAGGCCGAAGGAAGCATCTCCAAGGGCTATGGAACAGAGGAGGTCATTGAATTCTGTGTTGACTTTATTCCTGACCTTAAGCCGATTGGTGTTCCTGAATCGCGGCATGAAGGGAGACTAAGTGGAAAAGGCACGCTAGGAAGGAAATCAATGATATGTAGGGACGGGATTTCTTTGACTCAAGCACACTGTTGGGGGGATGACCCCCGGTATGCCAAAGGCATGCCAAACCGGATGGTTTGAGCCATCAGGATACCGGTTAGATGTTCATGCCGGAGTCTAAGATAGGCATTTGGCTGAACAGGCTAAGCCGGTATCCTCATAAGAGGGATACCGGAACCGAATAGAAAAGGTACCGGGCCACCGGAAGGAAGGGCTTGTCGGCAAAGCTGGTCAAAGATTCTCTCCAGAGCTAGAAGACAAGGATGAGCTAAGCAAAGTAACTTTATACGAAGGGATGACGATAAAGGGAAGGATGACGGTCAAAGAAGCCGGAGGACGTCAGCGCCCCTGATTAAAGAGGACTCCGGTGTCATCTATGATTAAAGTAGCTTTGTAAAGTAGTTTGTCCAGTCAAAGATGCCATTAGGGTTTCTTGCCTTGTAAGCCACCCTCTCCCCTATATAAGGAGAGGGGGCAGCCCTTCTTCACGGGCACGTAGCGAGAACACAGAATAGCTTGTACTGAGAAACCTGTAACCATGTGGAAATCAATGAACATGATGATCTAGAGCGAGTTCTTCCTTGTGTCTTTCTTCTTCAACCTCTGGCCCTGGCCAAGTTCTTGAGGAAACCATCCGGAAGTTCATCACACCTGATCACAAACCCTCCCCCGAATCCTCATACGTCCATTCGGCCCCAACTTAAGCCATCCTATGGCATCCGCTCGTTCACCACGACGACAGTTGGCGCCCACCGTGGGGCATGAAGTGGCGCATGCTGGAGTACACATTCGGGCGGGCCTCCTCGAGTTCGCCGGCGAACGGACGGTGTCTGCGCTCGTGCAGAACTTCTACTCCATCGATTTCATCAACGACAACGCGGGCTGCTTCGCCAACGGCGGCATCTTCCCCAAGAACGGCCGCATCATCGAGTTCGGCAGCCACCGCATCTACTTCGGCACCGTCCCCGTGCGCCAGCGCCTCTCGCCGGTGCTGGTGGCACCGGACCCGCCAAGATGGCTCTGTGCTGGTCGCGCCCCCGGCAGCGTCGAGGTATTGATGACCGGTGTGGCTGGTGCAGGAAAGGAGGTTGAGGCTGAAGGTGCTGGTCGCGCGGTTTCGACCCGTGCGGCTAAGCCACCGCTGGAGCGCGACGCAGGCGCGCCGGGAGCATCTTCCGCACCACCGGCAACGCCTCTCCAAACGGCGATGAACGCGCTGGCGACCCCCATCGCGCAGAACATCGACCCGGCAGCGGCTCAGGCGGAGCTGGAGGCGCAGCGCCTGAGGATACTCGAGAGCGGCAAAGACGTCGTCAAGGCGCAGCGCGAGCTGAACCTAACCGTACGTGAGTATAACGCTGCCCATGGCTTTGCTTCTGTTAGCGCTCATGCTGCTAGGATACCGGAAAACCGGCTTAAGGCTCGCAATCTAGACCAGGATTTGCGTAAGGAGATTCTTACCGGCAAGAGTACCTCTGCATCTGTTAGCGTTGTAGAGAAACCTAAGTACAGCAGTCCGGATAAAACAATAAAAGCTGCTAAGGCTGCTGTAGATCTGTGTGATTCGCTTACCGGAGAGGCTCTGGCAAAGCAACAAGAGCGTGTCAGAGAGCTGCTAGATGCTGTAGAGCAGCAGAACGCTGAGCAGCTGGTTAAGCTGAACAAGGCTATAGCCTCGAAATCCGCGCGTTCAACAAAGAATGCCGGAAGCAAGTCCCATGGGCAGGCCTCGTCCCCCCATCCGGACAGAAGAAAAGAAAAAGAGGTGAACGCACGGCAGATGACTGTGTATGATCCAGTCCTTGCCGGTAAACAAAAAGCCGGGCAACACGATGCCGGTAGAAAAAGCCAAGGGGCAGAGCGAGGCTACGCCAAAGAAGGCTATGCCGGAAACAAACATGCCGGTAAACATGAAACCGGGCAAAACTATCCGGCTGCAAGGGCAGCGTATGAAGAAGATGAGGAAGAGATGCCTCCACCAAGGTACCGGCAGGCAAGGGCCGCGGCACCAGAACGTTACGATGAAGCCGATTCTAACAGACCGGCAGCATACCGGAACCCTTTGGGAGAACGCTTGGGAGAGAGATACTTACCGGAACGGGATGCGAGGCACCGTCTGGATAGAGTGTACTTATCAGAAATGATCGAGGAGGAAGGTCCTCCAGGTCCAAAGTGCTTTGGCCCAAGAATCATGAGAGAAAAACCACCAGTTCGCAACTTCACGTTGCCCCGAGACACAAAAACGTACGATGGCACTACGAAGCCGGAAGATTGGCTCGCGGATTACGTGACCGCGGTATACGTCGCAGGCGGTGGAGGAACCGTAGCAGGAGGAGGAAACCGGCGTTGGGCCGTGAGGATCATACCATCGTTTCTGGTTGGACCAGCAAGAATCTGGCTAAACAATTTGCCGGCAGGAAGCATAAATGGCTGGCTAGATTTTGAGGAGGCTTTTGTAAGCAATTTCAGCAGCACCTATCAGAGGCCAAACAGGCCGCAGCAGCTTGCTCTGTGTGTGCAGCGCCCGAACGAAACAGACCGGGATTATCTGGCCCGGTGGAACACCACAAGGAACTCTTGTGAAGGAGTAATCGAGGCACAGGCCATTGCTTGGTTTAGCAGTGGGTGCAAAAGAGGTTCGCCGCTGTGGCAAAAGCTGCAGCGGAACATGCCGACAACGTTGGCAGAGATGATACGTGTGGCGGATAACTATGCGTTGGGAGACCCAACGCAGCCGGCAGTGCAACCTGAACCGGAACAGCTACGCCAAGAGCAACCCCGGGACAACCGGAACAACAAGAGGAGGGAAGATTTCCCGGATCGAAGGTATGGCCCGCAGCAAGTAGCTGCTGTGCAGGAAGACTCTGATGCCAGTGGCAGCCAGAGGCAGAGAACCGGATCGCAGCCATGGGCGGGTCCAAAGAAACAGTGGGTGGAAAAGAAACCCTGGGTCCAGAAAAGAAACTGGCAAGAACCCGCAAAGTACACCATGGAAGCTGCCATGGATCAACCTTGCCGGTGGCACACACCGAATCCGGCACACCCGTCAAACCATCTGACGAAGGATTGTACCTGGACCAAGTACTTGATGGAAAAAGGGGCGGTAAAAGATGCCCAAGGGCGAGGAGGCAATGCAATGATGCCACCACCGGGCATGCCGCGGCAGCAACAGCTACCGCCGCCACCACCGCTTACCGGACCAAATGCTGTACCGGTGCAGCCAAACCAGCAGCAGTACCAGCAGGTTAACCGGGTGGAGCAAGATGATAACCAACTACCTCCACCGCCACCTTTAGGCCGGAATGTTTACGAAGACCCACATGTATGCTGTGTTGTTTTTGTCACTGAGCCGATGATGTCTACGTTCCCCCTCCTTTCTTGTAGACAGTGTTGGGCCTCCAAGAGCAGAGGTTTGTAGAACAGCAGCAAGTTTCCCTTAAGTGGATACCCAAGGTTTATCGAACTCAGGGAGGAAGAGGTCAAAGATATCCCTCTCATGCAACCCTGCAACCACAAAGCAAGAAGTCTCTTGTGTCCCCAACACACCAAATAGGTGCACTAGTTCGGCGAAGAGATAGTGAAATACAGGTGGTATAAATAAGTATGAGCAGTAGCAGCGGTGCCAGAAAAGTGCTTGGCGTGTAGTTGATGGTGGTGGTATTGCAGCAGTAGTAACGCAGTAAAACAGTAAACAAGCAGTAGTAACTCAGCAGTATTTAGGAACAAGGCCTAGGGATTACACTTTCACTAGTGGACACTCTCAACATTGATCACGTAACAGAATAGATAAATGCATACTCTACACTTTTGTTGGATGATGAACACATTGCGTAGGATTACACGAACCCTCAATGCCGGAGTTAACAAGCTCCACAATAATGCTCATGTTTAAGTAACCTTTAGTGTAAGATAGATCAACGCTACTAAACCAAGTACTAGCATAGCATGCACACTTGTCACCTTCATGCATATGTAGGAGGAATAGATCACATCAATATTATCATAGCAATAGTTAACTCCATAATCTACAAGAGATCATGATCATAGCATAAACCAAGTACTAACACGGTGCACGCACTGTCACCTTTGCACACATGCAGGAGGAATAAACTACTTTAATAACAAATCACTAGAGTAGCACATGGATAAATTGTGATACAACATGCTGCAATCTTAAAGAGATATAAATAAGCACCTCACTATGCCATTCAATGAGTAAGTATTCTGTGAAATCTAGCCTAAGAGACCCACACGGTGCACACACTGTCACCTTTACACACGTGGGACGAGGAGTCTCCGGAGATCACATAAGTAAAACCCACTTGACTAGCATAATGACATCTAGATTACAAGCATCATCATATGAATCTCAATCATGTAAGGCAGCTCATGAGATTATTGTATTGAACTACATAGGAGAGAGATGAACCACATAGCTACCGGTACAGCCCCGAGCCTCGATGGAGAACTACTCCCTCCTCATGGGAGCAGCAGCGGTGATGAAGATGGCGGTGGAGATGGCAGCGGTGTCGATGGAGAAGCCTTCCGGGGCACTTCCCTGCTCCGGCAGCGTGCCGGAACAGAGATCCTGTCCCCCGGATCTTGGCTTCGCGATGGCGGCGGCTCGGCGGGTTTCGTGGGTTTCGTCAATTGGTATCGGGTTTTCTGATCCGGGGGCTTTTTATAGGCGGAGAGGCGGCGCAGGAAGGTCGAAGGGGGCCCACACCCTAGGGGGCGCGCCCCCTTGGCCGCGCCGGGGTAGGGTTTGGTGGCCCCGCCTCCCTTCTCCGGCGGTTCTCGTGTGTTCTGGAGGCTTCCGGGTAAAATAGGAACCCGGGCGTTGATTTCGTCCGATTCCGAGAATATTTCGTTACTAGGATTTCTGAAACCAAAAACAGCAGAAAACAGGAACCGGCACTTCGGCATCTTGTTAATAGGTTAGTTCCAGAAAATGCACGAATATGACATAAAGTGTGCATAAAACATGTAGATAACATCAATAATGTGGCATGGAACACAAGAAATTATCGATACGTTGGAGACGTATCAGCATCCCCAAGCTTAGTTCTGCTCGTCCCGAGCGGGTAAAACGATAACAAAGATAATTTCCGGAGTGACATGCCATCATAAACTTGATCATACTATTTGTAAAGCATATGTAGTGAATGCAGCGATCAAAACAATGTGTATGACATGAGTAAACAAGTGAATCATAAAGCAAAGACTTTTCATGAATAGCACTTCAAGACAAGCATCAATAAGTCTTGCATAAGAGTTAACTCATAAAGCAATAATTCAAAGTAAAGGTATTGAAGCAACACAAAAGAAGATGAAGTTTCAGCGGTTGCTTTCAACTTATAACATGTATATCTCATGGATAATTGTCAATGTAAAGCAATATAACAAATGCAATATGCAAATATGTAAGAATCAATGCACAGTTCACACAAGTGTTTGCTTCTTGAGGTGGAGAGAAATAGGTGAACTGACTCAAAATTAAAAGTAAAAGAATGGTCCTTCAAAGAGGAAAGCATCGATTGCTATATTTGTGCTAGAGCTTTGATTTTGAAAACATAAAGAGAGCATAAAAGTAAAGTTTTGAGAGGTGTATGTTGTTGTCAACGAATGGTAGCGGGTACTCTAACCCCCTTGCCGGACAAACCTTCAAAGAGCGGCTCCCATTTTATTTTATTTTTGGATGGCACTCCTTCCAACCTTTCTTTCACAAACCATGGCTAACCGAATCCTCGGGTGCCTGCCAACAATCTCATACCATGAAGGAGTGCCTTTTTATTTTAGTTTTATTATGATGACACTCCTCCCAACCTTTGCTTACACAAGCCATGGCTAACCGAATCCTTCGGGTGCCGTCCAACAATCACATACCATGGAGGAGTGTCTATTTTTAGTTTGTTAATTTGGGACTGGGAATCCCATTGCCAGCTCTTTTTGCAAAATTATTGGATAAGCGGATGAAGCCACTAGTCCATTGGTGAAAGTTGCCCAACAAGATTGAAAGATAAACACCACATACTTCCTCATGAGCTATAAAACATTGACACAAATCAGAGGTAATAAATTTTGAATTGTTTAAAGGTAGCACTCAAGCAATTTACTTTGGAATGGCAGGAAATACCATGTAGTAGGTAGGTATGGTGGACACAAATGGCATAGTGGTTGGCTCAAGTATTTTGGATGCATGAGAAGTATTCCCTCTCGATACAAGGTTTAGGCTAGCAAGGCTTATTTGAAACAAACACGAGGATGAACGGTACAGCAAAACTCACATAAAAGACATATTGAAAGCATTATAAGACTCTACACCGTCTTCCTTGTTGTTCAAACTCAATACTAGAAATTATCTAGACCTTAGAGAAACCAAATATGCAAACCAAATTTTAGCATGCTCTATGTATTTCTTCATTAATGGGTGCAAAGCATATGATGCAAGAGCTTAAACATGAGCACAACAATTGCCAAGTATCACATTACCCAAGACATTTATAGCAATTACTACATGTATCATTTTCCAATTCCAACCATATAACAATTTAACGAAGGAGAAACTTCGCCATGAATATTATGAGCTAAGAACACATGTGTTCATACGAACCAGCGGAGCGTGTCTCTCTCCCACACAAGCATGATGTAATCCAATTTATTCAAACACAAACAAAAATAGAAACAAACAAACGAGACGCTCCAAGAAAAAGCACATAAGATGTGGCCGAATAAAAATGTAGTTTCGGGGAGGAACCTGATAATTTGTTGATGAAGAAGGGGATGCCTTGGGCATCCCCAAGCTTAGACGCTTGAGTCTTCTTGATATATGCAGGGGTGAACCACCGGGTGCATCCCCAAGCTTAGAGCTTTCACTCTTCTTGATCATAGTATATCATCCTCCTCTCTTGACCCTTGAAAACTTCCTCCACACCAAACTCGAAACAACTCATTAGAGGGTTAGTGGACAATAAAAATTAACATGTTCAGAGGTGACACAATCATTCTTAACACTTCTGGACATTGCATAAAGCTACTGGACATTAATGGATCAAAGAAATTCATCCAACATAGCAAAAGAGGCAATGCGAAATAAAAGGCAGAATCTGTCAAAACAGAACAGTCCGTAAAGATGGATTTTATTAGGCCACCAGACTTGCTCAAACGAAAATGCTCAAATTGAATGAAAGTTGCGTACATATCTGAGGATCATGCTCGTAAATTGGCGTAATTTTCTGAGCTTCCTGCAGGGCAGTGGGCTCAGATTCGTGACAGCAAAGAAATCTGGAACTGCGCAGTAATCCAAATCTAGTACTTACTTTTCTATCAAAGACTTTACTTGGCACAACAAAACACAAAACTAAGATAAGGAGAGGTTGCTACAGTAGTAAACAACTTCCAAGACACAAATATAAAACAAAGTACTGTAGCAAAATAACACATGGGTTATCTCCCAAGAAGTTCTTTCTTTTTAGCCATTAAGATGGGCTCAGCAGTTTTAATGATGCACTCGCAAGAAATAGTATTTGAAGCAAAAGAGAGCACCAAGAGGCAAATTCAAAACACATTTAAGTCTAACATGCTTCCTATGCATAAGAATCTTGTAAATAAACAAGTTCATGAGGAGCAAAGTAACAAGCATAGGAAGATAAAACAAGTGTAGCATCAAAAATTTCAGCACATAGAGAGGCATTTTAGTAACATGAAAATTTCTACAACCATATTTTCCTCTCTCATAATAACTTTCAGTAGCAACATGAGCAAACTCAACAATATAACTATCACATAAAGCATTCTTATCATGAGTCTCATGCATAAAATTATTACTCTCCACATAAGCATAGTCAAATTTATTAGTTGTAGTGGGAGCAAATTCAACAAAGTAGCTATCATTATTATTCTCATCAAGTGTAGGAGGCATAGTATAATCACAACAAAATTTACTCTCAGCAGTAAGTGGCACAAAAAGACCACTATCATTATCATCATCAGAAATAGGAGGCAAAGTATCATCAAAGAAAATTTTCTCCTCAATGCTTGGGGGACTAAAAATATCATGAAAACCAGCTTCCCCAAGCTTAGAACTTTCTATATCATTATCAACAATGGTGTTCAAAGCGTTCATACTAATATTACTACCAGCATGCAAAGAAGATTTCATAGGTTTTTTAATTTTCGCATCAAACAATCCATGTTTTAAATCAGGAAATAGAATAAGAAGCTCACTCTTGTACATTATGCCAAACTAGTGTAAACAAGAAACAAAAAGATGCAATTGCAGGATCTAAAGGAAATAGCTTCGAGCACACACACGACGGCGCCGGAAAAATACTTTACCTGGGACCGTAGTATGAGAGCCTTTTTACCTTTCCTCCCCGGCAACGGCGCCAGAAAAGTGCTTGATGTCTACGTTCCCCCTCCTTTCTTGTAGACAGTGTTGGGCCTCCAAGAGCAGAGGTTTGTAGAACAGCAGCAAGTTTCCCTTAAGTGGATACCCAAGGTTTATCGAACTCAGGGAGGAAGAGGTCAAAGATATCCCTCTCATGCAACCCTGCAACCACAAAGCAAGAAGTCTCTTGTGTCCCCAACACACCAAATAGGTGCACTAGTTCGGCGAAGAGATAGTGAAATACGGGTGGTATAAATAAGTATGAGCAGTAGCGAGCGGTGCCGAGAAAAGTGCTTGGCGTGTAGTTGATGGTGGTGGTATTGCAGCAGTAGTAACGCAATAGAAACGAGTAAACAAGCAGTAGTAACTCAGCAGTATTTAGGAACAAGGCCTAGGGATTACACTTTCACTAGTGGACACTCTCAACATTGATCACGTAACAGAATAGATAAATGCATACTCTACACTTTTGTTGGATGATGAACACATTGTGTAGGATTACACGAACCCTCAATGCCGGAGTTAACAAGCTCCACAATAATGCTCATGTTTAAGTAACCTTTAGTGTAAGATAGATCAACGCTACTAAACCAAGTACTAGCATAGCATGCACACTGGTCACCTTCATGCATATGTAGGAGGAATAGATCACATCAATATTATCATAGCAATAGTTAACTCCATAATCTACAAGAGATCATGATCATAGCATAAACCAAGTACTAACACGGTGCACGCACTGTCACCTTTGCACACATGCAGGAGGAATAAACTACTTTAATAACAAATCACTAGAGTAGCACATGGATAAATTGTGATACAACATGCTGCAATCTTAAAGAGATATAAATAAGCACCTCACTATGCCATTCAATGAGTAAGTATTCTGTGAAATCTAGCCTAAGAGACCCACACGGTGCACACACTGTCACCTTTACACACGTGGGACGAGGAGTCTCCGGAGATCACATAAGTAAAACCCACTTGACTAGCATAATGACATCTAGATTACAAGCATCATCATATGAATCTCAATCATGTAAGGCAGCTCATGAGATTATTGTATTGAACTACATAGGAGAGAGATGAACCACATAGCTACCGGTACAGCCCCGAGCCTCGATGGAGAACTACTCCCTCCTCATGGGAGCAGCAGCGGTGATGAAGATGGCGGTGGAGATGGCAGCGGTGTCGATGGAGAAGCCTTCCGGGGGCACTTCCCTGCTCCGGCAGCGTGCCGGAACAGAGATCCTATCCCCCAGATCTTGGCTTCGCGATGGCGGCGGCTCTGGCAGGTTTCTGTGGGTTTCGTCAATTGGTATCGGGTTTTCTGATCCAGGGGCTTTTTATAGGCGGAGAGGCGGCGCAGGAAGGTCGAAGGGGGCCCACACCATAGGGGGCGCGCCCCCCCCCTTGGCCGCGCCGGGGTAGGGTTTGGTGGCCCTGCCTCCCTTCTCTGGCGGTTCTCGTGTGTTCCGGAGGCTTCCGGGTAAAATAGGAACCCGGGCGTTGATTTCGTCCGATTCCGAGAATATTTCGTTACTAGGATTTCTGAAACCAAAAACAGCAGAAAACGAGAACCGGCACTTCGGCATCTTGTTAATAGGTTAGTTCCAGAAAATGCACGAATATGACATAAAGTGTGCATAAAACATGTAGATAACATCAATAATGTGGCATGGAACACAAGAAATTATCGATACGTTGGAGACGTATCAGCCGACAGACAGGCAAAGTCTACATCGCCGCTCCATGGAAGTAAATGCCGTGATGCCAGCGGTGCCCAAATACATGCTGTGGTCCAACCAGGAAATTGCTTGGTCGATCAAGGATCACCCCAAGATCATGCCGAATCCGGGTGGATATGCTCTTGTTGTGGACCCAATCATGAAAGGGCCACAAACTCGAGTGAAGTTCAGCAAAGTGCTGATAGACAATGGCAGTAGCATCAACATCATGTACAAGCATACCATGCATACGCTGGGCATAACAGAAAACATGCTTCAGCCGACGCGCACGACGTTCCACGGGATTGTTCCTGGCTTGTCCTGTGCCCCGATAGGAAAAGTTCGGGTGGACGTGGCATTTGGAGGACGTGACAATTGCCGGGTGGAAAATCTGGAGTTTGAGGTGGTGGATCTAGACAGTCCCTACCATGCATTGCTGGGGAGACCGGCGTTGGCAGCTTTCATGGCCTCAACCCATACGGCTTACCTCAAGATGAAGATGCCGGGACCTCGTGGACCACTAACTGTGGTGGGAAACTATAAGGTCTCACTGGAAACTGCATCTGCCGGATCAAACCTAGCGGAATCGCTGGTGATCGCAGAGGAAAAGAGAAGGATGCAGACAGGCTGTTGCGCTGGCTCAGTCCTCACAGATGAGCTTAGCGGCAATGAGTGAAAACATGGGCACACCGGCGTTCAAGCCAACCAATGAAACGAAGGACATCGTGCTGGATCCGGCTTACCCAGAGCGCACCGTTCGTATCGGTGCCGGCCTCGATCAAGCATAGGAAAGCGCGCTCGTCAGCTTCCTCCGTGAGAATCGGAATATCTTTGCCTGGTCAGCTGAAGATTTGGTAGGTGTTCCGAGGGAGCTGGCTGAGCACTCCTTGAACGTTAGGAAAGATGCCAAGCCGGTGCGACAACCCTTGCGCCGGTTCGCTGAAGATAGAAGAAAGATCATAGGAGAAGAGGTAACCAAACTGCTTGTTGCCAAATTCATTGTGGAGGTCACGCACACAGAGTGGCTGGCCAATCCGGTGATGGTGGAAAAGAAGAAAGATGAGAACCTGGAAGCAAAAGCTCCAAAGGTGTGGCGCATGTGCATCGACTACACCAACCTGAACAAGGCTTGCCCAAGAGATCCTTTTCCTTTGCCACGAATCGATCAAGTGATTGATTCAACCGCTGGGTGTGAGTTGTTGTCCTTCCTGGATGCCTATTCCGGTTTCCATCAGATACCCTTGAAAAAGGAAGATCAAATAAAAACTGCGTTCGTTACCCCGCACGGGGCTTATTGTTATGTCACTATGCCTTTTGGTTTGCGCAACGCTGGTGCAACGTACCAGCGCTGTATGCAAAAATGCTTGTTTGATCAAATTGGAAAAAATGTGCAAGTCTATGTGGATGACGTCGTGATAAAAACTAAGGTAAAGAACACCTTAATCGATGACATCCGGCAAACTTTCGATAACCTAAGACGGTTCCGGATGAAGCTTAATCCGGCAAAATGTACCTTTGGTGTCCCAGCCGGCAAGTTGCTCGGTTTCCTGGTATCAAGCCGGGGCATAGAAGTTAATCCGGTAAAAATCCGGGCAATAGAGAGAATGGGTATCCCCCAAGAGTTAAAAGATGTGCAAAAGTTTACCGGAAGCTTGGCATCGCTAAGCCGGTTTGTAAGCAGGTTGGGAGAAAAAGCCCTGCCACTCTATGCTCTGATGAAAAAATCTGACACGTTCGTCTGGACCCCTCAGGCAGACGCAGCGTTTAAAGAGCTAAAAACAATGCTAGCCACAGCACCTATACTGGCTTCACCTCTAGAGAGAGAGCCCATGCTGTTATACATAGCAGCAACAAACCGGGTTGTGAGTGTAGTAGTTGTAGTTGAAAGAGACGAGGAAGGAAAAACCGTCCAGAGGCCGGTATACTACCTGAGCGAGGTGCTCTCCCTCTCAAAACAGAACTACCCTCACTTCCAGAAAATGACTTATGGTGTGTACATGGCCGCCACCAAACTCAAGCATTACTTTGAAGAGCACCCCATGAAAGTGGTAAGCGAGGCACCAATCTCCGACATCATGTGCAACAAGGACGCCAGCGGCAGGATTGCAAAATGGGCGATCCAAATATCGCCATACGTGCCGGTGTATGAGAGAAGAGATGCCATAAAGTCTCAGGCTTTGGCTGATTTCCTTGTTGATTGGGCGGAGATGCAATACAAACCGTCGGATCAGAGGATAGAGTACTGGAAGATGCACTTTGATGGATCCAAGCTCAAGGAGGGTCTAGGTGCCGGTGTGGTGCTTACTTCACCAAAAGGAGATCATCTCCGGTATGTTTTGCAAGTGCATTTCAGGGCATCAAATAATGTCGCTGAGTATGAAGCTTTGATCCATGGGCTTAAGGTCGCAAAAGAAATCGGTGCGCACCGGATCATTTGCTATGGAGATTCAGATCTTGTGGTACAGCAGTGTTCCGGAGATTGGGATGCAAAAGATGCCAACATGGCCTCATACCGGTTTCATGTGCAAAAGATTGCCGGATTCTTCGAAGGTTGTGAGTTTCACCATGTGCCACGCGCGGAAAATGAAGCCGCGGATGCTTTGTCCAAGCTGGGCTCATCTAGGCAAGAAATTCCTCCCGGAATAGCTTTGGCTCACTTAAGAGTACCATCGATCAAACCAAGCCCGGAATCGGAGTCAATTTTTGTACCGGAGTCACACGTAGTGCCCATGGAAATCGATGAAGGAAACCCGGGGACTGCTCCGGCAAGCTCGGGGACTGTTCCGGTAAGCTCGAGGACTGCTGCACCCATACCGGAAAAAATGATGCTGGTGGATAGCATGGAGATAGATGCACCGGTGTTTTTGGTTCGAGAGATACCGTCGTGGGTTAAACCTATTAAGGAATTCCTAATCAACGGCACTTTGCCGGCTGATGAAAACGAGTCAAGGAGGATACAAAGGAGGTCCAAAGCTTACACATTCATCAATGGTGAGGTGTACAAGAGAAGCGTTACCGGTGTCCTTCAAAGATGTGTGGAACCGGAAGAAGGGAAAGAGATGCTTGAGGAAATTCACCAAGGAGAGTGCGGGCACCATGCTTCATCAAGGGCGCTAGTAGCAAAAGTTTTCCGGCATGGGTTCTATTGGCCCACTGCTTTGGAGGACGCTGAGGACTTGGTAAGAAAATGCAACGGCTGCCAGAGGTACGCCAAGCAAAATCATACCCCAGCATCCGGTTTAAAGACAATACCATTAACATGTCCATTTGCCGTTTGGTGCCTTGACATGGTGGGCCCATTCAAAACTGCAAGAAGCAGCATGACTCACATCTTGGTCATGGTGGATAAGTTCACCAAATGGCTGGAAGTGAAACCTATTGCAAAGTGTGATGGGCATACGGCTGTGAAATTCTTGAAAGATGTCATCTTGCGGTATGGGTACCCGCACAGCATCATCACTGATAATGGAACCAACTTTGCTCAAGGTGAGTTCAAAAGGTTTTGTGAAGACAAAAACATCCGGTTGGATTTGTGCTCAGTGGCACACCCAGAAGGCAATGGCCAAGTGGAAAGAATGAATGCTTTGGTGCTTTCCGGCATCAAGCCCAGACTCATTGATGCTGTGGAGAAGTCACCGGGATGTTGGCTTGATGAGCTACCATCAGTACTGTGGAGTATAAGAACGACTCCAAACCGGTCTACCGGATACACTCCCTTTTTCATGGTCTATGGAGCAGAAGCAGTGATACCAACCGACATCATCCATGATTCACCAAGGGTACAGCTCTATACTGAGCAAGAGGTCAAAGAGGCCGAGAGAAAATGATGTGGACTTGCTAGAAGAGGCAAGAGAGCTAGCTTTGGCAAGAACAGCCATCTACCAGACAAAACCTAAGACGCTATCATAACCGGAAGGTTAACCCGAGAGTTTTCCGGGAAGGAGATCTTGTGCTTCGCCTGGTGCAGCGCACTGAAGGCCGGCATAAGCTTTTGCCACCATGGGAAGGTCCCTTCATTGTAAGCAAGGTGCTTCACAATGATGCATACTACCTAATTGATGCACAGGAGTGGAAAAAAGGAAAGGCGGACAAGTCCGGAGAAGAAAGCAAGCGTCCATGGAACATAGCTCTGTTGCGTCCTTTCTACTCTTGAAGTGGTGGTGTAAGAAGTTCCTTTTTTGTACCTTATATGCTATGAATAAAAGATGCCGGAACATTGAATGAGTCTCGGGGACTACCCCAATAAGGTTGCATGTAACTTGTTTATTTTTTCAGTTTACCGGTTGCTTATTGAATGTTTTATCTTTCCGGTTTAGTAGTGTGCTAAATCCTACCGGAGTCTTCGACTCTGCTGCTGTCCGCAAACCGGCTTCATGGCAAGCAAGATAAACCGGTAGGGGATAAGCACATGAACTGCGGAGAGGGAGAGCGAGGAAAGAACAATCCGGAAAATTTAACTAACCCGGCTAAACCGGTTTTTTGCAAAATTTCAAAGTTATTTCTAAGTTCAAAGAGATGTTTGTTTGGTGAAAGAACCTTGTGCTCATACGCCAAAGAACGCCCGAGAGAAGGCGAGGCAGAGCCAAGGCAAAAGAACCAAGTATGCATCAAATTGGATGCGGAAACAATTGGGAAATCTTTGCGGTACGGGATAAAAGCAAAACCAAAAGCAAATGTGCTAAAGCAAACTCAAGATAATTAGCTACCGGTATAACTTACCGGCAGGAAATGTTGTAGCACAACCACAAGAAAACTTAAGTTTTACATCTTAAGCCCCGGCATACCGGGGCAGAATTTAACGAGACATTGTTTTAAGGTAAACGGGGCCAACGGGCATAGGCAGGCAAAGGTGTCATAGAAGGTCATCAGGCAGCAGGGGCGTCGGGTGGAGCAGCACCGGCCTCGGCATCTTCAGGAGGAGTAGCGTCGGCTTCGGGAGCTTCCGGCGGCACGTCCCCGGCAGCTTCACCTTCATCTCCCTCATCTTCTTCTTCCTCATCGCTGAGGTAGTCCTTGACGCCAGGAGGGGGTGGGATGAAGGTGCGGACCTCGGCATATTCGGCAAGCCGGTATGCCCGGTCCTGCCGCTTCGCGGTGAGCGCTGGGTCGGTGTCCGTGGGAGCATCCGCGCGCACGCCCTGAAGAGCGTCCAGATCAAGAGCAGGATACCATGAGCACGCGGAGCGCAGCGCCGTGTCGGCTCCAGCACGAGCCGCAGAGCATTGCCACTCGCGGATCCGGTGCCCGGCATCTTTGAGCCGGTTGGCGGTGAGCGTGATGTTCTCCGGCAGCTCCTCCTCAGGCCATAACACCTTGAAGATCTGGATGGCGGCGGTTGGCAGGTCGACAAGAAGCCGGTCGACGCAACGCATATGTTGGACCCGCGCTGAGAGGGCGACAAGATAGTCGTACCCGTCCCAGTGCGCATCCATGTTGGGGAACTCCCGCGCAATCCGGTCCTCCCTTACTTTCTTCACAGCATAGGACTGGGATTCCGGGAAGTGCTCTGCAGAAAGAAAGAAAAAACATAAACACAAGATACCGGAAAAGAGTGTGTCGGGAAAGAAAGGAACAAAGATATAGCTTCAAAGGAAAAAAGCTGGTAAGCAAGAGAAGGGACAAGGCAAGGACTTACGGAGAGCTAGCGCATCTATTTTCATAACCAACCGATCATACTCCCGATGATCGGTGGTCATGGTATCAATAAGCCGCTCCGCTGCTTTCCGCGCCTTCCTTTCCTCCTCCAGTTCTGCCGTCAAGACGGTGTTGGCGTTCGTGGAGTCCTCCACAACCTCCGCCAGCCTAGCCTCCGCTGCAACCCGGGCATCCTTCAAAGCTTGCTCATGCCGGAGTGCGGCTTGTATGGCCTGCTCCTTGAGCTCCCCCAGGGCGGTCTTCTGGGCCTCCAGCGCCTCGTTGTGCTCCTTGAGGAGCTGCTCCTTCTCGCCTAAATACCAAAAAGAAAAGTCTTAGCAAGCAGCACTAGATCGAATGAAAAAAGGAAAGGGTCAGCAGAAAAAGAAAGAATGGTACCTTGAAGCTTGGCAACCTGGGCCTTCGGGGCCTCGAGGCTAGCTTCCGGAACAAGCTGTTAAACGAAAGTGCGTAAGTATCAAGGAAAGAAACATTCCGGAGAAAAGATGCCGGAGGCAAGAGAAACGAACCTTGGCAGTGGCTGTGGGCCTCAGCAAGCTCCCGATGCTCCCACAAAAGCTCCTCGAAGAGTTGCTTCCGGGTGTCAGCAGTGCTCTGTTCAAAGGAAAGTAGTTGTGAGAAAGAAACAAAGTTTTAACCCGAAACTCGGGGACTGGCAGTGCCGGTTTTGCGCTAAGTTTTTGAGCTAAGTTTTGCGCTAAAGAACAAGGTTCTTAACCCAAAACTCGGGGACTGGCAGTGCCGGTTTTGCGCGCTTCTAAGGAAAGTTGTGTGCTAAGAGGAAGGTGTTTAACCCGAAACTCGGGGACTGGCAGTGCCGGTTTCACGCTAAGTTCTAAGTTAAAGTTTTGCGCCAAGAGCTACGCTCTCACCACAAAACTCGGGGACTGGGAGAATAGATAAGATCTGGAAAGAAAAAGAAACCGGCATCAACAGGAATTATGAAAGAGGTTTAGCAGAACTTACCACCACATTGTTGGTAGCATCGTACCAAGCACTGTCGAACTCTTTCACGGCGCGTTTAACACGCGTGAAGTGTTCTTCAGTGGACCGAGCCCCGGCAGGATCCGGCGCCGGAAGGCGGTCCTTCCCCAAGCCGCGGGTTGAGGCAGAGATATCCGCCTCGTTCCACTTCCGGGCATAGGGGAGGAGGTGCCCCAAGTCCTTGCCCGCGCGCTTCGGTTCAACGATCCGACCTAGGAGGCCGGTGGGCTTGTCTCGTGCAACGAGCGCGGCGGGGCTGACGTGCAGCACCACATCTCCTGAACCACCAGAGGTGCCGCCCTCCACAGCCTTGCCGCGGGAAGCCCCGGGCTTTAGGAAAGTGGTGATCTTGGGGGTCTTGGACGGCACCGGCTGCTTGGCCGCGGAAGGTCCTTGGCTGGGCGGCGGTGTCGGCGTGGCCTCAGGAGGAGGAATAAAGACCGGCGCGGAAGCATCCGGCGCGGTAGGGGAAGAGTTTGGCTTCTTCTTCTTCTTCTTCGGGGAAGAGGGAACCGGAGGTTCCGCCCGCCCGGCATCGGTTTGGCCGGCGCCGATGTTGCTTGGCGCCGGTGTCTTGGGTCTCCGGAGGGGAGGTAGAGTCCTCCTCCGCGCGGTGATCTGGAGGTGTTGGGGCCGCGCGCCCCGAACTTGTAGTGCCCCCGAAGGGGAGGCGGAGGTGTTGCCGGCACCGGATGGTGCCGGACTTGAGCGAGGAGGAGGAGTTGAAGTCCTCGCGGAGCCGGCGGAGCCGGCGGAGCCGGCCGAGCCAAGCTCAAGTGCGGGGCTGAAAGAAAGGAAAAGGAGAACGAGTTGGAAAAAAGCAACCGGAGAAGAATTCGGTGGAAACAAAGAGAGTATAAAAAGAGATAAAACTTACCCGGAAGACATCGGCATCCGCCTGCGCTTGTAGCGCTTGGTGCCGACCTGCTTCCCGCCGATGACCTCGGTCCGAGGGCGCTTGCCGGAAGAGGCACGGCTGGGGCCGGCATCAGCAGCCGGAGGATCACTCTTCTGGCCTTCGGCCATAAGGTTGTCCAGGAACTCGTCCCCCACCTCAGCTTGCAGCGGAGGCACGTGCTCATGGACCTGTGGTTTGTTGCTGGCTGAGGGAATGTCTACAGAACGGAAATAGCAAAAAGTGCATAAGAAAACGAACGGAAAGGCTACCTCAAGTATGGTCAAATCATCAGACGAACCAGCTGGTTCCGGCGGAGACTTGCCGAGGCGGGAAGCTGGAGTCCGGCCCATCCTCAGATCCAGCCAATGAATGACAGGATCCGGATCGTACTTGTCCAAGGGCCTCTTCTGGACAGGGCCTCGCCGGTCTGAATCAATCCGGGGGAAGCGGGCCTTGGCCTGAAAGCAAAGGAAAAAAGAAAGGTTAGACACTAGCACAAAAGTTACCGGTAACACGACCCGAGCCGCATATCTTCTTACATCTTTGGACGGAGGATTCCTGGCACTAAGAGGGCAAAGGCCCCACTCCCAGTCATCCGGCATGTCCGTTTGGCAGATTTGGCCCGCCTTTAGGACCACGTCCTCCTTGCTCAAAGCCAAGCCGGTGATCTTGGTGGGATCGCCGGGGCCGTACATCTCACTAATTTTGTGAGCGCGCTGCTGGAGGGGAAGCACCCGGCGGCTGATGAAGGTACGGATGATATCGTCGGAGCAGATGTTGGTGTCCCTCATCAACCCCTGCATGAAGCGCACCACCCGGTTCGTCTCGGTGTGATCCCTTCCGGGGTTGTACTGCCAGTTGGTCTTGGCGGGTGGCGCCGGGTTGAACGCCGGCAAGTTGATGAGGTCCTCGTCGCCCGCGTTCTTCACATAGAAGAACGTCGTCCGCCACAAGCGGCAAGACTCGAGGCCGTTGAACTTAAAAAGGGGCTCCCTTGGCGGGAGCCGATAATACGGGACCCGCATTGAACGGGGGTTTGGGCTTAGGAATGTCCTTGCCCTGGACCGAATTGATCCGAAGGGAGAAAAAGCGGGCAAACGTCTCGCGAGCGGGACGGATGCCAATGTAGCCCTCCATGAAGGCCACAAAGCAAGAAAGATAAAAAACGGCGTTGCCGGGGAGATGATGAGGTTGGAGGCGATAGAAGTCAAGGAGTTGGCGAAAGAAATCTGAGGCAGGAAGGCCGAAGCCACGCTCAAAGTGAGCAAGGAAAACAACGGCCTCACCCGGTTCGAGCACCGGTTGGATTTCGCCGCGAGGAAGCCGGCAGGTAACTCCTTCCGGAATCCTCCTGGACCGGTAAAGCCAGTCGATCTCATATTGGGTCACGTCGGAACCTCTCCAGGCTCCGCGTGTCTTGTCCTTTCCGGAGGCCCGGCTAGATGTACCGGCCTCTTGCTTCCGGCTGGATGCCTGGCCCATCCGGGCGAGGTCGTCGGTTAGCCCGTCGGAGGCGTTGCTATCTTGGGTGCTAGAAGTGGCGGCAGGGAGAGATCCCTCGCTAGACATGGAGATCTAGGAGATGCCGAAATCTACCGAGAAACAGTTTTCCCCCAAACGAACCCTCGCGCGAAGATCTACGAGTAAGAGGAAAAGCAAAACAAAGAGCGAATAAATACTCTACCGTCCCCGAGATCCAAAGTGCAAAAGAGAAAGAGGTAAAGGCGCGTCGAGCCTAACCTGAGGCGGCGAAGTCGCGAGGGAAGAAGTTTGCTGGAGGAGCGGCGAGCCTGGGGCCGGCGAGGAAGTCCGGCGACGGCGAGGCGAAGAACAGCTTGAGGAAACACAAATGCTGCGGGCGCGGTGAAGTTGCAGCTAAGGATCTCCGCGCGGCGAGGTCCGGCGGAACGAAGGAGTAAGTTCGCCGGGCGGCGGGCTCGAACAAGCGGCGGCGACGGAGAATGGCAAAGGCACGGAGGCGATGAACTCTGCGCGCAGGGAAGTGGAGAATGCGAAGAAGATGAAGGAGGGGCGGCGGTTGCGCCTATAAAGAAGAAGGGAAGTGGGCTGGAAACCGCTGGGCCGCGGCGGTTCGCCTCGCGGCCCACGGCGGTTCACACCATGGGCCGCCACGTGTCGAAGGGATACACGCGAAAAAACCGAAGGCCACACGGGGGCACACAGAGATCTGGAACGGCTAGTGGGATCCGCTGCGGTGCATTAAATGAGCGCGCGGGAGTCGAAGCGAAATGACAACTGACACTGGCGCGTCAGTCACAGTGCGCATGTCTCTGTCAGGCGCGGGGCCCGAGATATTCTCGACTTCGCCGAGGAAGCGTTTAATGGTTAAGATACCGGAAGATAAGATACCGGGGTATGACTTGCAGAGAAAAGATAAGGAGGATCCGGGCAAAGATGCCGGATTCGAGCGTGACGCCGGATGAATCAAACCGGTATCACAGACATAAGAACCTGGCATGGTCTGTTGGATAGGATCCGCCAGACTATACCAGCTTCGGCGACTAATGTTGGGGGGATGACCCCCGGTATGCCAAAGGCATGCCAAACCGGATGGTTTGAGCCATCAGGATACCGGTTAGATGTTCATGCCGGAGTCTAAGATAGGCATTTGGCTGAACAGGCTAAGCCGGTATCCTCATAAGAGGGATACCGGAACCGAATAGAAAAGGTACCGGGCCACCGGAAGGAAGGGCTTGTCGGCAAAGCTGGTCAAAGATTCTCTCCAGAGCTAGAAGACAAGGATGAGCTAAGCAAAGTAACTTTATACGAAGGGATGACGATAAAGGGAAGGATGACGGTCAAAGAAGCCGGAGGACGTCAGCGCCCCCGATTAAAGAGGACTCCGGTGTCATCTATGATTAAAGTAGCTTTGTAAAGTAGTTTGTCCAGTCAAAGATGCCATTAGGGTTTCTTGCCTCGTAAGCCACCCTCTCCCCTATATAAGGAGAGGGGGCAGCCCTTCTTCACGGGCACGTAGCGAGAACACAGAATAGCTTGTACTGAGAAACCTGTAACCATGTGGAAATCAATGAACATGATGATCTAGAGCGAGTTCTTCCTTGTGTCTTTCTTCTTCAACCTCTGGCCCTGGCCAAGTTCTTGAGGAAACCATCCGGAAGTTCATCACACCTGATCACAAACCCTCCCCCGAATCCTCATACGTCCATTCGGCCCCAACTTAAGCCATCCTATGGCATCTGCTCGTTCACCACGACGACACACACTACACAGTTCTACAAAGTTCCACCATGGTGGCTCCGTATATCGGTGACCACAAGAACTTTCTACGCTCCCAGAACCCGGGGCAGTCGAACGATTGGATTAGACGTGAACACATGTCGACTTTCGGCGGTTGGTTGCAAAAACATCTCCTGAATAACGAAGATATTGAAGATCAGCTGTACTTGCTGGCCCGGACACCATCTTCGACCGTAGTGACTTTCCAAGGGTACGAGATAAATGGGAATACATTTTACACGATCGCCCAAGATAAAAAGAGCACCAACCAAAACAGTGGTGTCCGCTTTGATGCAATAATGAATGAAGGCCCAAATGACACATATTATGGTTACATAGAGGATATCCGGGAACTTGAGTATGGACCTTCTTTTAAGGTCCCTTTGTTTAGGTGCAAATGGGTCAACAAAACAGAGGCGGGGTTCGAGTAGACAAGTTGTATGGAATGACAACGAGTGGATCTCAACAATCTTGGGTATAGAGACGAACCATTCGTCCTAGCCAAGGATGTGGCCCAGGTTTTCTATGTGAAGGATATGTCTAGCAAACCAAGAAAAAGGAAACATAAGGAAACAAATACATCAAACGATGAGCCAAAGCGCCACATAGTTCTTTCCGGAAAAAGAAACATCGTGGGAGTGGAGGACAAGACAGACATGTCGGAAGATTATAATAAGTTTGATGAAATTCCACCCTTCGAGTGAACATTGATCCAAGCATCAAGTTAAATGATGAAGATGCTCCATGGTTAAGGCCGAAAAAGATTAAATGATGAAGATGCTCCATGGCACAAATGAGTATCTCAACATGGCAATCAATTTCCCATTTATTTTTGTGTAATCATTTAACTGTATGTAAGATATGAAAAGTGGAGATGTGGTTGGCTTTTTGTACCATATATATAGAGGAGATGTAGTCGTTCACGGGTTTGCAGGGGAAAAATTCCGAGGCGCAGTTTCCGAAGATGACGTAGGGCATGTGCACCAACAACATCTTCGAGAAACTGCGCCACGGGAGATTTCCCAACCCTTTCCCCAACACTATTAGAGGAGATGTAGTCGTTCAGGGGCTTGCAGGAAAAAATTCCGAGGAGCAACTTCCGAAGATGCCGTAAGGCTTGTGCACCAACGACATCTTCGAGAAGTTGCGCCACGGGAGATTTCCCAACCCTTTCCCCAACACTGTTAGAGGAGATGTAGTGGTTCACGGGCTTGCAGGGAAAAAATTCCGAGGCGCAGCTTCCGAAGATGCCGTAGGGCGTGTGCACCAACAACATCTTCGAGAAGCTGCGCCACGGGAGATTTTCCAATCCATGGGAATGAATCTCTGCTTGGCTTGTTGATCTGCTTGGCAAGCCGTATCGATGCTCCTTTTATAGGCACAAGCACCGCTTCTACTCGACAGGGCGTCGTGCGCTACATGCTTTATCTCATCGAGCAGTGCGTCCACCCATGCATTCTTATCCTTCCGACATCTTTAGTCCCGGTTGTACCCACCAGCCGGGACTAAAGGTTACCCACACGTCCTTATCCCACCGACAGTTTTGTTAGATGACAAAAAAAGGATCTTTAGTCCCGGTTGTACCCACCAGCCGGGACTAAAGGTTACCCACACGTCTTTATCCCACCGACAGTTTTGTTAGATGACAAAAAAAGGATCTTTAGTCCCGGTTGTACCCACCAGCCGGGACTAAAGGTTACCCACACGTCTTTATCCCACCGACAGTTTTGTTAGATGACAAAAAAAGGATCTTTCGTCCCGGTTGTACCCACCAGCCGGGACTAAAGGTTACCCACACGTCTTTATCCCACCGACACTTTTGTTAGATATGACAAAAAAATGATCTTTACTCCCGGTTGTACCCACCAGCCGGGACTAAAGGTTACCCACACGTCCTTATCCCACCGACAGTTTTTGGCGCCACTGCGTTCCCGCCTATTTTTCTTCCCGCGCTTTCCACTGCTTCCCGCCTCCGTCCTCCCGCCATTTTTTCACTATATATATGTTGGCTTGGCCTCCATTTACATATCACATCTAGACTCATATCTGCAAACCTCATCACCAGGTCACATGGCTTCCATCGTATCTCTAACCCTCCGGGAGGCGGAGGCGCTTTGCGCGTCGAACTACCCCTGCCCGCCGGGCTACCGCGTCCCTACCGGCTGGTTGCTGAGCGTCGGAGGGGTACCGGTCCCTCCTGTCCCTCTAGGTGTGGCGCGCGAGATGGCCATCACGAACCACTACTACTTCGAGCTCACGCCAGAGCAGCGGAGGAATCCCCAGTGGCATCCCGACTACAGCCCGACTTGGGAGAGCTTCTTCATCAATCGGCGTGAGAGGGCGCTCGCCGGGCACGAGGACGGCGGCCCGCCTCCTTCGAACTTCAACGAGGCCGGCCGTCGGCTGTGGTGGCGCGACCGAACTCTCCAGGGCGTCATGGCCCACCGTGGCCCCCGCCTGCGCTACCCTCAGTCCCAGCCCACGCGTGCTCTCCCGCCGAGGTTTGACTACCGCGACCCCGATGCCGGCGACGATGATGACGGCGACTACGACGACTACGGTGGCGAGTACTATAGGGCCGGGCACGAGTATGACCGAATGACTCGAACGATCGAATCTGGCCATGTATCTTAATTAATTTTCAGTTGAGCTAGGCACGAGTACTATAGGGCTAGGCACGAGTACTATCTGGCCATGTATCTTAATTAATTTTCAGTTGAGTTATGTACTTTAATTCCACATGTAATCCGGCGGGAAACTTTTCTCATCATCGGCGTCCGCCACAACGACTTTATTGAAAATACAATAAAATAGATAAACAACTAGTCTAGTCGATCTACTCGTCGTCGGAGGTTGTCTCGGTCCAAATGTCGTCCCACCGAGGGTCGTTGTCGGCCCAAGTTGTATTCGGGTTATCGAGCTCGAACACGGCGACGGCCCGACGATGGCGCCTGTTGGACCTGCGTTGTGCCCGGAGGTCGGCGAAGAACGCGGCGGTGTTGTCGACGTCGTTGGGGAACTGCGCCCTCCACCGGCGCATCAACTCCTCGTCGTGCTCGGCGATTGCGATCCGGCGCTGCACCTGGCGGTGGCGGCGACGGTCCTCGTCGTCGACGAGGCACGGCGTCGGCGCGAGGAACTCCGCCTCCTCTAGCGATTCGACGTCTGGGAAGTTCATGTCGCACCGTGGCCGCCGAAATCGCCATGCGGCCGCGTCGTAGCGCGCGCCGCCAGCTCCGGGGTGTTGTACGTGCCGAGGGTGAGCCGGAAGCCACCGGCACGCATCTCGGCGTAGAACCTACCGTTTGGCCGCGCTCGGACGCCACGGAAACCGGACGAGCCGCGACGGCGCGGCGGCATCCCGGCGACGAATGAACGGAGGCGACGGCGACGTGTGGTTCCGCGCGCACGCGGCGCTTTATAGCACAGCGACGCGGCAAGTTTGGCGACAGGTGGCGCGGGGAAGCGGCGGCGACAGGTGGCGCGTGGAAGCGGCGGCGACAGGTGGCACGTGGAAGCGGCGGCGACAGGTGGCGCGGGGAAGCGGCGGGGCGTGGCACGTGGAAGCGGGATTTACACGTCGCACGGCGGTGGCGGCGGGGCGAGGCACGTGGAAGCGGCGGCGACACGTGGCACGGGGAAGGGACACGTGTGGCGGTGGCGGTGGTGGGCAGTACACGGCGGTGGCCCGTACATGGCGGTGACGGTGGTGGCCAGGCGGTGGCGGTGGCGGTGGTGGGCAGTACACGGCGGTGCCGACGGTGGCCAGTACACGGCGGTGGCGGTGGTGGGCAGTACACGGCGGTTGCCCGTACATGGCGGTGACGGCGGGGCGAGGCACGTGGAAGCGGCGGCGACACGTGGCACGGGGAAGGGACACGTGTGTGGCGGTGGCGGCGGAGCGGGGCGGGGCGGGGCAGGCGGTGGCGGTGGCGACAGTGGCCACTACACGGCGGTGACGGTGGTGGCCAGGCGGTGGCGGTGCGGTGGCTTTTTTTCATTTGAAATAAGGCGGGAATGAAATTTTTTAAAAAAATTGGCCTTTAGACCCGGTTTGTAATACAAACCGGGACTAAAGGCCTTTTGCGCGCGCAGCGAAAACGCAGCAAAAAAGACCTTTAGTCCCGGTTTGTATTACAAACCGGGTCCAAAGGGGGGTCTTTGGACCCGGTTTGTAAAACGCACCGGGTCCAAAGGGGGGGGCACTATAACTGTCGCCCCTTCGTCTCCGCGGAGATCAATCCCGCGGAGACGAAGGAAAACGACGCCGCCAGGCTGCCGGACTCCTGCCGCGCCGCCGCCGTTCGCCGCCGCCCTCCACGCGCGTGCGCCGCCGCCGCTCGACCACCCGCGCGCGCCGCCGCCCTCCGTTCGCCCGCGCGCGCTCACGCGCCCGAGCCGTTCGGCCGTGCGCCGCGCCGCCCGCGCGCCTCCTCTCCGCCGGCTGCCTCCTCTCCGCCGGCCGCCACCGCGCCTCCTCCTCGGCCGCCACCGCGCCTCCTCCTCGGCCGCCACCGCGCCTACGCCCCCGCCGCCGTCGCCTCCACGCCGCGCCGCCCGCCTCCTCTCCGCCGGCCGGCAAAGGTGAGCCCGGCCCCCCGGCCACACCCCCTTTTTTTTATATTTTTGTTTCTAATTATCAAATTTGACATATAGTTAGTATAGTTGTTAGTATATAGTTGTTAGTATATTGTTAGTATAGTTAGTATATAGAGTTGTTAGTATATATAGTTGTTAGTATAGTTAGTATATAGAGTTGTTAGTATATAGTTGTTAGTATAGTTAGTATAGTTAGTATAGTTAATTAGTATAGTCGGCGCCCCTCAAACGGGTAGTGCCGGCGCTCTCAAATGGTAGTGCCGGCGCTCTCAAACGGTAGTGCCGGCGCTCGATCCTCAAACGGTAGTGCCGGCGCCCCTCAAACGGTAGTGCCGGCGCTCTCAAACGGTAGTGCCGGCGCCCCTCAAACGGTAGTGCCGGCACCCCTCAAACGGTAGTGCCGACGCCCTCAAACGGTAGTGCCGGCGCCCCTCAACGGTAGTGCCGGCGCCCCTCAAACGGTAGTGCCGGCGCCCCTCAAACGGTAGTACCGGCGCTGACTAAATAGAGTAGTGCCGGCGCCGACTAAATAGTGCCGACGCCCACTAACATAAAAGTAGTAAAGTTATTTTTTAATTTATGTTAACATTGGTACATATATATATGATTTGTTTTCGTAGCTACGATGCCGCGACAGCGACAGCCGGCGGGCCGTGGTCCGACTCTCACCGAGGAGATGGAGCAGATGGGGGAGGTCCGGGACTGGGCTCCGCCGGGGTGGCACTGGGAGGTCTTAGCTTCCGGGTCGCGCACCTTGGTGCGGAATCCGGGTCCCGTTGTCGACCCGGATATTCTTTGGTGGAGGTCTTATGGGCCACGGTCGTTTCGAGAGGGAGCCGGCCCCGCCGGAGGAGGTAGCTCAGCGCATTGCGGCGGAGGACGAGCACGTTCGCCGTTACATGTACGCGTTAGACAACATGTATAGGACCGGATGGAGCGTTATGCGGGGATCTCATGTTAGCTATGCTCCCGTTGTTGTTCCGTGGCTTTGGGGGCACACCCGGCGCGGCTCGGGACCCGGTCGGCGCCCTCTAGGACCCGGTCTGCGCGGTTGAGTGGTTGTAGTAGTGATTGATATGTATTAGGGTTAAATAAACATGAACCCGATCTATGTATGCATGTAATCGCACTATCTCGCTTTTAGCACTATATTATCGATCCTTAGTTAAGAACTACACATATGTAACTCCATTTTCAGTTTTCTCGCATTATCCTTAATTTGATCATATGATGGTTCCTATGTATAGCTTGCAGGTCGTTGTAGAAAGCATGGAGAGAGATGAAATTCAAGAAAATTTCATGGAGGAACTCATAGCAAACGGTACTCCGGATGATCGCGACGACGACGTTATTCCGGATGATGGCGGTGACGATGTCACCGCAACTTATTTGAATGACTCCGGTGAGGGAGCGGAGGATATTGAGGAAGAAGATCCTACTGGCGCCGGTGAGGAACAAGATCATCATAATGGCTCCCGAACTGTAGTTATCACCGAGGTATATAAATTAATTAAGCCGCTGTTGATCGACTAGATGCATTAACTAATTAAATTGTACTGACTATGAACTATTTCTTTTTTAGCCCTCCGGATCGAGCACTTCTTCTGTAAAGTCGAGGAAGCGAGGCCCGGCCAAAAAGTTGGATGACGGTGTTAGGCACGACATCACCCACATCGAAAAGGATGGTAAACCGATTGCTCCAGAGAAAGGTGCAAAGGCATTTATAGCTCAATGTGGAGTGCTTGTTCGGGACCACGTCCCGATCACCGTTCGAGAATGGCACAAGCCGAAGGGACTAGTGCTGTCTGCAGAGGAAGAAGGTCAAGGTCTTTATATCGATGATGTAGCCAAAAACAGCATTATGGACAAGCTCATGTCACATTTCAACATAGTACCCGAAGAGGGGGTGACGCTGAAAAGGCCAAGATGGAGCAGGCCCTCCGCGAGTTTGGCAAGAAGAAGATGGCCGAACTATTCAAGAGCCACAAGAAAAGATTGCGCCGCCTTATCAAGATAAAGAAGACTCCGGACAATGAGAAGGTAAAAACTCACCGGGAAGAATTCGTGAAGTACAGCACGGAGTCGGAAGAATTTAAGAGAAGGTCGGAAATAAATAAGGCAAATGCTGCGTTGAAGCTATATCACCAAATTCTAGGTCCAGGTGGATACGGGGCTAACCGTCCTAAGTGGCGAGGCAGCTGAGGCGGAACCGACCGATAAAGGGATCAGATTAGGGACACACGGTTGGATCGAACGGTGCAAGGAGTGGTTCTACGGGATTGGGGGAACGTTGGATCCAGAAACAGGGAAGTGCATCTATAAGAAAGCTCATCTGAAGGTTCCCATTGATGCCCTGGAAAAAGCACATAGGGACGTGGAGGCGGGGTTGTTCCATCCCGAAAGAGAGAACGATGAGCTGACACGCGCCCTTGGGAACAAAGAACACGGCGGACGAACACGAGGCACAGCGAGGCTCCGTTCCGTGGAAGTATGGCTTTCCTGCGGAAAGGAAGAGATTTCCCGATAAAAGCCATGAGAGGAGGAAGGCAAGGGAAACAGACCGCCTGGCTAACTTAGAGGAGGGTATGAGCACCATGCAAGCCCAATTAACCATGGTAACCCAAGTACTTACATCTCAGATGGCTCGGGGGCAGGCTGTAGATCCTGCACTGCTCAATGCCATCGCCCCGCTGCAATCTCAACCACACCGGAAAAGCAGCGTGGCTTCCTCTCAGCAGGTGGATAATGATGATGATGATGATGACCAGGTGGTCGAGCCTCCTCGCTACCCCCCCGTGGATGATCTCACTGAGAGCCGTCCTTGTGAGCTGCATGTTAAAGTTTTCAACCTATCCTTCAAGGCGGCGGTCGGCATCCTCTTACCTACAAGGTCTTACCATTGCCGTTCGGTCCAAGACGACTTTGCTCGTTGTGATGGTGGATGAAGTGATGACAGCTTATGAGGGGTTGGTGCTTGAGCACCCTGCAGGTGAAGATGGGGAAATCAAAGAACTGGGAGAAGCCCGTAGAACCACCGTGCAATGGCGGAAGGAGAACATTGTGTTTCCAGGTGAGAAGCCAACAAGCATGCCACCTCCGCCTCCTCCGCCACCCGAGTCTCCTCCGCGTGATGATTCTCCCGTGCGCGATGATGATTCCCCTATCCATGACCAGTCCTGCTCCGCGTGAAAATACTCCGCCGCCTCCTCCTCCTCCTCGTCGGGAGACTCCGCCGCCTCCACTTAAGCAAAAGAGGAAGCTGTCCGCGGCACCTCCTACAGCTCCGAAGAGATCATCAACTCCAATGAGGGCACAGACTCCGGAGTTGTTACCACATGAGCAGGATCGAAGAGCAAAAGGCGTTTCTTGCGCCGAAGAAGGTGTTTATTCGACCGCGGACGGTGAAGCACTTTGCCGAGACGAGAATGAAGAGACCTGAGCTGAGAGCTGATTATGACCGCTCTCTTGGACAGTCCTCTAGAGCGAGCAAAGAAGCAAAAAAAGTCGCCCAGCTTGGACAGCAGGACATTCAGGCCGCACCCCACTTCATCGTGGAGCCATATCATGATCTAGAGACGGCATCGATGATCGAACGGGCGGCTAGAGCTCAGGGAGCATCGGTTGAGTACGAAGATTACTATCCAACGGCTCAAGTGGTAAACACGTATAGATACGGAAAAGATCTCTTCAAACCTGGCGAGCTCGCGCGTCTAGGGACTCGGATGCGAAGGTTGCATGATCGGTACCGAAAGCCTGTCGAAGAAGTGAAACCTACATCACGGTGTATCTTAGAGATGAGCATTACTTCCGGGGGAAGACGAGATAAACATTGAGTTATGCGAACTGTTTCGATTATTCAATCAAGACGCCCTCGACAAAGCTGTCATCGGTTGCTACCGCTCGTAAGTGATTTATTTGTGTAATTAAGTTTGTAGCTCATTCATTTGCACTAACAATTATCCTCATTATATTCTTTGTGTACGCTATACATTTAATTATGCAGAATGAAGAAGCTGGAATACAAAAGAGGCAAGCTCCTACCGCTGGGGTTCATAGACCCAAACACGGTTCATGAAGTTACGGTTCGAGACTTCGCCAAGGACACGAGAGGACAACATCGTAATGTTTTTAGAGAAGCAAGCGGACAAAGAGGATATATTCTTTCCCTACAACTTCAAGTGAGTGTTATATATAACATACATTATGCTTGTGCACCTTCCTCTTTATTCTCGTAATCATTGAGCTATGCTTGTGCAGTTTCCATTTTATTCTCCTAATCATTGATCTTCACCTTGGAGTCGTAAACGTCATGGACTCGAAACGTACGGAATATGCGGAATGGGCGGACATGGCTGCCATCCTCCGGAGGTAGTTTCAATCAATTTCGTATTGGCATCTTCATCTGCTCTAATTCGAAGATATCATCAACTAATCAATTACTCATTTACTCATTATTTTTTGCCGGGCAGGGCTTGGAAACGGTTCATCAATACTGTTCCGGGTGAATGGTGGAAACCGGAGCTTACATTTAGAGATTACCCTGTAAGTAGTACTATATATATAGCTATGTCCGTGAAACTTTATATATGATATTTACTTTCAATACGATGCTTGATTATTAGTTTGATCGAACTATTTTTTCGTAAAGTGTATGTGGCAGGAACAAGGGAATAACTTATGTGGATAATACGTCTGCACCTTCATGCGTGACATGCCCTGTCCCAAGGGTGGGGATCCCCAAATACACCACACTCGTGTACGATAACAAATTTTCACAATTAATCTTAATTAGTACCATCTATTGTATTGAGTTCCATTCATATATTGATCTCCTTTTTTAAATATAGATGACACGCCTGCGGGACACTCTCATAACAGCGGATCAAATAAAAGCAATTCAAGAGGAAATCGCGGGATTCTTTATTACCGAGGTCCTTACCCCAGGTGGAGAGCACTATCGGAAGATCGTGACGGCGGAGGATATTCGTTCGGGAAAAGTTGTATTGTAAATATGCATGCATTACGTGTACTTGTGTTGACTATGTCGTGTACTGTTGACGATGTCTATATATATTCATGACGATTTTTTGTGGTTTCTTGAATGATATATATATGCATTGCTGAAACTCTGCCGCGGCAAGGGAAACAGATCGTTTCTCCGCCGCGGCAGAAACGCTCGGTACAGCCCAAATCCGTGCCGCGGCAGAGAAATAGCAATTCTCTGCCGCGGCAGAGAAACATAGGCCCGGTTCGTACCACGAACCGGGACCAAAGCCCTTCCAGCGCGAGCTCCCTGGTCGCACCACGTGTTGAGGCCTTTAGGCCCGGATTACCTTTGAACCGGGACTAAAGGGTACCCCCTTTAGTCCCGCCTAGTTGGTCCCGGTTCGGGAACCGGGTCTAAAGGCCCAAATGGACCGGGCCTATTGCCCCGTTTTCCACTAGTGCATCCATAAATAAAGAAAAACTAAACTAAAGTACATGTGTAAACAAAAGAGAAGAGGGATGATCTACCTTGCTGGTAGAGATAACGTCCTTCATGTGAGCCGCTCTTGAAAGTCTGGTTGATGAGGTAGTTAGAGTGCCCACTACCATTCGTTGACAACAACAAACACCTCTCAAAACATTACTTTTATGCTCTCTTTATGTTTTCAAAAACCAAAGCTCTAGCACAAATATAGCAATCGATGCTTCCCTCGTCGAAGGGCCATTCTTCTACTTTTATGTTGAGTCAGTTCACCTATTTCTCTCCACCTCAAAGAAGCAAACACTTGTGTTAACTGTGCATTGATTCCTACATACTTGCATATTGCACTTGTTATATTGCTTTGCATTGACAAACTATCATTGAGATATACATGTTACAAGTTGAAAGCAACCGCTGAAACTTAATCTTCCATTGTGTTGCTTCAATGCCTTTACTATGAATTTATTGCTTTATGAGTTAACTCTTATGCAAGACTTATTGATGCCTGTCTTGAAAGTGATATTCATGAAAAGTCATTGCTTTATGATTCAGTTGTTTACTCATGTCATTACCATTGTTTTGATCGCTGCATTCATTACATATGTTTACAATATGATCAAGTTTATGATGGCATGTCACTCCAGAAATTATCTTTGTTTATCGTTTACCTGCTCGGGACGAGCAGAAACTAAGCTTGGGGATGCTGATACGTCTCTGACGTATCGATAATTTCTTATGTTCCATGCCACATTATTGATCATATCTACATGTTATATGCACATTTTATGTCATATTCGTGCATTTTCTGGAACTAACCTATTAACAAGATGCCGAAGTGCCAGTTCCTGTTTTCTCGCTGTTTTTGGTTTCAGAAATCCTAGTAACGAAATATTCTCGGAATTGGACGAAATCAACGCCCAGGTTCCTATTTTGCCCGGAAGCATCCAGAACACCCGAGAACCGCCAGAGAGGGGGCACAGGCCCACCAGACCATAGGCCGGCGCGGCCTGGGGGTGGCCCGCGCCCCCCTATGGTGTCGCCGCCTCGTTGACCCTCCGACGCTGCCTCTTCGCCTATAAGAAGCCCCTAGACCTAAAACCTCGATACGAAAAAGCCACGGTACGAGAAACCTTCCAGAGCCGCCGCCATCGCGAAGCCAAGATCTGGGGGACAGGAGTCTCTGTTCCGGCACGCTGCCGGAGCGGGGAAGTGCCCCCGGAAGGCTCCTCCATCGACACCACCGCCATCTCCATCAACGATGCTTGTCTCCCATGAGGAGGGAGTAGTTCTCCATCGAGGCTCGGGGCTGTACCGGTAGCTATGTGGTTAATCTCTCTCCTATGTGCTTCAATACAATAATCTCATGAGCTGCCTTACATGATTGAGATTCATATGATGATGCTTGTAATCTAGATGTCATTGTGCTAGTCAAGTGGGTTTTACTTATGTGATCTCCGGAGACTCCTTGTCCCACGTGTGTAAAGGTGACGAGTGTGTGCACCGTGTGGGTCTCTTAGGCTATATTTCACGAGTACTTATTCACTGTTATGAATGGCGTAGTGAAGTGCTTATTTATATCTCTTTATGATTGCAATGTGTTTTGTATCACAATTTATCTATGTGCTACTCTAGTGATGTTATTAAAGTAGTTTTATTCCTCCCGCACGGTGTAATGGTGACGAGTGTGTGCATCCGTGTTAGTACTTGGCGTATGCTATGATCATGATCTCTTGTAGATTGTGAAGTTAACTATTGCTATGATAGTATTGATGTGATCTATTCCTCCTACATAGTGTGAAGGTGACAGTGTGCATGCTTTGTTAGTACTTGGTTTAGTCGTGTTGATCTTTCATGCACTCTAAGGTTATTTAAATATGAACATTGAATTGTGGAGCTTGTTAACTCCGGCATTGAGGGTTCGTGTAATCCTACGCAATGGTGTTCATCATCCAACAAAAGAGTGTAGAGTATGCATTTATCTCTGTTACGTGATCAATGTTGAGAGTGTCCACTAGTGAAAGTCTATTCCCTAGGCCTTGTTCCTAAATACTGCTATCGCTGCTTGTTTACTGTTTTACTGCGTTACTACCGCTCCCATATTACCACCATCAACTACGCGCCAGCAAGCTATTTTCTGGCGCCGTTACTACTGCTCATATTCATTCATACCACATGTATTTCACTATCTCTTCGCCGAACTAGTGCACCTATTAGGTGTGTTGGGGACACAAGAGACTTCTTGCTTTGTGGTTGCAGGGTTGCATGAGAGGGATATCTTTGACCTCTTCCTCCCTGAGTTCGATAAACCTTGGGTGATCCACTTAAGGGAAACTTGCTGCTGTTCTACAAACCTCTGCTCTTGGAGGCCCAACACTGTCTACAAGAATAGAAGCTCCCGTAGACATCACCGGCCATGGCAAGAATTTCGGCCAACAAATTCCTCTTCATTTCCTTCTTCCACAAGCCTTGCCTCCCACCTAACCCAATCAATAAATGGGAAGTCACCCACCTTGGCCAATCAAGGAAGAGGCAGCCAACCCCTCTCCCTCTATAAAAGGCCCTTGGCCGGCCAACTCCTCCTCCTTTGCTTCTTATTTTTGCACTCTCCACTCACTCCTCCACCTTACCTACTCCCTCATAACCTTCCCCTACCTCTCCCCACGAAAATGTTGCTCCTACTTGCTACCATGGCCGGCCATGGCCATGGAAAGCACTCCAAGATGAAGCTCTCCTCCTCCCTCAAGCTCATCCTCTCCCTTGGTCAACATGACAGACATCTCTCCCTCTTTTCCCTAACCCTAGATGGTTTTCTTCCCTTATCTTTTCCTATCTTGATAAGATTGGATCTTGATGCAGGTGCATGTTGAGCCAAGCATGGAGAAGCTTCACCTATCCTCAGATCTGAAGTTCTTGACCAAAGTTCGTGCAAATCCCTGCAGTAATTTCTTCAAAACTTGCTGTTTCAGATTCTGTTCGAACTTCTAAAATCCACCAAAACTCGTGTACAGCTCCGAATCGAGCGATTCAAAGTTCCACCGGTAGTTACAGAAAAGTTAAACATCTTGGCGTTGGATTCATCCTCAAATTCTTTACATATTTTCCTGAATAAATAAAGATCTGAAAACATGCAGATTCACTGTTTGTTAGATTTAATTTGTGTGACAAAACATTTTTGGGAAATCTCAACTAGGGGTGAAAGCCCTCTCCAGTATCTTCATTTTGCCGTATGATTCACTTCAAATGCTCTCCTAAAATTGAAATGGTGCACAGATCAAGTTTTGGCCAGATCTGACTTTGTCTGTTTACACCAGGAGCTTGGAGATGAATTTGCGAGTGAAACCAATTGAATTAGAACCGTATTGTAAATACCTTTCATATGCGACTGACCTCACATTTTTAGGATTTTCTACGATTTTTGGCATACATATCTTGTTTTCTATATAGTTAGATTCAAGCAAAGTCCTAAAATTGTAGGATTAACCTTTTTGAGTGATTCCAATTGGGATAGTCTTGTATTAGTACTGGGCATCTAAGAAAAATATTGTTAATCTCTTTTCCTGCATATTGGTTACTGATAATAACATGTGTGTGCTACATGAGTTGTTGGACCAAAACTTTTTGGTTTATTTAAAACCCTTGACCAACTCTTTTTATTAGAAATGGGCAACCTTTGCAAAACAAAACCTCTGCAACTTAACATTGGCTCTATTGTTTTGCTTACGATTTCAAATGATGTGGTATATGGTTTGCTTCCTATTTTGGATGTAGTGTTATGTGAGCAAATTAAATTGGGAAAACTGATTTCCACTTTTCCAAAAATGTTTGAAAATGTAATGTGTATGTTTTTGATGCCACACTAATGCACTTGTCCTCTTTATGATGTTATCTACCAGGGGATATTTGGTTTATGCCATGGTGATAACCGAGAGAGGCAATTGCTAAGTTGTGATGCACTCATGCCTTTACTAGGTAAATAAATGGGGTTTTCTAAATTAAAACTCTTAAATTTGTTTGGTGGTATCTATAAGTCCTTTGTATGGTAGCCATTAATTGAATGGTTAAATTATGATTGTTGTATGTTGGTTTTGTTGGTGCAATGTGTTGATTGCGTTCCCTTTTATATTTTCCGGCGATAGATGCGAACAATTCCGGAGAAGAAGTGGAACCGGACGAGGATTTTATTTATATTGTCGGAATTATTATTGGATGGAGTTGAAGAAGTCCAGGGACAAATAAGCCAACCAAGGCAAGCCATCTATTGATCTCTGAATATTGTTTCACATATTGTTGATACTTTGTTGTTATTCTTATTCCATGATCTATGGTGTGTTATCCTTTGTTTGTGTCTTGCATGCTTAATCTTTAGCATGGTAATCCTCTTGGTCATATCTTATGCACCTCTTAATGAGTGTTGTGTACTAGAAATAATCGTAGTATGTCACCTCACTTGGTTGTCTTCACATGCTTACTTTGAGCATGTTACGCTACTTGCCGATTCACTCACATACACCCTTCTAGTGAATTGATAAGTATTATCATGATCTTGGTGTACTCTCATCTTGGGAAGAGTATGCCTACCCACCTCGGGTATGTAGAGTGTGATGATCCCCAACACCTATTCTGATATTGTTGGTTAATGACACAAATCTGAAAGTGTTACCCCTCTTATGTTGGCCATTTACATGCTTACCTTGAGCATGTAAATCATTAGTGACATCCCACCTACACCCCCTTAGTGGAGTAGTGGTGGTTCCGACAAACTTGTTGTACATCTACAATGATGATGTCTCGGCACACTTCACGTGAGTATGTCAACCCCTTTTGACACCTCCACACGTCCACTAAGTGGCCTTGATGAATAGCATCACGACCATGTTGTGTTCTAGTTCCATCATGAAACTTTAGGTTGGGAACCCCTCAAGGTTTACCTTGTTGTAAAAGTTTTGAGAAAACCTTGGGTGGGTCGACCTTACCCGAGTGTATGGTTTATGAAAGGAAAGGATCTTGACAAAGATGGTTGGAAAGAGGAAAGTGTGTGTGACTTGGGTTTTTGAGAAAAACGACACATGTTTCTTTGTATTCGCCCGGAACAACTAAACCGCGCAACCACATTACCCCAACATGGACACGGGGCTTAGCCCTAGTTTGTTGAAGCTGGCATGAGACACCTTCACAACTCTCTAGGAGGGTCACGATGACCTCTGACGCCGGGTTGCGCTCTAGAGGAGGCAATACACTGTATTAACTTATAGTCGGACGATTACTGAGGGTCTTCTGTCGTGGCGCCGGAGATACGCTCAAAAAGGAGGTATGCTGTCGGGGTGCCGGGAAGGGTTAAGCCCGCAGGGAAGGACTCATGTCTGTGGAGATAAGCGAAAGGTTATGTCCGAGTTTCTGTCATGGCATAGTTAATATGCAGGGATGATGCCCACATGATAGACTCGCGGATCTTGTGGGGAAAGTGTGCAAACTCTGCAGAGTCAAATCTATTCGAATAGCGGCGTCCGCGGTCATGGACGGTTGGAATGGCTGTTGCCGAGCTGTGTCGAGTTTTGTTTTATAAAGTGCTTTACAAAGAAAGAGAATGTGTTGGATGTACCGGAAGGGTACGGGAAGGCTTGTGCCGACCATATGGAGATGGTCGAGGAAAAGGAACAAAAATTTGGGTGAACCCTTCCTAGTGTTTCATGTAGAGGAACTCTTCTTCAATAAATATATAGAGATGTCATAGTTTATCTTTTGAAGTATCTTCTTCAATAAAGATATAGAGATGTCATAGTTTATCTTTTGAAGTATCTTCTTCAATAAAGATATAGATATGTCATAGGACCACCATAGTGTCCCCATCACTTGAGATGCCAGGATGCTATATCCACAAGAGAAACTGACTCTCTTATGCATGCTATATCCACAAGAGAAACTGATTCTCTTATGCATGCTATATCCACAAGAGAAACTACTCTTCCTCTCTTGTCTCTTTAGTTAGCTCTTGTTAGTATCTTCGTGATGGTTTGCGAGTACAATTTCAAATGTACTCACGGCTTTGTCCCTGGCTATTTACTTGGCCATACTTGGAGGAGTTCGACCGATGAAGAAGGAGTTGGCGATGTCTATGCGAGCTAGGAACGTCTTCTCAGTCAGTTGCTTGTAGGGTTAAGGCAGATGACTTGGGCTCTACGCTGCTGAAGTGATTCCGCTACTCTGGTGATTAGATTAGGCCCTTCAAGGCTACTATGTAAAGACTGGTCACGTGACCTCATTGTAATTTTCTTAATTAATTTTGTAATGGATGGTGTAATTTGATGTCAGTTCGGTTATGTGTTCACGGCGCACTGATCATGGGATCGTGAACTGTATACATAACAGAGTATTTCGGACAGCTATTCCGGGGTCCCCACACGCAGGCCCTGGCACCCTGCCTCGCCGAGCCAGTGCTCAACCTGGCCGGCCAGGCCATGGCTAACATGACCATTTTATATTTTCTGTTTTAGTTATAATTCAGAAAATGATGTATTTTATATCAAATTGTTCAGAAAGTTAAACCCTACTTTTTTATGAGCAATTCATACATCATTGCAACCTTTAAGCTTGCAAAATTAGTGAAACCCTAAAAGAACCCCTCTCATATGTCGGGGTCCGATGCCGGAACCCCTTTAATTTGACGATGCACCTAGGGTTTACCGAATTCCATTAACCTGACATGTCATTCATATTGTATGCGCATTGCATTATGCCATGTCGTGAATGTTTGTTTCCCTTTCCGGTATTTGGTTCTTCGCGATAGGATCTGAGCCGGAGTCCGACGTCAACACCACCGAAGAACAGTACTCATCAGCTGAGGTACCAGGCAAGCCCTAACCTGGTTCATCTATGATTTTCGAAATGCTTTTATCTGTGGTTCCTACATATCGCATACGATTCAACTGTCTTTTATCGATAGATAGAGTTACCCTACCTGTTGCATGTCTGACCTTTGTAGCCTCGATACCCTGATTCACTGCTCCTAGCATACCTAGGTTTGGCATGTGTGCGTCGCGAGAGCCTTTATCTCTTTACGCTTAGCCATGCTTAGTTTGTTACGCTAGTACTCCGGTCTTCAGACTGGAGCCTTACAAAGAAATGAATCTAGCATGACAGGTTGACGTGGTAAGTGTAGAGATGTTGTTAAACACAATTCAAGGCTCAGACGAGAGGCCACGTTGGGATGTGGTGGGTTGTTTCGTTTCTGCCGACCCTAGGAACCGAGTTCTCGCCTCTTGAACCAAGACTGGGCGTACAATCACACGAGGCCCTATTATGGTACCCTCTCGACTCAATAACTTTCCTAGTCGATTCCATGAGTCACATAGTTTGCGTGTTATTTGGACATATGCATCGAAAACATTTGTGAAAAGGTGCATGGCATACAGGTAGGTAAGCGTGGCCGAGGTGGCTTGGGTTAGATTCCCTGGTGAAACCGACCTCGCCTCACATCATTAAGGACCGACTTCGGGACTTGACCTGTTACGGCAGAATAATCCTTAGCGTGTGATTCATGGTCTAGGCGACAGCAAGGTAAAGGTCGTAGTCGACCACCCTCTGCCGGCTCTCCATGGAAGAGAGCTAATATATATTGGCATTAAGAGTCGGTTGGCACGTGTGGGTAAAGTTGTGCATCCCTGCAGGGTTATGAATATTTTCGAAAAGTCGTGTCCACGGTTACGGACGACTTGGGAACGGACGTGGAGATCATAGAGAACATGAACCTAATCGTAAAACTTGCCAAACAATGTGTGTTTACGGATATCTTCTCCGGGTGTTGAGGGGGTGATCCGAGGATAGAGGATCGAGATGACGAAGATTGGTGGATACAATATGATGATCAATAGAGATAGAGATGTCGCTCTCTTATCCCCTTTTTAAAGGTTCTGAGTAGTCGAGCTTCTCTTCTCTCTTGTCTTACAAAGGAAAACTGGCTTTACACAAAAGAAGATCGACAGAAAGCCCGCATACCCGCTTTGCTAAAAGGTTGTACTAAGTCTTGCTGAGTCCCTGTACTCAGCTGTGCATGCTTTTGTTTCAGATGAAGTTTCTACAGCCGAAGGTGGTTTCTACGTTAACATCGTTGGTTAGTTTGGAGTTCCCAGGCAGCAGCCTGCGACTTATGGACTAGGTCGTCGCTTTATGTTATGGCTTCTTAAGCCCTTTGCTATCTTGTTATTTAGAATAACATAATTTGCTTCCATTGCTTGTTGAATGTTGTGTCAGTGACCTCTGCGTGTAACTTTGGATCTTACTCTGTTAAGAGTTGTAATATATTCTTTTGAGTCGTAGAGTCACTACTGTGTTACCGATTCTCTCACTGTAGTCTCTCGAGCTCTAGGTTAGGCTTATGTCAGATGAAGATCTGGTATTTGTCTAACCCTGATCCAGGGGGTGCCACATGAGCCGTCGGCTGGGCTATGAGCAGCCCCACTACCTGTTCGAGTCCGCCCTTATCGAGGTGTCGTGGGCCGTTGGACGCCTGCTTCCCGAGGTGAAGGGAGGACAGATGGAGTGCACCAAGGACGGAGAGATGTCATGGATGGTGGTTTGCACACTCCGGGGCTCGCACGTGAAGAACATTGAGGAGATTGAGGTCCAGATCTTCGACCGCACGTGGGAGGAAGGACTTGTGAGGGTTATGCAGGCAGCCCTCGCACGCCTCGTCTTCCACCACCGTGTCGAGTTGGAGACCAAGGGGTTCCCTCATGCCCACTCCGGACACCGCGATGAGGAGGGCTTTCCTACTATGGTGCCCTATGTTTGCCCCCTCGGTCGCCAGGCCACCCATATGGAGTACCTGTTGTACAAGACCTAGCTTAGCCTCGACTCCAACAGCATGGAGAATGAGGTGCTGAAGCACAAGATGGAGGGACTCAAGATGGACCTGAAGCTGACCAAGCTAAAGACCCGCCGCCAGCAGAAGCAGAAGCAGAAGCTCCGCGTCCGTGAGGCCAACTACATGTTGAAGGTCAAGGTGATGCACCTCAAGGATGCCCTCCGCGAGGCTGAAGACAAGCTTGAGAGCCTCCAGGATGAGGGTGAGGATCTCCGCAAGGAGGACACCGCACTCATCAGCGACGATGATGACTACATGGAGGATGAGGGGTACAACGGGAACGGGCCCGATGATGATGAGGACGATGAGGATCGCGCCTTCATCAACGACGAGCCCGAAGAACCCGAGCCCCTCCGCACCGTTGAGGCCACTACGAATAATGATGAGGAAGACCCCGAGGAGCCCCCTTTTGAGGACGCCACTATCGTTCTCGACGACTTCTAGATATGCACCACCGAGACTTGTGTTATGTTATGTTGTCCCATTGTAGCACGTCGTACTATGTTGGTCCTTGTGTGACTTTGTTATGGTTGTGAACTATGTCCCTTTTTAGCATCTATGCTATGGTTATGCTAGTATCTTTATGTGATTATTGCTTCTTCAAGTTTTTTTTCGACAAGTTTTCTTTTCATGCATTGCATTCCCTCCCCCTTTGAAAGGACGCCTATCGGAGTTTCCCCTTTTGTCTCACACTCTTATCTAATCAGATGGTTGACACTCGCCGTGGAGGTTCCAGCTCCGAAAACCCTCCACCCCCACCAGCTACCAACATGGCTCAGATCCTGCGCCTCATGATGGAGGATCGCCAGACCGCCCGCGCAGAGAGCCAAGCCAATATTGCGACACTTAGGCAGATTGCCCAGCTCGCCGCGGGGAACCGTAACAATGAAGATGAAGAAGGACATGGCGAGGAAGTGCCAAGGTCACGCCTTAGGGACTTCCAGAACACCAATCCACTCGTGTTCTCCAAGTGCACCGTACCTCTCGATGCGAACGACTGGCTCCGCACCATCGAGAACAACCTGGAGGTAGCTGCAGTTGGAGAGAACGAGAAGGTGCTTCTAGCCACCCACTTTCTCTCTGGTCCTGCGAGAGCATGGTGGGAGAACGTCAAAGCTATGCAAGACCCCGACCACGTCATCAACTGGGAGGAATTCACCGCCAAGTTCCGCAAGGCTCACATCCCTATGGGTCTGATAAAGATAAAGAGGGATGAGTTCTTCAACTTGAAGCAAAACAACTCCAACGTGGTTGAGTATCTCGACAAGTTTAACACCTTGGCGAGGTATGCCCCTCAAGACACAGATACTGATGAGAAGAAGCGCGACCGTTTCATGAATAGGCTGCGCGAGGAGATTCACCCCGAGATGACGACGACGGCGACGCACCGAAGACGCCCGTGACGCAGACGTCGCCACGCGAGGAGGAGACGCCGTGTCGGAGCACCGCCAGGACGCCTACGCGCAGCCTCGCAACCCCATCGACCCGTCTGCACCACGCCACGCCACCACAAGCTGCTGGTAAGCTGCCGAGCCGCTCCCTTCCTACCTCACCGGCGAGCGCCGCGCTCACGTTGTGGACACGACGGCTCCTGGCCGTCAGATCCAGATCCAACGGCTGCATGGCCCATGCAGCCACGCTGGCGTGCATGGCCTGGCCCGCCACGGCCCCCGGCCTTTTTCCTTTTTATTTAGTCCCCGCCACCGGGAATACCTTACTGGGCCGGCCCGTCACTGTGCGCATGGCACGGCCCAAGACCTACCGCCAAAACGATTTTCGTTTAAAAAATTGAAAATAACTGTTAAAAATAGAAATAGTAACTGTGTGTTGTTTTGCTAATAACTTGAGTTTGGAACATCCAAATGGGGTGATTCCAATTGCAGTAGAACCAGTATAAAAATTTCTTTCCAATGCCACTGGCCAAGTATTTTTAGGATTTTTATACGATTTGTAATGTATTAAACATGTTCACTGGTTACAGTGTAGTATTTGGAAATCCTAAAATTGTAGGTTTAATATTATTAGATGAATCCAATTGTGTTTATCTTGTTTTGTTACTGCCCATCTAGGAAAAATACTGTTAGTCTCTGGTCATGAAATTTTGTCTCTGTTTATGGATGTATGTGTGTCACATGCAATGTTGAATTTGAAATCTCTTTAATTAATTCAAACCTTTGCCTCCACTTTGTTTTAAAAATAGCCAATCTATATTTTGTTACTGTCAAACAACTCCCCTGCATATTTTCACTTTTTTCTACTTGAACCTTGGTTCTTGAACTATGTGTTGATTGTATGTGTTAGTTACTTTTGCGATGATAGATACGCACGAGGGTGAAGTTGAAGGGGAGGAATTGGGAGAAGGTTTTGAAGAGGACCAGGGACAAGCCAACCAAGGAAAACCATCTATTGATCTCTGAATATTGTGTTTCCTATTGAGGTCACCTTGTGGTGACTATTGCTTCTTTATCTTGTGTGTGCTAGTTCTTTATCTCTTGTTGATGCATGTTTTTTCTTAAGCATGATGATCCTCTTGGTCACACCATATGCTTGTCTTAGTATTGTTGGAATGTATGTTGGTCATGGCTATGCCATTCTACCATGTTGATTCACATGCTTACCTTAAGTATGTGACACTTCTGGACAATTCACCTCTACACTCTTGATAATGTAGTGGTAACAACACCATACTCTTGGTGTGCTCTCATGTTGAGATGAGTATTCCTATCAACCCTTGTTATGTCAACTATTGTTGGTCACCCTTACTCCACTTAGTATGGTTGGTTAACACCACAAATCTGAAAGTGTTCCCCCTCTTACGTTGTCAAGATACATGGTTACCTTAAGCAAGTATAACTCCTTTTAGTTCCACCACTATCCATCCCTCATTGGCATGATGACCATCATCACGGCCATGATGGAGTATTAGCCCCTTCATGAAACTTTAGGTTGGGAACCCCTCAAGGTTTACCTTGTTGTAAATGTTTGATAAAACCTTGGGTAAGTCGAGCTTACTCGGGCGAAATGTTTGTAAAAGGAAAGGAGCTTGATAATGAGGAAAAGAAAGTGGTTGTGTTTATGAAAACCATTGGTGCCTAAGTATTTACCCATGCCAACTATTTAGCACAACCACATCACCCAAAGGTGGGCACGGGCTTAGTCCGTAGTTTGTTGAAGTTGGCGTGAGACACCTCACAACTCTCTCGGAAGGTCACGATGATCTTTGACGCCGGGTTGCGCTCTAGAGGAGGCAATACATTGTAGTTGCCTATAGCCGGACGATTACTGAGGGTCTTCTGTCATGGCGCCGGAGATACGCTCAAATAAGGAGGTATGCTGCCGGGGGTGCCGGGAAGCTTAAGCCCGCAGGGAAGGACTCATGCCAAGGGAGAGAAGCGAAAGGCTTAGACTGATTATCCGAGACTCGCATACTTTTGTATGACGAACCGGGGATGATCCCGGTGGATTTATTGGTTCTTGTGGGGAAAGTGCGCACACTGTACAGAGTTAAATCTATTCGAATAGCCGCGTCCGCGTTCATGGACGGTTGGAATGGCCGTTGCTTAGCCTGATGAGGTTTTTGTTTTACGAAGATGTTTGGCAAAAATGAAAGAAAAGCTCGTGTTGAAGTACCGGAAGGGTACGGGGAAAGATTGTGTCGACCATACAGAGATGGTCGAGAAGGACAAATTAAATGGGTCACCCCCTCCTAGTGTTTCATGTAGAAGAACTCTTTTGAAGTATCTTCTTCAATAAGGATATAGAGATGTCATAGAGTATATTTTGAAGTATCTTCTTCAATAAAGATATAGAGATGTCATAGGGTATCTTTTGAAGTATCTTTTTCAATAAAGATATAGAGATGTCATAGGAACCGCTTAGTGTCCCCTTCAACTGAGATGTCGGGATGCTATATCCACAAGAGAAATTGAATCTCTTCCACATGATTTATCCACAAGAGAAACTGTTCCTTTCTCTTGTACTCTTTAGATAGATTTGTTATCACCTTCTTGATGGTTTGCGAGTACAATTCCAAATGTACTCACGGCTTTGTTCCTGGCTATTATCCTGGCCAGACTATGAGGACGACTATGAAGACGACGGAGGTTACCAGGACGACTATGCGACTTAGGACGATCTCCCAGTCAGCTGCCTGTAGGTCTAAGGCGTGACTTGGGCCCGACGCTGTTGACGTGTATCCGTTGCAACTGTTTGTGTTGAACTTGCCCGAAGTGGCACTTATGTAAGACTGGGTCATGTGACCCGTTGTTGTAAGACTTATTTATTCGGTACTATGTAATGGATGTTGTAACTCTGGATATTTAGTTCGGTTATGTGCTCACGGCACACTGATCATGGGATTGTGAGTTGAATGCATAACAGGGTATTTCGGACAGCTAGTCCGGGGTCCCAACAGTTTGTATACGAGTTAAGGAAACGCATGGGCCGCTAATCTAAGTCATGCATCATTCATGGTGGAAATTTACAGCTAAGCCATACTGAGCATTCTATGAAGCATTTGCAATAAAAAGTTATACCCGTAGTAATTAAAAAATTGTTGAGATGCTCACTATTTGTTTGTCTTGTCATTTTGGCATGGGATTGCTCCACAAGAGTACCTCCATATCATCGGGCAAGAGGTACCCCGTTGGAGGTACTCAATGATACATGTATATTTGCAATGACAAGAACTTATTTGGGACCTAAGTTGAGTAGCATGAGGTTTAGGTACTCGCATTCAAGGGACATGAGATTTTCAACTTGTGATTTGCAAGCATATAGCTCATTTTTTACTCACATTAACTTTAACCATTCAAGATGCTTATGATAGGCGCAATGAGAGCTCAAACCTAATAATTACCATACTTTTTAGAAGGTTTATAAAACTTGATTTTCTTGCTTACATTGCAATGAGTCTCTATTTTACTTTTATGTTGAGTCTTCGCCTTCTACTTTATGCACCAATTAAGAGAGCATAGTTGATGTGGGCATAACCCTTCGGGTACTCAACATTGCTATACCCGGTGCAAACTATGAAGCTGGACCAGCACAAGGACTCGACAAGCTGGACCTGCACGCACCTCAACTTAGACTACAAGGAAAGAAGACTCCAATGTGAACTCTTGTAAACCCTAGCTTGGCTGATATATAAAGCCAGACAGGGGCACCCCTTAGGGACGGACAATCAGAAACACAAATCATAGAGGCGACACGCCTAGACACCGCAACCCGCAGATTAGAACTAGACTAGATCCAACAACTCCGCCTATGGCGGCCCCCTGTACACATATTTTCATATATTGGATTGCTAGCAGGATATAGCGATCCTCCACCGCGGGGACGTGAACCTGGGTACGTCGTGTACCGCCTCGCTCCCGGAACTTCCATCTCCGCCTTTCTCTAAAACCCAAACCCCTCATGATGGGCATTGCCGAGGAACCGTCTCGTCAATTGGCGCCGTCTGTGGGAAAACGATAACTAGATTTTATCATCCGGGTGGGATCCACCGATTCATCATCAAAAAGATTGAGAGATCGGAAAATTTGGATTCAATCGGATGACTTATGCGGCTGGAATAACATGGGACAGCTACTCATGCAGCACAGTCCCGGCCACCGGCAACATAACAACCAAGGCAGTTCACATATGATTCGGCGAATAGGTATGGTATCCGATGCGTTCAGGAAAAAAAAACGAAGAAAAACAATTACCTGACCGGACTAAGGAAAACTCAATATGCTTTACCGGATCCATCAATGTCTCAAATGGCTTGAAGAAAAGCAATTGCAAGTGGGCCGCATACACGTGGGGATCAAGGCTAAGAAAAAAAATCATCGGGTGGAGCGCGCAATCGCCATCACGAATTCACCGGTATGCATCGGCCAACACGTCCTCTACACCAACTATCATTATGGGAATCAAGAAGCTGCGATCAAAGACGGTCGTTTGGCAAAGAAAACGCATATACGGAATTGGAGCACTGCTACTATCGCTTGGCCGGCAGATCGATCGGGATACGGCTGGTTCATCCGATTTATAGCGGGACGCAGTTGCGACCAACATTTTCTTCAACCTACACTTAGGCATTAAGTACTGAGGAGAGGAAGCAACGGCCTAGCTACAAGGTGTGGCTGGGCTGACAAAACAAGCAACAGAAAGACTATGATTACATGATCTAAGGCAAAGACACTAGCTCACACGTTGCAAGAAGATACTATCTGGACTATTTCCCGTAAGAAGCTGACACAACTAGACTATTTCTCGCGTATGAAAAGGATCGGACAATAGAGGTTCACCCGACAACGGCGCAGCTTTGCTTTTGCGTCCGCGGCCAAGAACTCCGATGATGTGCTTTCATCCGTGTCGGCTGCGCTGCACCTCCTTCCGGCTAAATGTCACATCATACCCCAGTATTCAGGGCTCTTCCCTCGTGGGCTCACCGGCCGGCCGAACTTATCATCCGATAGAAGGACCACCAGGTGCTATATTTTCAACTAAGTAAAACATATTTCGCCAAATATTCTTTGGCTCGTACTATTATTTGTGCGCAGGTTTTTGCGCCGTAACATAACTGCAGATTGAAGCAAAGCTTTGATTACTCTGTTCGGTCGACCGCGCCCGCTGTCGCGCACTTGCCATACTCGGGGGCTTGCGGGCCACAGGCCCGACATTACGGACTCAATATATTCGGATGCTCACCCGCCGCGGATCGACCATATCAACTGCGTCCTCTTCGTCGGCCAAGCCAGCTAGCCGCCGGCATGGACTTTCTTTGGTGGCGCAATTATTTCGACTGCGCCCGCTGGCATGGACTTTCTTTGGTGGCGCAATTATTTTGACTGCGCCCGCCGGCATGGACTTTCTTTGGTGGCGCAATTATTTCGACTGCGCCCGCCGCGTGGATTATCTTGGATGGCGCAACTATTTCGACTGCGTCCGCCGCGTGGATTATCTTGGGTGGCGCAATTATTTCGACTGCGCCCGCCGCATGGACTATCTCTGACCGAGGAACTATTTCGACTGCGCCCGCCGTATGGAATTTCTTTGATGGCGCAACTATTCAGACTGCGCCCGCCACATGGATTATCTTTGGTGGCGTTTCAACTACGCCCGCCACATCAACTATTTCTGGGCGGATGATTACTTCTACTGCGCCCGCAGTGCGACCTGCTTCCATATTGGTCTTCGTTGCAGCCGAGTCAATGACTTCATCATCTATTATTACTCGATGGATTTATCTTCTTCGGCTCTGGATATATCTTCTCCCGATGAGCTCCCGGGTGAATGGATTCATCATCTATGATTACTCGATTGATTTATCTTCGGCTCTGGATATATCTTCTCCCGATGAGCTCCCGGATCAATGGCTTCATCACCTATGATTATTAATGGATTTATCTCCTATGGCTATATAATATTGAATCGATATATTCTCGATTCAATGGATATCATCTTATATAATATTGACCCGATGTGCTCCCCTCGGGAGCGCTGGAATTACTCGGGGGCGCCTGGAATATGTTAAAACAATTGCATTTACTCCCATCGGGAGCGCTGGAATTCAAAGAAATATGAAGACTCCTTACACTATTACTCCCATCGGGAGCACCGGTGCGCTGGAATTACTTGGGGACTCTTTGAAGATCTCCGGCTATTTGTACTACTCCCGACGGGAGCGCCGGTTTGCTGAACTTCAAGAAGACATGAGGATCTCCCAATATTTTTACTACTCCCGACGGGAGCGCTGGTTCGCTGGAATTCAAGCAAATTTGAAGACTCTTTATACCTGAAGTTATTATCTAAAAAGCCTCTGAAAATACGAGCGCTGCAATAGATGGTAATCAACGGAATTTATAACATGCAAATATCCTTTTGCTAAAGCCTCAAGATTACGAGAGTGTTGCGAATAGCAAGGATATGCAATTATTACTTAAAGACCCATGCCGGCACTTTAAACTACAGAAGTACTAAAGAAGTGACGGAGTCGACGGCAGGCATAGTTCCTTCGATTCGTTCGGGGGCTGTCGCCAAAACATACAAAGCGACTCTGCAAAAATTGCGATTACTACGGGGTCGTCGAACGAGCTGACTGACTTGATCCCTTAGTTACCTTCGACAAACAAAAGATTCGACTGGGCTCACGGTCCCTTGAAGATTTGACTGGGCTCACGGTCCCTTGAAGATTTGACTGGGCTCACGGTCCCTTGAAGATTTGACTGGGCTCACGGTCCCTTGAAGATTCGACTGGGCTCACGGTCCCTTAACTCCTCCAGGAATATCATCTGAATAATCAACTCCTCCGGAATATCATCTGGAATAATCGACTCCTCCGGAATATCATCTAAAATTATCGAATCCTCCGAAATATCATCTGAATTATCGACTCCTCTAGAATATCATCTAGAATAATCGATTCCTCCGGAATATCATCTGAAATTATCGACTCCTCCAGAATATCATCTGAATCATCGACTCCTATCGGAACATCTTTCAAATTATCGACTTCTCCGGGATATCATCTGAATCGTCGACTCCCCTATCTATGATATCATCAAAATCATCGCCTAAATATTCTTGAAACTTGAGGAAATATACGGTATTCGACTCAGCATTTTTAACACCCTATACATGACTATTTCATATTCATTTACAGGCTTGGGGACTATTCCCACCGGGAGCGCTGGTCGCGCACCCGATAAAAAATGGCAGCTTCGTCGACAAAGAAGAATAAACCAGAAGACGTTGGCATCAACATCAAGATCTTTGACTAGTGCAACTTGAGTCTATGTGTGGCTACAAGCACCCGCCCATAGACTCGGGGGCTACTCCCAACGGGAGCGCTTCGCGCACCCGACAGAAAGCAACTTCGACTCTACATCAAGCACAAGATTCAACAAATGATCAAGACATTCGGCGAAGACAACTTTAGTCCCTGCCCGAAGCTTCACTTTGGCCAAGCACTCGGGGGCTACTGATGTGGGTATAACCCTTCGGGTACTCGACATTTCCATACTCGGTGCAAACTATGAAGTTGGACCAGCACAAGGACTCGACAAGCTGGACCTGCACGCGCCTCAACTTGGACTACAAGGAAAGAAGACTCCAATACGAATCCTACTAGGACTCTTGTAAACCCTAGCTTTGCTGATATATATAAAGCCAGGCAGGGGCACCCCTTAGGGACGGACAATCAGAAACACAAATCATAGAGGCGACACGCCTAGACACCGCAACCCGCGGATTAGAACTAGGCTAGATCCAACAACTCCGCCTATGGCGGCCCCCTGTACACATATTTTCATCTACTGGATTGCTAGAAGGACGTAGTGATCCTCCACCATGGGAACGTGAACCTGGGTACGTCGTGTACCGCCTCGCTCCCGGAACTTCCATCGTCGCCTTTCTCTAAAACCCAAGCCCCTCATGGTGGGCATTGCCGAGGAACCGCCTCATCAATAGTTGTCATTCTTAGTGTAATGTGCATAGTCCCAGAATTATTATTGATTGATTCATGATTGTGGTATTGCTTGCTCTCAGATTACTTGTATCTAGTCACCCTCTAAACTTTGAAGGTGTCCTACCATTTATGTCTTGCCATTCCATAAGGACATGTTGAGTACCACTTTATTATGTTTACTCTCTCATCATAAACACACATTTGTTTTCAATGCACTATTATTCATGATCCTTTGTTTGAGTTACTCTTCATGTTATAACATAGTTGCTAAGTTCTATTGCTAGAATTATATCTAATATGCCTATGTTTAGAGTACTTAGATCCGAGCTCACAATGCTTTACATGCTTGATCAAGATTGTGTTGGCTTCATGTCACCTCAAAAATTATCTTTGTTATCACTTACCTAGTCGAGGACGAGCAGGAGTTAAGCTTGGGGATGCCTGATACGTCTCAAACATATCTATAATTTTTGATGCTCCATGCTTGTGTTACACCAATTCATATATGTTTTGTTTACACTTCGTTGCACTTTTACATGATTTCTGGCACTAACCTATTAATAAGATGCCACAGTGTCAGGTTCCTGTTTTCTGCTGTTTTTGTATTTCATAAAAGTTGTACAGGAAATATTCTCGGAATTGGACGAAACAAAAGCCGAAGTCAATATTTTACCTAAACAAAGACGAAGTCTAGAGGGGGGTCGAAGAGGCGCAACAGGGCGGCTAGGCCTACCATAGGCGTGTTCTGGACCTAGCCCGCGACTGGGCGCAATAGGGCGGCTAGGCCTACCATAGGCGTGGCCTAGACCTAGCCCACGACTGGTGGTTTGGGCCCACCAAGCGCCCCACCGACCTAAATCCTTCGCCTATTTATACATCTTCTCGGGAAAACCCTGGATACCCGAGCCTCCATCCACGGAAAGTTCCATCGTGGCCGCCATCGCAGAACCCATCTCGGGGGGTTCTGAAGCTCTTCCAGGCACCCTTCCGGAGGGGAAATCATCACCGGAGGCATCTACATCACCATGCCCGCCTCCGAAGTGATGCGTGAGTATTTCATCCCTGGACTATGGGTCCATAGCAGTAGCTAGATGGTTGTCTTCTCCACTTTGTGCTTCATGTATCGATCTTGTGAGCTGCCCTAAATGAGCAAGATCATCTTTATGTAATCCTATATGTTTGGTTTGCTGGGATCCGATGAATATTGTATACTATGTTGAGATTGATTATATATTCATGTCATATGTTATTTGTGATCTTGCATGCTCTCCGTTGCTAGTAGAAACTCTGGCCAAGTGGACACTTGTGACTCCAAGAGGGGGTATTTATGCTCGATAGTAGGTTCATGCCTCTAGTTTTCTGGGAGAGTGACTTTATAAATTTTAAGATTGTAGATGTGTTGTTGCTACTAGGGAGAAAACAACAATGTTTTATCCGAGAGTAATTCTATTGTTTACTTTACACACATTGCTTAATGCGATAGTCTGTTGCTTGCAACTTAATACTAAAAAGGGTGCGGACGCTAACCTGTAGGTGGATTATTAGTCATAGACGCAGTTGGATTACGATCTATGTATTATGTTGTAATACCCATATCAAATGTCATAGTAATCATCTTGTCTTGTATTGGTCGATATTCTATCAATTGCCCAGCTGTAATTTGTTCACCCAACATGCTATTTCTTTATGGAGAGACAACTCTAGTGAACTGCGGACCCCGGTCCTATTTCCTTTACTGATAAATTCAACTGCAATCCTGTTCTGTTTACTTTCTACAAACATATCCTTCCATTCGATACGTCTAATCATTTGTGTTCAGCAAACTGGTGAGATTGACAACCTCACAGCAAGTTGGGGAAAAGTATGTTGGTTGTGTTGTGTGCAGGTTCCACGTTGTTGCTGACGCCGGTAGTGCGCCCTGTTACTAGTCAGCTAGAAACACCTTCAGAAGTCATGCCTTTCTCCTACTGCTCGATTAAACCTTGGTTTCTTACTGAGGGAAAACTTGCTACTATGCTCATCATACCTTCCTCTTGGGGTTCCCCAACAGTGTGAAGTCGGCGTAACGATAAGCACCATCAAGAGGCAGTGTAGCCAGAATCAAAATCTAATCTCAATTGAGTAGCAACTGTCCAACCAATTAAATCAAAAATATTTCAGAAGCTTATTTGAATTGTAGTTTGGAGAACATGGGAGTAACTGATTTTGTTTGTAATGATGATGGCTTGATGTGACCGCCGGCCTTAACTGCCGGAGCAGAGGAACTAGTACTTAGCAGGGTCTACCGTCTTTATATTATTATTATATTATATTAATTGGACCATAGCATATTTGAAATGAAATCTCAGTCGGGCGGCAAAATCTCCCGCCAATCCAGAAATATTTCAAACGCATTTTTGAATGGGATTAGGAAGATAGATCATGTTCATGGTAGTAACCGATATTCAACGTGATGATGATTTGATTTTGTATTCGGCCTTGAACAGAGGTACTAGTATGGTCTCACAATTTTTTATCACTGTACTTGGACCGTAGCCAAATTCAAAATCTCATAGCGGCAAAACTTCCCGCCCACAAAATACAAATATTTCACATGCTTCCAAATTGCCATTCTACCCCTGTGGAGATGACAGCAAAGTCGGTTGGTGGGGGGTCTGCCCGTCATTTTTTCGATCACCACCTCCCTAGCCATGGAAACCCTCCGAAAAAAATTCATTTCCCTTAGTCTCTCCTCTGAGACCACCCACCAGAACTTCCCAAGTCCCTCTCTCGCCCACCTCCACGACCACCACACCGGAACATCCCCGCCGGACTTCCTTGGCCTACACGAGGCTGCGCGATCCTCCTCATCCGACTGTCTACAGGAGCCGCTTCATCGACGCCATCATCAACCGGACCGGATCATCCCCATCGAACCTCGAAACCATATACTCATCTAGCATTCTACCGCAGTCGCTTCAGCTGCGGTATCGTCCACCCCACCGGAGCCGGTCACCGGATCCATCATCCACCGCATCGGATCTAGCTCACCGACACCGCTGTGCATGAACCGAATCTGCTTCACCGTTGTTGTGCATGATATGTACTCTTCTACTGTACCTTTTCTATTGCTGCATGGAAGTTCTTGTTTAATCTTGGGGAACCTGTTTGTGCTAACGAAGCACAGTTACGTTTTTGCAGATGAGATGAGTAACCATGAAGTCTAATGGCCGTCTCTCCAACCCCAAGTAGCACATGTAGTGTACTTCATCACCGGATTTATCAACCCTAGGAAGATCTGCAGTGACTCCCACAAAGTGCTTCTCCTAATGTAAGTCCCTTGTTTTAGCGCCATGTTCTGGGTTTAGATGCTTGTTTGTCTGAAGCTCTTTAAGTTCATTCCTAGCTATGACAGTACCACCATGCTATTTTCTAGTTCATTGCTAACTTTAAGCGATTGAACATTTTGGTTTGCATTCCCTGCTCTGTAGATGTAGCCATCATAACTTCTATCTTTTTTAGTCATTGTTACAAAAATTATATCCTGCTACTATTCTGTTCATCCAATTTTGTACTCCCTGAACATGTTGGTTTGCATTCCCTGTACTACAGGTGATGCCATTGTTATTTCTATCTACTTCGTCGTAAGCTAACAAAGTAACTGACTACTATTAGTTCATTCATGCTATCGCTCTGCTATCATGCAATACAAATTTATTTAATATCATCACACTAGCTACTTCGATAATTATTTTGTGTGCCATCGGGTTCTTCGAAAGCTGCAACATTAACTCGCTTCTCTTACTTTGCATGGCACTCACACATGGAATGCTGAACATATTGGTTTGCATTCCCTCTTCAGCTCTTCTACAAGTTCACAGATGATCCCACTATATTATGTATCTGGTCCATCCTTAGCTCCAGTATTAACTATCGTCTGCGTGTTGCTCATTACAAATTTATGTCCTAGAACATATTGATTTTCATTCCCTTCACTAGCTACAAGTTCAGGAATGATGTTTTTATAATTCCTATCTGGTTCATTCCTATTTATTACAGTAACATCCTGCAATTATTTAGTTCATGGCCAATTTTAAGTAATTGCACATGTTGGTTCACATTCCCTGCTCTATAGCTTTTGCCATCTTAACTTCTATTTGTCTCATTGTTTGTCACAAAAGTAACGACCTCCTATTCTCGTCACAAAAGTCTCAACATGTAGTTCGTGCCAAATTAAAGTCACTGAACATGTTACTCTGCATTCTCTGTACAAGTAATATCATTAGTATTTGTACCTGGTTCGTCGTGAGCTACTAAATTAACTATCTGCTATCAGTTCATTCACTACCCTCTATGTGTTGCATGTTACATATTTAAAGTCCCTCAACGCGTTGATTAGCGTTCCCTGCACAACAAAGTTCAGATTGTAATTCCTTTATGGTTTATTACTAACTATGACAGTAAAATGCTGCTATTATTTATTTCATGGCCAATTTAAGTAATTGAACACGTTGGTTTGCATTACCTGCTCTATAGTTGTTGACATTATAACTACTATATGGTTCGTTCTTTGTTACAAAAGTAAGTGCCTTCTATTATGTAGTAGTTCATGTCAATTTGGAAGTATCTGAATATGTTGGTCTACTTTTGCTGCACTACAAATGATACAACTATTGTATCTATCTGGTTTGTCATAAGCCAGGCCAGTAACTGCTGCTCTGGTTCAAGTACGTGTACCTTTCGTATTGCTATAGGCATGCATGTGTGTATATATGCATGAACACACATTCTTGAGAGATTCCAGCCACATATATCGTGTAATTATGTAGCCCATCGCTCACTATTTTCGGTCTTTAATGTATGAATACCACTGGGATGAAGGGAGTACATACATAATGTTTATCATGCTGGAACTCGTATGTGCATGACTTATCGTGTCTTGATGCAGAGTAACAAAAAAACTCCCTTTATAAATAAGGGCAACATCAGACATTTTCAACGAGTGTATCAACATGGTGAGCTGCATGGGACTTAACAGTAGTAAGTCTGTTGTTTTATTCTGACGTGCTCGGTTATATAAGCAACAAAATAATTCGATTGCTTGTTTATCTTGCACTATCTTAGCTGCTTAATGATTAGAAAATTACATTTTTTTATGTTGGTATAGATTATACACATCAAAAGGAAGCTGATAGCTTATTATTTGCCATCTGTCCACGTTAAAATGTTTTGGATGTTGCTATGCGGCCTGCACTCTTTATTTACTTATCGGTAGTCTATATTAGCCCCATACCGGTAGACTATCTATGCGCATTACAATGATCTTGTTATAACGAGGAAATGGTGAGTTCCAAATTCTTTGGCAAACAATATTGTAGTGTCTTTGCCTTTCCATTGTTGATGTCTTAACTTGTAATGTCTTTGTTTCAGATATAGGTGGTGCACAGACAACATAAAAGATTGCTGAATCCCTTTATTGTATTGCTAGGTTTAATTACCATTCAATCTCTCTCGGTTCTGTAATATTTTTTCAAAGCCTTGCAGCTGATGTAATATTTTTTCAAAACCTTGCAGCTTATGTAATATTTAATTAGTTTCTATGGTTCTTTCGCGCATTCTTTCTATGGTGCTTGTGGTAAGTGAGGCTATCCGATTGAAATCATGTGTTGTGTAAATATTCTCAGTATGTAACCGGCCATTGTTGGCGCAATCTAAATCACAAATTCCCATCCCGGCAACGGCCCAATTAAGCGAAATCAAATATGGGCTGGCCCGCAAAATCGTAAAGCGCCTAACAGGCCGGCATGTTAACATAGCAATTAGCAGATGGGCCAGCCCAACAAGTAACAATGGGCTTCACGCACCTCGGCCCAACAAGACTATTGGGCCTTACTAGGCCCACATATATGATGTAGTGGGTTACTGGGCCGATCCACCAACTAAACGGGTCAGCCCACTTACTTATTGGGCCAGCCCAATTGCTTTAAGGTGGACCCCACTTACTAACTATGCCGGCCCGATAACAGGAAAGTGGGCCACACGTGCTTATTAGGCCAACCCACTTGCTTTAAGGTGGACCCCCTTACTAACTGGGTCGGCCCGATATCAGGAAGGTGGGCCCAACATGCTTATTGGGTCGGCCCATTTGTCTATTGACCGGTCAAACAAAGACAATTGACCCGGCCCATATGCTTATTGGGCCGGCCCTGTTTGCCTGTTGACCGGTCAAACAAAGACACTCGGCCCGGCCCACATGACTAGTGGCCGGCCCATTTATCGTGTTGACCGGTCAAACGAAGACATTCGGCCTAGCCCACCTTTTCAGTGGGCCCGCCCAGCTATCCTTTGACCGATCAAATCAAGGCATTCGGGCCGGCACACGTGCTTAGTGGGTTGGCCCATTTAAGTTTTGACCAGTCAACCTTAGAGGTTAGGCCCGACCCACGTACCTAATAGACCAGCCCAGTTATATAGTTGACCGGTCAAACTAAGTCAGCTGGCCCGGCCGGCAAACTAAATGGGCCGGCCCGCTTAAGGCGTGATAGACCTTGTGTGGGCCTACCATCTACCACGGGGTTTCAGCAAGTTAACGGCGTTAACTGACAGTTAACAGCGTCTGCCACATGTCAGTTTGCATGACGTCACCAGTCAACGGCCTCCCGAAAACTCTTCTGCAACAGTACGATTTTCCGTGGCCAAAGGGCGCCCAAACGCGACACACCAAAAAATCCGTGGTAGGCCTTTACCTGACGCAGTATGGACCACAGAACTCATATCGTCGGCTTAGGACTGATACGTCCCAAACTTAACTATAATTTTTGATGCTCCATGCTTGTTTTGTTACAATTCTTATATGTTTTATGTGCACTTTTCCACACTTTTTAGCATTTTCTCGGACTAACCTATTAACGCAGTGCCGCAGTGCCATTTCATGTTTTCTGCTGTTTTTTGTTTCAGAAAAGTTGTACATGAAAGTTTCTCGGAATTGGACGAAACAAAAGCCCAGAGTCTTATTTTCCGGGACGAAGACGGAGCTAGAAGGACACGCGCAGGAGAGCTGCCATGTGGCACTACATAGGGCAGGCGCGGCCCCACCCTTGGCCGCGCCTGGCCCATGTATTGGCGCCTCGTCGCCTCGTTCTCTCCACCCTTCCGCCTATTTATTCCTCGTATCGGGAAAAGCCCAGGGACCGGAGCCTCCATCCACAAAAAGTTCCAACGCCGCCGTCAACCGAAACCCTAGTTCGGGAGGGTTCTGCAGTCCATCCCGGCACCCTGCCGGAGAGGGAAATCATCGTCGGAGGCCTCTACATCGCCATATCTTCATCCGAGGCGATGCGTGAGTAGTTCTCCACGGGACCATGGGTCCATAGCAGTAGCTAGATGGCTGTCCTATCCTTGTTGTGCTTCATGTATAGATCTTGTGAGCTGCCTAACATGATCAAGATCATCTATTTGTAATTTCTACATGTTGGTTTGATGTGGATCCGATTTATAGAGAGATTGCTTTGGTTGAGATTATGTATTATGTTATTATGATCTTGCATGCTCTCCGTTTCTAGTAGATACTCTGGTCAAGTAGATGCTAGCGACTCCAAGAGGGAGTATTTATGCTCGATAGTGGGTTCATGCCTCTATTTAACCTTGGGAAGTGACCTTGTTCTCTACGGTTGTAGATGTGCTGTTGCTACTAGGGAGAAAACAGCGGTGTTATATTCAAGGGTAATTTCATCGTTTACTTTACACACATTGCTTAAAGCGATAGTCTGTTGCTTGCAACTTAATACTGGAGGGTGTCGCGGATGCAATCCTGAAGGTGGATTATTAGTCATAGATGCAGTTGGATTACGGTCTATGTATATTGTTGTAATGCTCGCATACTTTCATAGTATGTATTCTGGACCAACCATTAGCATAGAATCTCTGTTTCTCAATTGCCCATCTGTAATTTGTTTACCCAACATATTTATTTTATTGGGGGGGCGCCTCTAGTGAACTGTGGACCCCGGTCCTTCTTCTATTAATTGCAATCTTCTACAGCATTTTCTGTTCTATTCTCTGCAAACAATTCTTCTTCCACATGGTTCGTTTAATCCTTTGTTTTCAGCAAAACCAGTGAGCTTGAAAACCTCGCTGAAAGTTGGGGACAAAGTACTTGGTTGTTTGTGTGTAGGTCTCCACGTTGCTGCTGACGCCGGCAGTGCGCCCTGCCACGAGTTGGTTCGCAACACCTCGGGAGAGAATGTTTTTCTCCTACTGATCGATAAACCTTGGTTTCTTACTGAGGGAAAACTTACTGCTGTGCTCATCATACCTTCCTCTTGGGGTTCCACTCAACGTTGCGCATAAATTCTCCTTCATCAACTTCGCGCTCAGCAAAGACTTTTTCTGGCGCCGTTGCCGGGGAGAAAAGCATCTCTTCTGCGAGCGGAGTCTCTCGCTCTCAACTCTTTTACTTTGTTATTATTTTACTTGCATATTTTATTTTTATCTTGTTTGCATTTTATATCAAAAATCCAAAAAAATAGTATAGCTTTTATTTCTGTTGCTTGCATTATTTTTATTAAATGGTTACTCCTGAGAATACTAAGTTGTGTGATTTTAATAGCACCAACAACAATGATTTTATTTGCACACCCATTGCTCCACCTGCTCCTGAAGCAGCTTTTTATGAGATTAAGCCTGCCTTGTTGAACCTTGTTATGAAAGAGCAATTTTCTGGTGTTAGTACTGATGATGCTGCTTCTCACCTCAACAATTTTGTTGAGCTATGTGAGATGCAAAAATATAAGGATCTAGATGGTGATATTATTAAGTTGAAATTATTTCCTTTCTCATTAAGAGGTAAAGCTGAGGAGTGGTTGCTATCTTTGCCTAGAAATAGTATTGATTCTTGGGTTAAATGCAAAGATGCTTTTATTGGAAAATATTATCGTCCTGCTAAAATTATATCTTTGAGAAGCGATATTATGAAGTTTAGACAATTTGATACTGCGCATGTTGCCCAAGCTTGGGAAAGAATGAAATCTTTGGTTAAAAATTGTCCCACTCACGGACTGACTACTTGGATGATTATTCAAACCTTCTATGCAGGACTAAATTTTTCTTCAAGGAACTTATTGGATTCAGCTGCTGGAGGCACTTTTATGTCTATGACCCTTGGGGCGGCTACAAAACTTCTGGACAATATGATGGTAAATTATTTGGAGTGGCATACCGAGAGAGCTCCACAAGGTAAAAAGGTAAATTCTGTTGAGGAAACTTCTACTTTGAGTCATAAGATTGATGTTATTATGTTTATGCTTGCAAATAATAATGCTCCTATGGATCCAAACAATGTTCCTTTGGCCTCTTTGGTTGCTCAAGAAGAAAATGTAGATGTGAATTTTATTAAGAGCAACAATTTTAATAATAATGCCTAGAGGAATAATTTTGGTAGCAATAATTATAGGCCGTATCCTCCCAACAATGGAAGTGGTTTTAGTAAGTCTTATGGTAATTCTTATAACAGCAATATGAGTGCTCCCTCTGAACTTGAGGGTATGCTCAAAGATTTTATTAGGAAACAAACTGCTTTTAATAAATCTGTGGAGGAAAAGTTTAGCAAAATAGATGCTCTTGTTTCTAAAGTGGATAGCCTTCCTATTGATGTTGATCTTCTTAAATTAAAGGTTGTTCCTCATGATAATACTGAGAATAAAAAATTTCCTCAAGAAAATGCTATTCAAGTTAGAATTGATGACAATATGAGGTTGTTAGCGGAATTGCATGCTAGGTGGGAAAGAGAAGATGCGATGGCTAGAGAAAATAATTTAGCCAAGGTTTACACAATCACCACCAATATAATACTGAACCTTTGAATGCTAGCAAACCTCCTACTACTACTATCAAAATCGAAAATGTAGGAGAAGTCCCCACTCCACATAGAAAAGCGTATAAAACCATTAAAACTGTTCCCGACAAGCGTGCTAAAAAATTTAGAGGTCTGGGAGATAATTGTCCTTTTACTTTTGATAGCAATTATTTTGATTTTGAAAGTTGTACCATTACTGAAGTTATAAAGTTCTTGCAAAATCTTGCTGAAACTCCCAATGCTAGTGAACAAAATGTTGCTCTTACAAATCATATTGCTAGTGCTATTATGAAAATGAGGGAAGAGAAGTTGAAACATGAGGCTTCAATTCCTAAAAAGTTAGAAGATGGTTGGGAACCTATTATTAAGATGAGAGTAGAAGAATTTGATTGTAATGCTTTATGTGATCTTGGTGCAAGTATTTCTGTTATGCCTAAAAGAGTTTATGATATGCTTGACTTGCCACCGTTAGAAAAATGTTATTTGGATGTTCTTCTTGTTGATGTTGCTGCAAAGAAATCTTTGGGGAGAGTTGATAATGTTCTTATACAAGTGAATAATAATTATGTCCCGTTGATTTTGTTGTTTTGGATATTGAATGCAATGTTTCATGCCCTATTATTTTGGGAAGACCGTTTCTTAAAACTACAGGTGCAATCATTGATATGAGAGATGGAATAATTCGTTATCAATTTCCACTGAAAAGAGGTATGGAACACTTCCCTAGAAAAATAAAGAAGTCACCTTATGACTCTATTTATAGGACTATGGTTTTGATGAGCCACCTCTTGACAATACTTGATTTGCACCCATTATGCGCCTAGCTCAAAGGCCTTAAAGAAAACCGCTTATGGGAGATGTGGGGACCCCGGACTAGCTGTCCGAAATTCCCTGTTATGTATACAGTTCACGATCCCATGACCAGTGCGCCGTGAACACATAACCGAACTGATATCAAATTACACCCTCCATTACAAAGCGGAATAAGAAAATTACAACATGGTCACATTGACCAATACTTACATAATAGCCTCGAAGGGCCTAACTAAACATCAGAGTAGCATCGTCACTTCAGCAGCGCAGTACCCAAGTCATCTGCCATAACCCTACAGGCAACTGACTGGTATGACGTTCCTAGCTCGCATAGACGTCGCCAACTCCTTCTTCATCCGTTGTGTTCCTCCAAGTCTGGCCAAGTAAATAGCCAGGGACAAAGCCGTGAGTACATTGGAATTGTACTCGCAAACCATCAAGAAGGTACTTTGCAAGAGTGCAAGATAACAAATTCTAATCTAAGATGACAAGAGGGAAGAGCTAATTTCTCCTGTGGAAATAGCATGTGAAAGAGAAATAGTTTCTCTTGAGGATATAACATGTCGACATCTCAAGTGATGGGGACACTATGGTGGTCCTATGACATCTCTATATCTTTGTTGGAGAAGATACTTTAAGGATAGACTACGACATCTCTATATCTTTAAAGAAGAGGTAGCGTTCCGGCATCTCAATTGGTGCGGGCGCTATGGAAGTCCTATGACATCTCTATATCTTTATTGAAGAAAAGTTAGCATACCGCCATCTCACTTGATGTGGATGCTAGGGAAGTCCTATGACATCTCTATATCTTTGTTAAAGAGGAGTTCCTCTACATGAAACATTAGGAAAAGGTTCCCACTTGGTCTTATTTTTCCACGACCATCTCCATATGGTCGACACACGCCCTTTTTCCGTACCCTTCCGGTACATCCAACACAACACTTTCTTTGCAAAGCATTTATCAAAACAAAACTCAAGCCCAGGTTAAGGTAGACCTTTGCAACCCGTCCATGACCACGGACGCGGCTATTCGAATAGATTTAACTCTGCAGAGTTTGCGCACTTTCCCCACAAGAACTGATAAATCCGTCGGGATCATCCCCGGATCGTCATACGAAAGTATGCGAGTCTCGGATAACCAGTCATAGTATTTCGCCCGTCTCCCTTGGCACAAGTCCTTCCATGCGGGCTTACCCCTTCCCGGCACCCCGGCAGCATACCTCCTTTTGAGCGTATCTCCGGCGCCATGACGGAAGACCCTCAGTAATCGTTCGGCTATCAGTTAAGACAGTGTATTGCCTCCTCCAGAGCGCAACCCGGCGTCGGAGGTCATCGTGACCCTCCCTAGAGAGTTGTGAAGGGTGCTTATGCCAATCTCAACGAACTACGGACTAAGCTCGTGCCCATATTGGATAATGTGGTTGCGCGAATGAAAGTTGGGCTGGTGTACACTTATACGCAGTGCTCCTTTTTAGAAACCATTTCTTTTTCCCACAACACCTTGGTTGTTCAACAAACAGCCATACACCACTTTCCCAAACATCATTATCAAGATCCTTTGTTTTCTTAAACCATACACTTGGGTTAGCTCACCCAAGGTTTTCATAAACATTTACAACAAGGTAAACCTTGAGGGGTTCCCAACCTTAATTTCATGAGAAGGAACTAATACAACACCATGGCTGAGATGAAGGTCATCACGCCATGAGGAGTATGTGTGAGTGGCACAAAGAGGATCATACTTGCTTAAGGTAATCATGTATAAAGACAACATAGGGTGGATCAAACTTTGAGATTTGTGGTACTACTATACAACTTGGATGGTGAAGGTTCACTATCCAACCAACATTCACAAGGGTACATGGCATACTTCTCTCAAGTTGAGAATTACACCAAGATTCATGACTTTGATACCTCTAGACTCACCAAAGTGGTGGGTGTGATGTAAGCTTCCATCTTGGAATAGGACATGCCCAAGTTGAGCATGCAAGAAGACCAAAGGGAACCACACGGCCATGATACCATGCATCCCTCTAACATGTGAGCAAGGGTGGAATATCACCACAAGGAAGTACCCCAATTACAACCATACATAGACCAATATAGAGAGAACAACACATATAGGAACAAGATGCTTTGGGACATCAACAAATGACATCCAACAAGACATCAAACAGAGTTCAAAGATGGCTTGCCTTGGCTTATTTGTCCCCGGACTTCTTCAACTCCATCAGTATAAGAATGCCAACAATCATAAATAAAAACCTCGTCCGATTCCACTTCTTCTTCTTCTCCGGAATTGTTCGCATCTATCACCGGAAAATATAAAAGGAACACAATCAATCACATTTCACCAACAAAACAAACATACAACAACCATAATTTAACCATTCAATAAAGAGCTACCATACCAAGGACTTATATATACCACAAACAACTTAAAGATAACCCATTTTATTTACCTAGGAAAGGTATGAGAGTATCACAACTTAGCAATTGCCTCTCTCGGTTATCACCATGGTATGAACCAAACATACCCTGGTAGATAACATCATAAAGAGGACAAGAGCATTAGTTTGACATCAAATACATTCACAAAAGATTTTCAAACATTTTTGGAAAAGTAGAAAACAGTTTTCCTAACTTAGTTTGCTCACATAACACAACATCCAAAATAGGAAGCAAACCATATTCCACATCATTTGAAAACTTAAGCAAAACAATAGGGCTAATGTTAAGTTTCAGAGGTTTTGTTTTGCAAGCATAAAACAAAGGTTGCCCATTTCTAATAAAAAGAGTTGGTCAAGGGTTTTAAATAAACCAACAAGTTTTGGTCCAACAATGCATGTCACACATATACCTTACTAACAGTAACAAATATGCATAAACAGAGACTAATAATATTTTTCCTAGATGGCCAGTACTAATGCAAGACTAACCCAATTGGAATCACCCAAAAATATTAAACCTAAAATTTTAGGAATTTCTTTGAATCTGACTATACAGAAAAAAAGATCTGTAAGCCATAAATCGAAGAAAAATCCTAAAAATATGAGACCACTGGTATTTGAAAGATATTTAAACATAGATGCACACACAATTGGATTTGGGTTCAAATTGTTTCTGAAACTCTCACAAATGGATTGACAAGATTACTGCATGTCTTCACCATTTGCTTTACCTCTGGATTTACATAACAGATAAAAGTTTAAAACTTGTTTGAGGTGATTAAGAAAACATCCAGTAGTCCTACCGAATTGGAATCACTCAATTAGGTTCAAAAATGGATTTTTGGTGATTTAAAAGCTTACAGCCATGTCTGCAGAACACACAGAACAAGTTTAATTCACCAAAAATCGTACATAAATCATAAAAATATGAGGTCAGCTGCATCTGAAAGGTATTGAATAGGTGGTTCTTACCCAATTGGTTTTATTCAAAAAGTCGTTTCCAAGCTCCTGGTTTAATTCGACAAAGTCAGATCTGACCATATATTGATCTGTGAACCACTTCAGTTTCAGGAGGTCATTTGAAGTGAAACCAATGCCAAAATGAAGGTACTGAAGAGGGCTTTCACCCACAGTTGAGTTTGCTCAAAAAGGTTTTGTAAAACGGAACAAATCTAACAAACAGTGATTCTGCATGTTTACAAAACTTTATTTACCTAGGATAATCCGTAACGAATTTGAGAATGAGACCAACGCCAAGTTGTAGATCTTTCCAAGATATATCTGTGGAACTTTGAATCACTCGATTTGGATCTGCACACGAGTTTTGGCGGATTTTACAAAATCGTACCAGAATCTGAAACAGCAAGATTACAGAAATTACTGCAAGGTTTTGGACGAACTTAGTTCAAGAGCTTCAGATCTGAGGATTGCTCAACCTTCTCCATGCTTGGACCAACATGCACCTGCATCAAGATCCAATCTTGTGAGAGGAGAACGGAGAAATAGAGAGGGATTCAGCTAGGGTTAGGGGAGAAGAGAGTGAGAGAGATGCTCTCATGGTGAGGGGGAGCTTGAGAGAGGAGGAGAGCTGCGGTTAGGTGTGCTCCCATGGCCATGGCCGGCCATGGAGCCTAGGGGGAGCTTCAGCTCGTGGGGAAGAGGTAGGAGAGGAGTGTGGGGGAGTGGAGGAAGGAATGGAGTGTCAAAAATGAGCAGCAAAAGATGAGGAGGTGGCCGGCCAAGCCCCTTTTATAGAGGGAGAGGGGTGGCTGCCTCCTTTGTGATTGGCCAAGGGGGGTGGCTGGCTTGGGGAAGGGAAAATTGACCCAAGCTGAAATTATTAGTGGCATTGGGAAGAGACAAAGAAAAGAGAGGTTTTCCCAAGGTGGAGTAATTGTGTGAGAGAGAGAGAGAGATGGAGAGGTATGATGCACATGTGTGCCATGGCATGGCATGGCCGGCTCCTTCATGTGGCACTCAAAAATGAATCATAAAAAAGGAGCTTCCAACATACATGTTGATCATAGTGGAGCCACATTATTTATTGCCAAGATGGTGGCTTAGATAATGTGTACAAAAATATAAAAGAGATAGAGATGGAAGGAGAGTGTGATGGTGATATGCACCATGATGGTATTTGTGGCTTGAAGGTTTTCGTGCCAAGGAGATGATGGAGATGGTGGTGTATAAGGTTTCAAATGCAGGCCATTTGTGAGATAGCCGCCACAAGATTTGAGATTTGAATTATGCAAAAACAATATGAGACACATGGCACTCAAGTGCTTATGCAAGACACACGGCACCACTTGTGTCATGCAAAGAAAATAGATTCCTTCAAGTGATAAAGAGTCCAAGGTTTAGAGAGATAGTGAAGGATGTAATCATATACTCACAAGGATGAATATATTGACATAAGTCATCAATTCATGATGGAAAAGAATAGATGATTGGGATGGGTATGATGAAATATAAGTTTCTCTACAAATAAGAGGTCAATGGGGAGTGATTTGAAAGTATCAAATGATCATCTACATGATCAAGAATTGGAGGATTAGGGGATACAATGTGGTAGATCAGAGAGATACACAAGATGTGCAAGAGTTGTCATTTCAGAAGGATTTATTTGAAAGGTATATGGAACACCTCAATTGTCTAGGGACAATTGGGAATGAACTCAAGTGGAATGGAATTTGAAAATGTTGAGAGAACTAGGTGGAACATAGGAGTTCAAAATATTCTACTTACTCTCTCAAGTATAGTAGAGTTTTTCCCAATTTAAAAATAAACAAGAGAAAACAAGAATCGGCACAAGTACCATGAACAAGCCTTTTTGTTAAAGGAAAGAAAAATAGAAAGTAATGTTTTAGAAATCAGTACTTGGTAGAAATGGGATGATAAACAAAACCCATTTCAGTTCCTTGTTTTCCTTGAAGAAATATCTTGAAAAGATTTAGTAAAACTAGAAGTAGTTTTGTGATCAAAACTAGAGAAGGAAAATCAATAGGATTTTTGAGAGAGAAAACTAATTTAGGGAGAAGTGTTCTCAAGGGTAGATGATGGCTACAAAATGTACCCATCACTCCCACTCTTGGTTTTGTGAAGATTAAACTTGAATGAAAACAAGGGGTAAAAGTGAAGGAAGTGAGCTAGTGTTGAGTCATTGGATAGGGTACAAGATCACGTTGAATATATGAGCTGCAAGGATTGACTGAGACATGCAAGACGTGGAGGTTGAAGAGGGTGTTGCATAGATGGGATCCATGCACTGAGATCACCAATAATAGTGGTGGTTGCTTAGATATCAACTGCCAAAGTCTGGAACTTATAAGCCTGCCAAAACAGATTGTTGACTTGGCTTCAGAACCAACCATGATGAGTGGGTATAAGAGAAGGATGTGATGAGGGGTAGATGATCCCAAATTTTGGATTCAAGGATGGTTTGAGCTAGATTTAGAACACCAAGAGGAACCTCAAGATGGCACACTCATGTTGCCATCAGGAGAAGGGTTTGATGTAGTAAAAAGGAAAGCAATTTTTCCTAAGTCACACATGTGTTTTATTAGGTGAGTTGTTTGTCTGACCACTAGAGGTGTTGTTGTTTGAGGTATCTCAAGACAAAACTCAACAAGCACAACAAGATAATACATCTACCAACAGATCAAAGCAATTCATCACAACAAACAAATCAAGGCAATTCATCTAATTAATTTATAGAAAAAGTTTTTGTTCCCCCTAATTTTTGCATTAAGGACAATTAATCAAGGTTGCAAAAGTTGGGGTGTTACAGGAGACAACCCACGTTTTATTTTTGTTATTTTTGCTTTGTTGAGCCTTGGAAGTTATTGCTACTGTAATAACCTCTCCTTATCGTTTTTATTTCGTTTTTGTGCCAGGGGTAGCCTCTAATAGAAAGAAAGCAGTGTTTGGGGTATTTGCAATTCTGAAACAGATTCTGTGCTGGTCAGCAAAAAAAATCTTAAAAATCGCCAGAATGTTATTTTGAGCTGCAATTTTTTTTCTTATGCCCCAGTATGTTAGCTAACTTTCGTTAGTTTAGCATTTTTTGATTTGAGCAACAGAACTATTTCTTAATTTTGATCTCTTCCTGTTGGTCTGTTTTGACAGATTTTTTCCATGTTTTGCATTTGCGTCTTATGCTTAGTCTTTTTGAGTTCTTTTGTGAAAAAGATCTTTGGGATGAATTAGCTACAGTAGAATATGTTAAAATGAGTGTTTGATATGTTCCATGACTGAAACCTCGCCGGTTTGATATATTTTTATTTGCACTAATGTTGCTAATCAATTGTGCTGAGTTTTGTGTGAAGGAAGTTTTCAAGTGTAGGGAGAGAAGAATTATGCAATAAGATGAAGCATGGACAAGATCTCAAGCTTGGGGATGTCCCCTGGACCCCCCCAAGAAATATCCAAGAAAAACAAGCGTCAAAGCTTGGGGATGCCCAAGGCATCCCTATTCATCAACAAAAAGCACCAAGTCATTTTTCAACACGCTATATTTTTATTCCTTCATGTGATATGTGTTATCCTTGGAGCATCTTTACTTTTTGTTGTGTGTTTACTTTCAATAAAGTTTGATCCCATCATTCATGTTTACTTTGGAGTGAGACACGCTCCACCGCTTTGCATATTTACATTGGAGTGAGACATGCTCCGCTGTTTTGCATGTTTATTTTGGAGTGAGACGCGCTCCACTGTTTTGCATTTTGCGTTGGAGAGAGACACGCTCCACTTTTACATTTATTTGAGTTTCAATAGCTATCTTGACATTTACTTGTTTTTCATATATGAGAGTTGTTTGGTTTCATTTGGTTGGCGTTGGAAGCATGAAAAAAGTTTTATGTGTATGTGATGCAAATGGAAGCATTTTTAGACTGTGGCATACTTAATTTTGCATATCTTGGTAGATGTTATTCTCATGATGAGCTTGTTGATACGTCCAAAACGTATCTACTTTCCCGAACACTTTTGCTATTGTTTTGCCTCTAATTTGTGTATTTTGGATGCAACTAACACGGACTAACGCTGTTTTCAGCAGAACTGTTCTGGTGTCTCGTTTTTGTGCAGAAATCCAACTTTCAGGAAAAACCTCGGGATTTTGACGAAAGGGCCTATTTTCCCAGAATAATGACGGAGCCAGAAGGACAATTGAAGTGGAGGCCCGAGGGCCCCACACCATATGGCGGCGCGGCCTAGGGGGGCCCGCGCGGCCATGTGGTGTGGCCCCCTCGGCTGGCCTCCGACGCCCCCCTTCGGACTACTTATTCGTCTCGACCTAAAAACGCACGGAGAGAATTCGAAGTCGCCAGAAACCCTCCAGAACGCCGCCACATCGCGAAACTCCGTCTCGGGAGCCAGAAGTCTCCGTTCTGGCACTCCGCCGGGACGGGGAATTGGAGGAGATCATCACCGCCATCACCGCCAACGCCTCTCCATCAACCAGCAATGTTTCCCCCATCCATGTGTGAGTAATTCCCCCGCTGTAGGCCGAAGGGGATGGTAGGGATTGGATGAGATTGGTCATGTAATAGCATAAGATTGTTAGGGCATAGTGCCTAGTGTCCGTACATGGTACTTTTATGATATTGTTGCAACTTGTTATGCTTAATGCTTGTCACTAGGGCCCGAGTGCCATGATCTCAGATCTGAACATGTTATTGATTCATGAAGATATTCGTTGTTTATGATCTTACCTGCAAGTTGTATACACATGTCGCTGTCCGGAACCAATGGCCCCGAAGTGACAGAAATCGGGACAACCGGAGGGAATGGTAGTGATGTGAGGATCACATGTGTTCACGGAGTGTTAATGCTTTGCTCCGGTACTCTATTAAAAGGAGTACCTTAATATCCAGTAGTTTCCCTAGAGGCCCAGCTGCCACCGGCTGGTAGGACAAAAGATGTTGTGCAAGTTTCTCATTGCGAGCACGTACGACTATAATTGGAACACATGCCTATTGATTGATTAGTACTTGGATACCGTTTTATTATTATCTGCAAATGCCCTGCTATGATTGTTACATGAGTTTCTCTCATCCATGCAACGCCCGTTATCCGTCCCCGTGCCTACAGTATTTTAATCCTGCTGTTTACTATAATCACTACTGCTGTCTTTGTTACTCTGCTACTGTTATTTCGCTACCGCTACTGCTATAAAACTGTTACTACTGATAAACTCTTGCGAGCAAGTCTGTTTCCAGGTGCAGCTGAATTGACAACTCCGCTGTTAAGGCTTTCAAGTATTCTTTGTCTCCCCTTGTGTCGAATCAATAAATTGGGTTTTACTTCCCGCGAAGACGGTTGCGATCCCCTATACTTGTGGGTCATCAAGACTATTTTCTGGCGCCGTTGCCGGGGAGCATAGCTTTATTTGGAAGTTCACTTGGATTGATATTGTTCGCTGCAAATTCTCCATCATGGGTAAAACTCGCGATACTAAGGTCGCCATATTACCATCCACTACAAGAAAAGGTACAACTCTGAGTACCTTCGCTGCTCTTGATTCACCATCTGTGATTGATAAACTTGTTTCACCGCCACATGCTTCAAATGCTGGTACTTCTGCTGAATCTGAAAACTCTCATAATATTGATAATATTTCTGCTGTGCTTGATGATAGTGGTTCATTGGGAACTTTTCTAGATGCTTCAATTGCTAGATCTAGACAAATAGAAAATACTGAAACTCCTGATGTTACTACACCTGTTAATTCACCTGAACTTGAATACTCTAGTGATGATCTTGATGAAGATTATGTGGAACTTGATGATGATTTTATTGAAAAATGCCATGCTACTACTGATGCAAGAAAAATTAAAAAGTTGCTTGCAGAACATACTCGTTAGATATAAACCTGTCTCCTGATCCTAAATTTGCCACATCTCCTATAAACATTAGGGATAAAGATTATGATTTTTCTCTCGATCTATCTCATATAGCTATTGTTGAGAAAACACCTTTTTGTGGTACTGAAAAAGAAAGTGCTCGTTGAACACATGACTGAGTTATCTACTTTGAGTAGCTTGTTTTCTGATGATGTTAAGAAGCGTACTTACTTTGTTGCTAAAATCTTTCCATTCTCATTAAAGGATGACGCTAAAACTTGGTATAATAGTTTGCCACCTAGTTCTATTAAAAGTCCAAAAGAATTGCTTGCTGTTTTCTTCCGGAAATACTTTCCTGCTAGTGCTCAACATGCTGCTTTGCAGAGAGTTTATAATTTTGATCAGGGAGATGAAGAGAAATTGCCTGAGGCTTGGGCAAGATTTTGCTCTCTTATTAGAGCTCTGCCTGACCATGATTTAGAAAAACATGATTTACTTGATATATTTTATAGTGGACTAACCATTGAGTCTAGGGCATACCTGGATAGTTGTGCTGGTTGTGTTTTCAGGAAAAGAACTCCAGACGACGCAGAAGAATTATTGGCTAAAATAGGCCGGAATTATGATGATTGGAATACGCCTGAACCAACTCCAACGCCAATAGTGAAGAAGAGGGGTTTAATTAAATTGAATGATGAAGATATGAGGGAAGCCAAGAAGTCTCTCAAGGAGAAAGGTATTAAATCTGAAGATGTGAAGAATCTACCTCCTATAGAAGATATATGTGAGATAATTCCCCCTTCATCCATGATTGAGGTAAACTCCCTTCAACGCTTTACTAGGGAAGATATTCCGTATTCAAAACCTCTCGCGCAATGCTTAGATGAGTTTGATAATTATATTGTTAAGCAAGAAAATTTTAATATGAGAATAGAGAATCATCTAATGGAAAATTCTCAAGCTATTAGTGAATTGCATGATATTGTGGAGAGAACCTCCAATGATGTTAAGATGCTTGTTAAACATTTTCATATGGTTCAAACTCAAATTGATCAACTCACTAAAGTGCAAAATGACTTGTTAGGAAATAATTCTAAAGAAAAACATGCTTATGAGGTAACAACTAGAGGTGGTGTCTCTACCCAGGATCCTCTATATCCTGAAGGGCATCCCAAAAGAATTGAACAAGATTCTCAACAAACTAAAACTAGTGCTCCATCTAAGAAAAAGAAGAAGAAACATAAAAATGTTGTAGAATCCTCTGAACCTGCTAATGATCCTAATAGTATTTCTATTTCTGATGCTGAAACCGAAAGTGGTAATGAACATGATAAAGATAATGATAAGAATGATACTCCTGATAAAGAAGAGGTTGAAAAAGAACCTGAAAAGCATGCTAAAAATAAAAAGTATACTAAAGAAGATTTTATTACTGAGAAACATGGTAATGAAAGAGAACCTTGGGTGCAAAAGCAAATGCCTTTTCCTGCCAAGAAACTAAAATCAAAGGAAGAAGAACACTATAATAAATTTTGTGATTGGATGAAACCTTTATTCTTGCAAATCCCTTTGACTGATGCTATTAAATTGCCTCCGTATTCAAAGTATATGAAAGATATTGTTACTAACAAAAGGAAAATCCCCAATGAGGAAATTTCTACTATGCTTGCCAATTACTCTTTCAATGGCAAAGTTCCAAAGAAGTTGGGCGACCCGGTATACCTACTATTCCTTGTTCTATTAAGAATAATTATGTTAAAACTGCTCTATGTGACTTGGGAGCCGGTGTTAGTGTTATGCCTTTTTCTCTTTATAAGAGACTTTACTTAGATAAGTTGATACCCACTGATATATCTTTGCAAATGGCTGATAAATCTACTGCTATTCCTGTTGGTATATGTGAGGATGTTCCGGTTCAAGTTACTAATAACTGCTTGATATTAACTGATTTTGTTGTGTTGGAAATGCCTGAAGATGATAATATGTCCATTATTCTTGGGAGACCTTTTCTTAACACCGCAGGGGCTGTTATTGATTGCAATAAAGGAAAGGTTACTTTCAATGTTGATGATAAGGAACACACCGTCTATTTCCCCAAGAGGATTGAAAAAGCGTGCGGAGTTAATACAATTTCTCATGTGAGAACTATCAAAGTGGGAACCATCGATTGTCCTATATATGAGCCTAAAGAAGAATATCAAACTCTTGTGATTGGATCCATATCAATACAATTCAAGGTAACATTATTGATTTGAGGTTTATTTCTTCATATGCTATGTAAAATTTATTTGGTGGCAAGACTTGATCAACCTTGTTAACAAATACCTTTTATATGCATAGAGGAGGTAAACAACATCTCTTTCTTCCTCCACTTGCTTTAGTTGCTGTAGCATTTTTAATTTGCAAAGTTTCTTAGTTGATTTGATATTTCAAAAATTTTCCTGGCCAGTAATAATAAACTTAATACCCAGAAAATGTGCATTTTTCAAAGTTTTCAAAAATTCGCGAAAATTATACCGTTGGTCCTATTTTTCGACGAGGCACCGGGGAGCACCAGAGGATGACCTGTGGGGCACCAGAGGGCGCCAAACCACAGGCCGGCGCGGCCAAGGAGGTGGCCGCGCCACCATGTGGTGTGGGCCCCTCCTTGCCCCACTTTGTCATCTCTTTCTCCCAGCACCTTCTCTCTCCCGAAAAAACTCGTACCAAGTTCCTCTCACTCGCGTTTTTGCTCAAGAACTCCAGATTTCTCGATCTCTTTGCTCAGCCCAGATTTCTGTTTGAAATTTGGCACATTTGCTCTCCGGTATGTGACTCCTTCGATTATCCAAATAGAATTTTGTTTGGTTGAGTATATCTTGAATATTTTGCTGCTGTAGGTAATATGTTTAGTGAGCTTGCATGCTTGTTCTAAGTGGTAGAAACTAGTTTTGATGCATGATTAGTACTCTAGCAAGTTCCTATGGTAGTTTCCCTCAATTATATGTCACCAAATCAAGTTTTATATTGTTTGTTGAAAATTTCAGAAAATGGAAGGAGGTAGGCACCAACTCAACCAACATGAGTTGGAGGTGCCACAGGTCATGAGAGTTCACCGGGAAGAAGGAGTATATCCCACTTACTATCCGTGTGCGGATTTCATGAGAAGTGCAGGGATTTTGCAGGACGTCCAAAATTTAATCTCTCGTGCAGGATTGGATGATTTTGTTGATGGGGAACCATGCCAATATGTGAAGATGACTATGTCAGTAGTGCAAGATTTTAAATTCAATTGGTCGCAATCTAACCCCATGGTTCAGTACAAAATTTATAATAAAACTGTCAACTTGCCATTCAGTGATTTTTGTGCAGCAATCAAAGTGCCGCAATGGGGATCATGCGAGAAGATAAAGGGATCGCCGCAAGAGCTCTTGGACCTCTTCAAAATGATTTGTGATGGAAGGAGTTTCTCAGAGGATGATGGTAAAATCAGTAGTATTCATTTCCCAGCTATTCGTTACTTCGCCTATTTCATTACCAAGTGCGTTCTAGCGAGAAAGAATGGAGGTAAAATAACTATTCCGGATCTAGCCTTTCTAGCTGCTGCATTACAAGGTAATAGGACTTATAACTTGGGAGCTTTGATAGCCAACAGACTTGCCACTAACCGTGAGAAGGGAGGAATTTGTGGAGGTCTCATCGCCTCTCGTTTATTAGCTATGCATAATGTGAGACCTCACAATCTTGATATTCCGCTCACTATGGAGAAACTTGACATAGCTTCCATGATTAAGCATGAATTTATTTCTAATTCGTCTAATTTAGGGAACCTGTCTTATAGAATAACATTTTACAAGAAATCTTGGACAAGGACTAAGAAAGTTGAGAAATTAGTAGGATTGCCTGCACCTTCTCTGTTTAACTTTGATTCCAGGGAGGATTGGTCAGTCACGGAAAGTGCGGTTAACGCATACATAGAGGGAGGAAGCCATCATGCACGAGACAACACAGATGAGGTCGAGGAACACCTCGACTCGTCATCCGATGCAGCAAGCTCTTCGCATCCACAAGCTGGGTATGAGGAACCCCCACGCTTTTCTTCTGCATCGGCACCTTATTATGACTACTCCACGTATGATCCACCGGCGTGGAACCCAGGTCCTCGATGGGGTTGAACTCCACTTAGGCCAAAAGCCTAAGCTTGGGGGGAGGTATACCGGCATCACTCATTCTTTGCATATTATGGTTGCTGGATATTTGTATATACTTGTTTAGTCTCTTTGAGTGGTTTTCTAATGAGAGGAAGATGATATTTGGGGAAGTGCTGCCTGAAAACAGATTCTGGGCTGTTACCGTAAAAATTCGTGCGCACAGCCAGAACAGTATTTTGTGAAGCCAATTTTTGTGCATGTTCCCCAGGTTATTATCTAACTTTCATTAGTTGAACACTTTTTGAACTGAGCAACGTAAGATTTTTGTAAAAATCGATTTCTGTACTGCTGTCAGGTTTTGGCAGATTTCTGCCATCTCGCTTTTCTGTGTTTCTTTTAGTTTGCTATTTCTTGTTTCCACTTTGTTTCTTTCCCAAAACACAAAAAGACCAAAAATATTTCTGTTGTTTCTCTTCATCATTTGTTTATCTTGGTTTCTTGCATTTGTTTCGCTTTATTTGCTATTGCTATTTTGCTATAAGAAAACCCAAAAAGATTTTGCTTTGTTTGCTTGTCTCCTTTTGTTCTTGTTCTCAAATTCGAAAACACCAAAAATATTTGCTGTTCTTCTTTGGTTTGTAAAGTTCATCATGAGTTCAATGGTCTTCGGTGGCTGGAGCGTGGTTTTCATTTCATAATATCCAAGCTACACAAGTGAAAAGGCAATAATGACGATTTACGACAATCTGATTGTGGTGAGAGGCTGGTATGAACTCTATTTGTTTTCATTTTTGTACATATACTCATCCATGTGAGCATGCTTAGTTGGTTCATGTGAGGTATATGTCATTTAAGAAAGTCTAGTAGTTCATGATCTCTCATGATTAGCTCCAATTTATTAATATGAGTAGCATGTCATGGATGTTTGCTTGTATTGCTTTATTCATAAGTAAGTATGGCATTGTGGTATCCTCCTCTGAATAATTCATTTATATCGACTTGGCACATGCTCATGCATGCATATGACTGAATAAAAGTCAATTAAGCCTCAATGATTTACATTGCTTCAGAGTTCTTGTATCACTTTTATGCCTCAGTTAATTTATTTTGCCGCAAGCATGATTATGACAGTTCATCGCTCTCTTGATTTGTCGCTCCCTAGTCTTTTGCTAGCCTTCACTTGTACTGAGCGGGAACTCTGCTCGTGCCTCCAAACACATGAAAACCAAGTTATTCCAGAGTGTCCACCATAAATACCTATGCATGGCATTTCAAACCACTCCAAGTAAATTCTCATGCGCTACCTTTAAAATCTTCAAAATGCTTCTTAATTTGTGTTAATGTTTCATAGCTCATGAGGAAGTATGTGGTGTTTAGCTTTCAACCTTGTCATTTACTTTTGACGGACTCTCATATGGAATAGTGGCACATCCTCTTATCCAATAATTTTGCAAAAAGAGCTGGCAATGGGATTCCCAGTCCCGAATTAATTAACTTAAATAGACACTCCTCCATGGTTTGTGATTGTTGGACGGCACCCGAAGGATTCGGTTAGCCATGGCTTGTGTAAGCAAAGGTTGGGGGGAGTGTCATCATCATAATAAAACTAAACTAAAAAGGCACTCCTTCATGGTATGTGATTGTTGGCGGGCACCCGAGGATTCGGTTAGCCATGGTTTGTGTAAGAAAGGTTGGAAGGAGTGCCACATAAACATGCAAATAATTCATGGGAGCCGCTCTTGAAAGTCCGGTTGGCGAGGTAGTTGGTGTACCCATTACCATTCGTTGACAACAACAAACACCTCTCAAAATAATTTTACTCCTCGCTTTACAAATGAAAAGCTCTAGCGCATGTTAATCCCTGCTTCCTCTGCGAAGGGTCAATCTTTTACTTTTATGTTGTGTCTCCATCCTTTCTTTGAGCACTTTCTTGAGAGCACAACTGTCATTCTTAGTATAATATGCTTGTCTCAAAATATAATTGATTGTGGTATAACTTTGATGCTTTTATCTTTGACAATCACTACTTCTAGTCTTTCTATGAACTTCAAAGGTGCCCGGGCATTTATGTTTTGCCAATCAAATACGAGCAAGCGAGATACCACTTTATCATACTCTCTTATGAACATTGCAATCCTGCTTATATACATGATTCATGATGCTTATTATTAATTGTTGGTACCTCTTCATGATTGACATAGCTGTTAGATGATCTTATTTGCATGTATCTTATTATGAACTCGCTTAAGTATTAGCCATATCATGAGAATATATACATCATATGAACAAATGTGTTCGTGAAAGTTCTTTTATCGCTCGGTTGTTAACCGAATTGCTTGAGGACAAGCAATAAGCTAAGCTTGGGGGGATTTGATACGTCCAAAACGTATCTACTTTCCCGAACACTTTTGCTATTGTTTTGCCTCTAATTTGTGTATTTTGGATGCAACTAACACGGACTAACGCTATTTTCAGCAGAACTGTTCCGGTGTCTCGTTTTTGTGCAGAAATCCAACTTTCAGGAAAAACCTCGGGATTTTGACGAAAGGGCCTATTTTCCCAGAATAATGACGGAGCCAGAAGGACAATTGAAGTGGAGGCCCGAGGGCCCCACACCATATGGCGGCGCGGCCTAGGGGGGGCCCGCGCGGCCATGTGGTGTGGCCCCCTCGGCTAGCCTCCGACGCCCCCCTTCGGACTACTTATTCGTCTCGACCTAAAAACGCACGGAGAGAAGTCGAAGTCGCCAGAAACCCTCCAGAACGCCGCCACATCGCGAAACTCCGTCTCGGGAGCCAGAAGTCTCCGTTCTGGCACTCCGCCGGGACGGGGAATTGGAGGAGATCATCACCGCCATCACCGCCAACGCCTCTCCATCAACCAGCAATGTTTCCCCCATCCATGTGTGAGTAATTCCCCCGCTGTAGGCCGAAGGGGATGGTAGGGATTGGATGAGATTGGTCATGTAATAGCATAAGATTGTTAGGGCATAGTGCCTAGTGTCCGTAGATGGTACTTTTATGATATTGTTGCAACTTGTTATGCTTAATGCTTGTCACTAGGGCCCGAGTGCCATGATCTCAGATCTGAACATGTTATTGATTCATGAAGATATTCGTTGTTTATGATCTTACCCGCAAGTTGTATACACATGTCGCTGTCCGGAACCAATGGCCCCGAAGTGACAGAAATCGGGACAACCGGAGGGAATGGTAGTGATGTGAGGATCACATGTGTTCACGGAGTGTTAATGCTTTGCTCCGGTACTCTATTAAAAGGAGTACCTTAATATCCAGTAGTTTCCCTAGAGGCCCGGCTGCCACCGGCTGGTAGGACAAAAGATGTTGTGCAAGTTTCTCATTGTGAGCACGTACGACTATAATTGGAACACATGCATATTGATTGATTAGTACTTGGATACCGTTTTATTATTATCTGCAAATGCCCTGCTATGATTGTTACATGAGTTTCTCTCATCCATGCAACGCCCGTTATCCGTCCCCGTGCCTACAGTATTTTAATCCTGCTGTTTACTATAATCACTACTGCTGTCTTTGTTACTCTGCTATCGTTATTTCGCTATCGCTATTGCTATAAAACTGTTACTACTGATAAAATCTTGCGAGCAAGTCTGTTTCCAGGTGCAGCTGAATTGACAACTCCGCTGTTAAGGCTTTCAAGTATTCTTTGTCTCCCCTTGTGTCGAATCAATAAATTGGGTTTTACTTCCCGCGAAGACTGTTGCGATCCCCTATACTTGTGGGTCATCACTTGTTAATTATGTTTTCATTATGATTAGTCTCAAATACCGAGATTGTTTAGTGTGCCATTGAAGGTTTCATGCATTGTTTTTAGCATACAATAGAAAAGCATAATATTGTGGTATATATTCTCCTGCGAATTTTTTTATTTGGGTCGACTTGGCACATGTTTTGCAACATGTTATGACTACATTCTAGTCAATTCTTGCCTCTATGATCATTTAGTTTGCAACTTGTGTATCACTTTATGCTTTGGTTAATATATTTTGTCGCTGTGCATGATTATGGCCATTATGCTCTCTTAGTTGGTCGCACCCGGTCTTTTTCTAGCCTCCATTTGTGTGAGTATTTTATTCATGCATCCAACCACCAAAAACCAAATATGCCAAAGTGTCCACCATATCTACCTATATGTGGTATTTCATTGTCATTCCATAGTAGTTTGCTCATGTGCTACCTTTAAATTCCAAAGTATTATATTTTTGTTGCTCATGGGAAAGTAGTCAAAAATGACTATTGTGCCTAGCGTGTGTTCCTTGTGTAACCGTAGCTCTTTTAAGTTGCTTGTCGTGTGATAACCATTGAAATACTGGGGACACCTCAGCGTGCTTTGCCGCTGAATATCATGTGGGTTGCTATGCATGTTCATCTTGTCCGAAATGAAGGAGATTATCCATGCAAAATAGTTTTAGTATACATTTTTGTTAGAGAAGAACATTGGACCGCTAACCAAAGCCATGTATCATGGTGGAAGTTTCAGTTGGTAAAATCCTCAATCTCTTATGAGAAAGCTTCTAGCAATTAAAAAAAAAAAGAGGAGTCCATTTATCTGTTGCTCGTGTCGTCCCGGTATGGATGTCCCAAGTTGAAGATGCTTTAAAAATGAGAAATCAAAACCAATGCATCTCCTAGGACCTTTGTACAAGAGGCACGGGGGTACCCCACTTGTATGTGATGAGAGTTAATGGTGATCCGAGGTGAGTAGGACGAGGTGTGAGCACTAGTAGCAATTATGCATGAGACTTGCGACTTAGGAGTAGCACTTTTGTACAACCCATATGCTTTGTACTTACTGTTGACATCATCCACCTCTCAAAAGTGCATTTTATACTCTTGTTGTTTCAATAAAAAGCTCTAGCACATGAGTGATCTTACTTGCCTCTCAAAGAGAGACCTTCTTTTACTTTTATGTTGAGTCTCCACCTTCTAGTTTATTCACCACTTATGAGAGCATAGTTGTCATTCTTAGTTTTATGTGCATGGTCCCAAGATTTTATTGATTGATTCATAATTATGGTATTGCTTGTTCAAACATTTTATTTCTAGTCATCCTTATAATCTTTTAAAGGTGTCCAAGCATTTATGTTTTGCTTCCACTTATGGGACAAGCTGAGTACCACTTTATTATGTATCTATGCTATGCTCTTGACAATCACTTTGCTTTCCATGCACGTTATACATTTTCTTTTGTCTGATTACTATTCATGTTTTAGCATGGTTATTAAGTTTCATTGTTTGATTATATCTATCATGCTTATGTTAGGATTCTATGGTTCCAACTATGTTTGCTTTTACACTTAGATTGATCAAAGTAGTGTGACAACATGTCACCTCAAAAATTATTTGTTTGTTATCACTTACCTACTCGAGGACGAGCAGGAGTTAAGCTTGGGGATGTTGATACGTCCCAAACGTATCTATAATTTTTGATACTCCATGCTTGTTTTGTTACAATTTTTATATGTTTTATGTGCACTTTTCCACACTTTTTAGCATTTTCTGGGACTAACCTATTAACACAGTGCCGCAGTGTCAGTTCCTGTTTTCTGTTGTTTTTGTGTTTCAGAAAAGTTGTACATGAAAGTTTCTCGGAATTGGACGAAAAAAAAGCCCAGAGTCTTATTTTTTCGGGACGAAGACGGGGCCAGAAGGACACGCACAGGAGAGCTCCCACGTGGCAGTACATAGGGCAGGCGCGGCCCCACCCTTCGTCGTGCCTGGCCCATGTACTGGCGCCTCGTCGCCTCGTTTGCTCCGCCCTTCCGCCTATTTATTCCTCGTATCGGGAAAACCCCAGGGACCGGAGCCTCCATCCACGAAAAGTTCTGACGCCCCCGTCAACAGAAACCCTAGTTCGGGAGGGTTCTGCAGTCCACCCCGGCACCCTGCCGGAGAGGGAAATCACCGTCAGAGGCTTCTACATCGCCATGTCTTCATCTGAGGTGATGCGTGAGTAGTTCTCCACGGGACCATGGGTCCATAGTAGTAGCTAGATGGCTGTCCTCTCCTTGTTGTGCTTCATGTATAGATCTTGTGAGCTGCCTAACATGATCAAGATCATCTATTTGTAATTACTACATGTTGGTTTGATGTGGATCCGATTTATAGAGAGATAGCTTTGGTTGAGATTATGTATTATGTTATTATGATCTTGCATGCTCTCCGTTTCTAGTAGATGCTCTGGCCAAGTAGATGCTAGCGACTCCAAGTGTGAGTATTTATGCTCGATAGTGGGTTCATGCCTCTATTTAACCATGGGAAGTGACCTTGTTCTCTACGGTTGTAGATGTGTTGTTGCTACTAGGGAGAAAACAGCGGTGTTCTATTCAAGGGTAGTTTCATCGTTTACTTTACACACATTGCTTAAAGCGATAGTCCGTTTGTTGCAACTTAATACTGGAGGGTGTCGCGGATGCAATCCTGAAGTGGATTATTAGTCATAGATGCAGTTGGATTACGGTCTATGTATATTGTTGTAATGCCTGCATACTTTCATAGCATGTATTCTGCACCAACCATTAGCGTAGAATCTCTGTTTGTCAATTGCCCATCTGTAATTTGTTTACCCAACATATTTATTTTATTGGGGAGGCGCCTTTAGTAAACTGTGGACCCCGGTCCTTCTTCTTTTAATTGCAATCTTCTACATGATTTTTCTGTTCTGTTCTCTGCAAACAATTATTCTTCCACACGGTTCGTTTAATCCTTTGTTTTCAGCAAAACCAGTGAGCTTGACAACCTCGCTGAAAGTTGGGGACAAAGTACTTGGTTGTTTGTGTGCATGTATCCACGTTGTTGCTGACGCCGGCTGTGCGCCCTGCCACGAGTTGGTTCGGAACACCTCGGGAGAGAACATTTTTGTCATGCTGGTCGATAAACCTTGGTGTCTTACTGAGGGAAAACTTCCTGTTGTGCTCATCATACCTTCCTCTTGGGGTTCCACTCAACGTTGCACATAAATTGTTCTTCATCAACTCCGCGCTCAGCAAGGCCCATAGGCGACGAAAAAGGGGCCATACCTGACGAAAATTTGACGTTGAGGATCAGAACTTTTCTTGTAGTGAGACATAACTGGTTGGACACGACTTAAGGAATACAGCAAAAACCCCAGTGCTAATCATTGTTTGACCATCAGATTCTTTTATCTCTAGCACTCTTTCAAACAACTTGTAGGATACTGTTTTTTCTTCGGCAGTCAGTATATTCTTCCAAGATTTCTTCGGCGTAGCTTCGAGAACATCAACAAACTTCGGAAGGCATGTGTTGTGACCAGCTGTCGATAGATCTCTGAGATAAAAACCACTTCAACCTCCATCCCTAGACTGATTCTCTCATTGGGAAGTAGAAGTAGTTCACTTCTTTTCGTACAACAAAACCAACTCCGCCGGTGATGAACTGTTCGTTGCTACTATTATAACATTTAACAAAGAAATCTTTTTCCATAAACCCAATGAGGATCGATGCCAAGGAACGCCTCACAGATGGTGATGAAGATTGCAAGGTGAAGAATAGAATTCGGGGTAAACTGCCAAAGTTGAATCCCGTACGAAAGCAAAAGACACCGAAGAAATTTATGTGATGTCAAGGATAACCCACGGTACAAGAATGAAGCAAACATTACAGTAAAACCAGTGGGAGGATTGGGGCGTGAATCTGAACCTGGTAAAAGGACATCTTCCTCCTTGTCGGAGATCAGGCCAAGGCTTCGTGCCTTCTTTTCATCGCACTTCGTCATTCTCAAGGCGGGCTAGTCGCCTGGAGCATCCTTGGTAACAACGGTGGAGGTCTCCGGCGCAACCTTCTTCGTTGCGGTCGCGGCAGCCTTGGGGCCGGTGGCGCTCGCGGTAACACTGGCTACGGCGATGGTGCCCTTCTTCTTAACCATCCTGAAGTATCTTCAGGAACGGTGGTGGTTTGAGCGTGGCGGTGGTAACGGCGTAGTGGTTATGAGTTGCAAGAACGGAGGAAGAAAAAAGCAATGGGAAGAAGAAGAAAGGTAAAATCTGCGCCTCTTTTTATAAAGAGGAAAGTTATCAAGGATCTGGTCCGGTGGATCTGTGCCCTAAATATTGGACGCATATCTGGTTCACCACGTGTCAGATAACAATAAAACCAAAGGACAATTGCATCCACTACACACGGAAATCGAGGACACGCCTCGGATGAAGCGCAATGATCGGTCATTTCCCAAACAGACTGCTCAGAGCAGGGGTGGGCCTATCAGGTCACGTCCCGTCAAACCCGCAGTTGCAGTTACAACGTCATTGATGATGTCATCAAAAGTTGACGGCTCCTCATTAATGAAGCATCCGAAGGAATCTAGTGCATTTGACTACTCGACTTGAGTCTACGCACGGTTGTAAACATCCGTCCATAGACTCGGGGGATATTTCCATCGGGAGCGCTGGACGCGCACCAGATAAAAACTTCTAAAGCCGAAGAAGACCGGACCCGAAGGTTCCAGAAGATCCAGGATCGAGCCCGGGGACTTGATCCTGAGTAGAGTAACGTTGTTTTGCCATCGGCAGTTAGCTAGCATCGATTTATCGAGTAAGGCTGGGCTCGTTACTTTAATCCCTTACGCACTATCATACTACATGACTTCACCTGGAGCTTTTGAAGACCCAATATACTAAAAGATATCGGATGATGAAGGAAATTTAGAAAGCATCGAGATCAGAATCTTCGAGTAGTACAACTTGAGTCTACGCACGGTTGCAACCATTCATCCCTAGACTCGGGGGCTACTCTCATCGGGAGCGCTGGACGCGCACCTGATATCAAGCTATTTCGACTTCAAGGAGATGAGGAAGTTCAATTCTTTTCGGCAGTTGAGGATATTCGGATGAAGGCAATTATAGTCCCTACCTGAAGCTTCACTTCGGTCAGTCACTCGGGGGGTTACTGATGTGGGCGTTACCCTTCGGGTACCCAACATTAGTCTACCTCCTCCGGCCCAACTAGGGGCCCATGAAGATTGCCCAACAACCAAGGTGGACACATACGTCGGTTCCAGCAAAGGAGACCTACTAGAAGACGAATTCTTGATGAACAAGGCAAGAAGACATCGTTAAAGGAAGGACTAGAATAGATCTCATTGTAACCTAGTCGAGTTCGGACATGACGCTCGAGACCTGGCCTGCTATATAAAGACCAGGAGGGGGCCTGCCGAAGGACAGAACATCAATACGTAGAACCACCGCAAGTTAGAGCCAAAAACCTAGAATCCTTGCCTCTCGGCGATTCGACCATAGCATCCTATCAGCTACCCCATTGTAACTCGATATATTCTATAATCAAGATCAGACAAGCATGAAGTAAGGGTTTTACCTTATCGAGGGCCCCGAACCTGGGTAAATCTCTCTCCCTGTTTGTTGGTATCCGATGTCTCGTGCTAGCATGCATAATTCCGTCAACCCTAAGCCCCTCATGGTGGCCATTACCGAGTTGCGCCCTCATCGACATCCTTCTGTAACCTTGGCAGAATATCTGGATTGATTACCTTCTGAGATCTTGCATTGAGGAATGCATATAGCTTCACAATAGGTACTCGAACAATTTCCAGCAGAAGACCCCTCAATGCAAACCGGAAGCAACTGCGTCATAATAACGTGGCAGTCATGCGACTTCAGATTTTGGATTTTTTTTCTCTGCCATATTTATAATCCCCTTTATATTCGATGAGAAGCCAGATGGCACCTTGATACTGTGAAGGACTTAAAAAATATTTCCTTCTCTGCTTTGGTAAGAGCGTAGCTGGCAGGACTTAAGTGACGCCCTTTATCTGTCTTGTACTGTTGATGCATGTTGTCTGGGTCTTTCATACGTTGATTGTCCTCCCGTGCTTCTGGTGTATCTTTTTTCTTCACATACACACCCAGGAAGCCTAGCAGGTTCACGCAAAGATTCTTCATCATGTGCATCATGTCGATTGAAGAGCGGACCTCTAGGTATTTCCAATAGGGTAGCTCCCAAAATATATATTTCTTCTTCCACATGGGCGTGTGTACAATAGTGACGTAATTCAGAACAGATTGACCGCTAGGACCCTTTCCAAAGATTACTTGTATGTCCTTGACCATATCAAATAAAGCATCACTAGTACGGAGGTTTGGCTTCTTCCATTGATCTGCCTCACCTCTGAAATGCTTGCCTTTCTTTGTCACGGCGTGCCTAGTCGGAAGAAATCGACGATGCCCCAGGTACACCACATTCTTACATTTATCCAAATATATACCTTCAGTCTCATCTAAACAGTGTGTGCATGCATTGTATCCCTTGTTTGTCTGTCCTGAAAGGTTACTAAGAGCAGGCCAATCATCGATGGTCACGAAAAGCAACGCTCGTAGGTCAAATGGCTCCTGTTTGTGCTCATCCGACGCACATACACCTGGTTTGGGCCACAACTATAAGAGTTCTTCAAATAATGGCCTTAGGTACACATCAATGTTGTTGCCGGGTTGCTTCGGGCCTTGGATGAGCACTGGCATCATAACGAACTTCCGCTTCATGCACCACCAAGGAGGAAGGTTATAGATACATAGAGTTACAGGCCAGGTGCTATGACTGCAGCTCTGCTCCCTAAAAGGATTCATGCCATCTATACTTAGACCAAACCTTAAGTTCCTCACGTCACCTGCAAAGTCCGGGAACTCTCTATCGATTTTTGTCCACTGCGACCCATCAGCGGGGTGTCTCAACATCTAGTCTTTCTTACGGTCTTCTTTGTGCCATCGCAACAACCTGGCATGCTCTTTGTTTCTGAATAGACGTTCCAACTGTGGTATTATAGGAGGATACCACATAACCTAGGCAGGAACCCTCTTCCTGGGTGGCTCACCCTCAACATCACCAGGATCATCTCGTCTGATCTTATACCGCAGTGTAGTGCATACCGGGCATGCTTCCACATTTTCGTACGCCTCACCGCGGTAGACGATGCAGTCATTAATGCATGCATGTATTTTCTGCACCTCTAATCCTAGAGGACGGAAAACCTTCTTTGCTTTGTACGTACCGTAAGGCGATTCGTTATCCTTTGGAAGCTTCTTCTTCATTATTTTCAGTAACTTCTCAAATGCCTTGTCACATAAACCAGCCTTTGCCTTCCATTGCAGCAACTCCAGTGTGGTACCGAGCTTTGTGTTGCCATCTTCGCAATTTGGGTACAACTTTTTTTGAGATCCTCTAACATGCCCTTTAACTTCCGCTTCTCGTTTGCACTTTCTGCTTCTCTGTGTGCATCAGCGATGGCCCGACGAATATCATCAGTGGGATCATCTGATGCCTCTTCATCTTCAGCTTCCCCTGCCTCTTCATCTTCAGCCTACCTCGTTGCAGTATCACCGTATTCAGGGTAGATATCATCTTCTTCTTCTTCATTGTCTTTCATCATAACCCCTCTTTCTCCATGCTTGGCCCAACAATTATAGCTGGGCATGAAACCTTTCCGAAGCAAGTGGGAGTGAAGGACTTACCAGGAAGAGTATTGCTTTAAGTTCCGACAGTCAACACATGGACAACACATAAAATCATCCGCTTGTGGGTTTTCCTCAGCGACACGGAGAATTTTTTTAGGCCCGCAGTGAACTCGTTAAGGCGTCAGTCAACGTACATCCATTGTCGCCGGTTCATCTGCATCATATAATTAAGTTTATCAAAAAACCATTACAAAACATCATAAATAGTGAAATGACCATTGTACAAATGAAAGGGTAAAGTTGCTAATTAACCTCGATCGAGGAGAAAAGAAAGAGGAGAAACCTTAAGTGTCGCTCAGGCACCTCATATCATTTTTGTTTTGTGTGAAATCAAGTGGCATCATTCTCTCAGGCATTTCGTCAAGCACCTCTTGTGCATAGGAAAGAAAAACAAACAAGCACACAACTCTCACACATTTCACCATGAAAAAGCAGAGAAGAGGGCTGGCTAGGGCGAGCTGAATTTATAGATAAAGGGAGGCTTTAGCACCGGTAGCACGGGTTCGTGCCACGAACCGGTGCTAAAGGTTTTGCGCCTGCCTCGCGGCTGACGCCAACCCTTTAGCACCGGTTCGTGGCATGAACCAGTGCTAAATGTCCCCCACGAACCGGTGCTAAAGCCTTGCGGGTCCCCTGCAACGTCCTGGCCGCACGAACCGGTGCTAATGCACCCTTTAGTCTGGATTCGTAGCATAACCGGTGGTAATGCTCTTTGGAGCTAAAAAAATATAAGGTATGTTTTCTATGAGTAGATTCTCCGCGCTTTGCGGCAGGAATTAAGAGCCCTTGACAGACGCATAGATAGAAGTTATGAACAAATACTGAAATGTCACTTGTATTTCCAGTCAAACTAATATGGGTAAACAACTAATATACTAGGTGTTATATTGATATACGGACATGAAGGGAAAAAATAATGGAAATGCAAGAAACGCTTAAAGTTGAGACCATGTGAAACAAACGCTTACTACAATCCTCTGGGTAAGCACGTACTGATCAAAGGATAGCCTCAATGATATAGTGTTCGACACATACATTGAAGTAGAAACAAATACCAGTTAAAATGATATTTCATATGCATGACAATTTGTGAGCAAATTACATTGAAGCAATCGAGATGTTTAATAGCATTTTAGTATCTACACGGACCAGTGAGGTTACATCGCATCAACCTGCAAAAATTGTAAACCGCAAGTTCAACAAACTATCCGATAATCCATATAAAGCAGTAGCGGCGCACCCACAAAGCTCCTTGTATATAATGCATCCATTCCATCATTCATCTGCTGTGAGACCAATGGTTGCACAAAATTCAGCAACTTATCCATCTCTCTAAACCCCTGAGAGTTATAGAGAACTTGGTAGAAACTCTGAACTTCTGCATGATTATCTTCCAGACTTCCACACCTCGAGCCATCTGCCCTCTCTAAGAATTCGATTTTATTTACACGCTTTCATTTTTTTCGATAAAAGAGCATAGCCCGAGCCTCTGCATCAATAGATGCACACGGCTTGCTTTATTAAAATCTCAATTCAGGAAGAATCCATCTTCACTCGTTACAATTATGAAAAAGCTAAGGTCGATACATGAATCAATCAAAAGAAAATACGGCTAACAGAAAAGTTATGCATTTGGTATTCTATTAAGATGCCGCCACCCAGTAGCGTGAAAAAAGAAGTCCTGAGCAACCACTAGCATCAGGTTGCATCCAATAACCATATTCTCCCGCTGCTCCAACAGGAGAAGGAAAACCCATTGCTGAATTATATGAGCAGCTCGCCGGATAACCTGCAATAAATTAGTTCCACTTTGTTTGTTAAAGATAATATTATTTCTAGTCCTCCAAATAGTCCAACAGATGGCCGAAACTCCAATCCGAATTTTCTGTTTATTATTTTTCCCCACACCATTCAGCCATCTATCAAACATATTAGTAACATTGGCTGGTGGAGGGATGTTATATGGAAAATGATTCGTTGCCCCTGGGGGATAAGGCGCTCCCAGCCTCCGGCTCGCGCGACGCACGATTGCGTGCCAACGCGTGGTCCTGGTTGTTATCACCAGAATTTGACCAAGTCAGAGGTGGGCCGCGATCGAGATGGACGTGAAGAAATATACATAGAAGAAGTATGTGGATCGGCCTTTTATACCAAGTTGGGCTTAATTGCCCGTGTATCTGTAACATACTAGATCGTATCTTAGTTTAGAGATAGAATCTTACTCGTGCACGGTTTGGTGCACGCCCACGTTAGAAAGTCCCCTAGACTATAAATATGTACCTAGGGTGTATGGAATAAACAACAACTCACGTTCAACCCCAAACAAACCAATCTCGGCGCATCGCCAACTCCTTCGTCTCGAGGGTTTCTATCAGGTAAGCGACATGCTGCCTAGATCGCATCTTGCGATCTAGGCAGCACAAGCCCCACGTTGTTCATGCGTTGCTCGTACTCAAGCGCTTTTGATGGCGAGCAACGTAGTTATCATTAGATGTGTTAGGGTTAGCATTGTTCTTCGTTTAAGCATGCTTACGTAGTGCAACCCTTGCATATCTAGCCGCCCTCACGCCTATCTCAGGTGTGGGGGCGGCACCCCGCTTGATCATTATTTAGTAGATCTGATCCGTTACGATTGCTCCTTGTTCTACAAGGATTAGTTTAATATCTGCAATAGTTAGGCCTTACAAAGGGGGAGGATCCAGTGGCACGTAGGGTGGCGTTCGCAAGTCCTAAACAGGATGTTCCGAGGATCAACTTCATGTTGGTTTTTAGGCCTTGTTTAGGATCGGCTTACGAGCACCGTGCGTGGCCGCGAGGCCCAACCTGGAGTAGGATGATCCGATTATGCGGTGAAAACCCTAAATCGTCGTAGATCTCATTAGCTTTATCTTGATCAAGCAGGACCACCAAGTATTCGTGCACCCCGTACGAATCATGGGTGGATCGGCTCTTTGAGCCGATTCACGGGATAACCCGAGAGCCGATCGAGGCTCGTATTTAACGTTTACATGTATGCCCTGCAGGAAACTAAGCGAGGCATCCCCATCACCTTCCCGACCAGGTATAGGTCAGGTGGCACGCCCTTGCACTTCGCATCGCCGCGTGTGACCGGAAGAGCATTGCGGGCCGTCGCTCGGAGGGGTCTCAGCCAGCCGCAGCTCTAGGCTCTTCCCGGCTCTACGGTGTTGACAAGGCCGCTGCCCGCCGGTGGGTTTTGGCAGTCAACACATTCTGGCACGCCCGGTGGGACAATCGTCTACATCAACCACATCGCCATCTACATCTGAGATGGCGGACGGCACGCCAGTCACCTACGAGGAGCTGCCTGACGAGCTCAAGAAGCAATACAACGAAATCAAGGCCACCCTCGAAGCCGACCTCATCGGCTCATATCACAGAACCCGTTCGCATGGCGTCAGGCGGAAGGAGTTCTCACCGGAAGGCGCACTCGATGAAGTGGACCTATCTGTCCCGTCAGAGGAACGTACCAGGGCCGTACGTCATGAGGTTGGTGGCATGGTGGCTCACTCGTTGCGTCTCCATTCCGAGAGCCTGGTGAATACTTTGGAGCATGTCGCCGTTCGGATGATCAAAGAGGTCATGAAGAATCGGCACCCTTTGTTAGAGCCAGCTCTCACGACCTGCCAAGGAAAAGCGCCACTCCAGCCTCGTCTGCCGTTATCGCGCACATCGGCGGCATCAGGAGCGCGTAATTCACCGGCGCGTGCCGTTGACAGGATTAACGGTGCTCACCCTGGGAGATGCCAACCAGGACATCCGTTCAACATCAACATGATAGAACTGGGGCACCCCCTTGATGAAGATAAAGGCGAGGGCAACTGCTTTCGTAGCGAAGACAATGAAGAGGCTGCTCCATGCGATCGGCCCCGACACCGCCAAAACATCCTGGTGATGATCAAGGTAGAAGCCGACGCTAGTAATCGGCCCGTTGTATCCGTATCACCCGCTCTCCCAGTATGCGGCGTCGACCTCACAGGTGACGGGAAGCTAGGGTACGGGTTCACATCAGCTGATGAGCTAGAGGAAGTCGACATCGGTCCTGGGGATAAGCCTCGACCTACTTTTATCAGCAAGAAGTTAGATCCGCAGCTCAGGGGACAGATGATAGCCCTGTTGAAGGAATACCCAGATTGCTTTGCATGGGATTACACAGAGATGCCTGGGTTGGATAGGAGCATCATTGAGCATCGCCTCCCCCTGAAGAAAGGATTTCGGCCGTTCCAACAACGAGCACGTCAGATGAGGGCCGAAATTCTGGAAGAAGTCAAGAAGGAGATTGAGAAAATGTTGGCCGCCGGATTCATCAGGCCATGCAGGTATGCTGAGTGGATCTCCAGTATCGTTCCGGTGGAGAAGAAGGACGGCCGATGGCGCGTGGCCATCGATTTCCGAGACCTTAACAGAGCTACCCCGAAGGACGAATATCCGATGCCCGTGGCGGAAACCTTGATAAACGCCGCTGCTGGCCACAAGGTGTTGAGCTTCATGGATGGCAACGCCGGCTATAATCAGATTTTCATGGCTCCAGAGGACATACACAAGACCGCATTCAGGGTACCAGGGGCAGTAGGCTTGTTCGAATACGTGGTCATGACCTTTGGGTTGAAGAATGCTGGTGCAACGTACCAACGGGCCATGAATTATATATTTCATGATCTGATCGGCAAGTTGGTGGAGATCTATATCGACGACGTGGTGGTCAAATCAGTCTCCATGGAGGGGCACTTGGACGATCTACGGCGCGTCCTAGACCGGACTCGGAAATTCGGGTTGAGAATGAACCCGAAGAAGTGTGCCTTTGGCGTGACGGCTGGTCAATTCCTAGGTTTTCTGGTTCATGAACGGGGAATTGAGATCGGCCTGAAAAGTCAGGAGGCGGTGCGTACCATGCAGCCGCCGACCATGAAAAAGGAGCTTCAACGCCTCATCGGCAAGATCAATTTCGTCCGGCGGTTCATCTCTAATCTGTCAGGACGAATCGAGCCGTTCATGGCGCTGGTAAAGACCAAATCGGACGACGAGTTTCATTGGGGGGCAGTAGCAGCAACAGGCGTTTGATGAGATTAAGCGATATCTGACGACGCCGCCTGTGCTAGTTCCGCCCCGAGCAAGACAGAGCCATTCTACATCTACCCGTCGGTAGGCTGACACGTCCATTGCTTCAGTGGTGGTGCAACTTTACGATGGCATTGAGAGAGTCGTTTTCTACCTCAGCAGAAGGATGCTGGACGCGGAGACAAGATACCCTGAGGTCGAGAAACTTTGCCTCTGCTTATTCTTCACCTGCACCAAGCTCCATCACATCCTTCTGACGGCAGAGATCATCGTCATCTGTAAATCAGACGTCGTCAAACACATGTTGTCGGCCCCTGTTTTGAAAGGCCGACTCGGTAAATGGATGCTTGCGCTGTCAGAATTTGATCTCCGGTACCAGCCCGCGAAGGCGGTCAAGGGCCAAGCGTTGGCCGATCTCATCGCTGAACGGATCAGCACCAATATAGCAGCACTATCCATACGTGCATGGGCTATGTTCTTCGATGGATCGGTTTGTGACGATGGTTGCGGCATCGGCATTCTGCTCGTATCGCCTCGGGGGCAGAATACTCCTTCTCCATCGATTATCTACCCCTTGCACCAACAACGTAACAGAATATGAGGCAATACGTAAGGGAATGGAATTGTTATTGGAAGCTGGAGCGGAAGCTGTAGAGCTCTTTGGAGACTCAAAGTTGGTGATTAACCAGCTCACGGAGGAATATAATTGCGAAAGTGAATCGCTGTTCCCATATTGGGTGGAATGCCGTGAGTTGATGACACAGTTCCGGTACATCAACTTCAATTGGATCCCAAGGTCCCGGAATACCGATGCCAACAATCTCGCACAAATGGCGTCAGGCTACATAGATATAGCCGACGGAGCGGAAGTTCAGATACAATTCCTGGAACAGAATGATTGGAGAGCCGAGATCTTCGATTATTTGAAAGATTCGGCTCGGGGGGCACCTAAACGGGTGAGATACAGAGCCATGAAGTATGTCCTTATAGGAGACGATATGTTCTACAGGACATTGGAAGGGTTGCTACTCAAGTGCCTAGGACCGACTGAGTCCAATCGGCTCTTACATGAGGTGCATGAAGGCGCCTGTGGAACACACCAGTCGGCTCATAAGATGAAGTGGTTGATCAGGCGATCAGGGTTTTATTGGCCCACTATGCTTGAAGATTGCTTCAATTATTACAGGGGGTGCCAAGCATGTCAGATGTTTGGGAAAATTCAGATGGTGCCAGCATCGGCGATGAACCCCATCATCAAGCCTTGGCCGTTTCGGGGTGGGGCATGGATATGATCGGCAAAATCCATCCGGCATCGGGTAAAAAACATGAATGGATTTTGGTTATCACAGATTACTTCACCAAGTGGGTGGAGGCCGTCCCTATGAAAAAGGTAACATCAGAGGACGTGATCAAATTTGTGAAAGAACACGTCATTCATAGGTTTGGAATCCCCCAGACTATCACGACCGATGGAGGTTCGGTCTTTACTTCTAAAGAATTCAGGAAGTTCTGTGATGACGTAGGGATTAAACTGATCCGATCATCCCCATATTATGCTCAAGCTAACGGACAGGCCGAGGCATCCAATCAGAGCCTGATCAAGCTGATCAAGAGGAAAATTGACGAGAACCCTCGGGATTGGCACGAGAAGTTATCAGAAGCATTATGGGCCTACCGCATGTCGTGCCATGGAGCTATAAAGACCTCGCCGTACCAGCTTGTCTATGGACAGGAGGCCGTATTGCCTTGGGAAATTACGGCTGGATCAAGACGCGTCACGTTTCAGAATGATCTGACAGCCGAAGAGTATGAAGCTTTGATGAGCGACACTATTGAGGACGCAACAGAACTCAGGCTTTGGTCGTTGGAGAAGATTAAGGAGAACAAAGCCAGGGTGGCTCGTGCTTACAACAAAAAGGTTAGGCCAAAGGAGTTCCAAGTTGGTGATCTCGTGTGGGAAGCTGTGTTGCCATTAGGAACCAGGGATAAGGCATATGGCAAGTGGTCTCCTAATTGGCACGGTCCGTACAAAGTGGTCCAGGCCTTGAAGGGTAATGCATACATGCTGGAGGAATTGAGTGGCGAAAAGTTCCCCGTAGCTGTTAATGGTCAACACCTCAAGAAATATTTCCCAAGCATGTGGGATGATGGACAGTAAGATGTGGGGGCCGATTTCAGAATCGGCCAGTAAAAAAAACATATATATATAAAAATCACAGCCGATGTACAGGCATCGACTTGAGAAAACGTATGGAGATTAACAGTATGCAAGTACAGCCGATGCACGGGCATCGACTTCAGAGAACAGAGCCGATACGCTGATATCGACTTTAGCGAAATAAGTTTATACAACAGCTTGGCCTCAGACAGCAAGATGAGCCGATATTCTGCCATCGGCTCCCTGTACGACAACTCCATTCGACAATCGACAAGGGAGCGAAATTAGTTAAGGGATTTTCTTCATTGATAAGGGGATTTCTTACAAAGAAAGAGCCGATTGCTCGGGAAGGGAGAACAAAAGAAGGGTCTATTGACCAATCTACTACTGCTAGGCCTATACTAGTAGATCTTAATCTACGGGCCGTCGCTTCCTTCATCGTCGTCCTCGGGACTCTCATCGGCACTACTGCCGATGGGTTCCTCGTCGCTGCTCCCATAGCCCTCTACGGGAGCTTCATCTTCGTCTTCATCGTCGCTGCTGTCGTCGTTCCACCACATGCGGAGGCGCTTCGCTGGCGGGTAACCCTCGAGGGAGTCGTCGTCGTCGCCGTCGTCTTCCTCTTCCTCTTCTTCAGAGGTGGGGCAGCCGTCCCAGGGGAACTGGTCGTCCTCGCTCTCCGACTCCAGTTCCCCGACGGCGAGGAACTGAAGATCTTCGTCCCCGCTGGTCAGGGACTGGTCGTCTTCGGACCAGACAGAGGAGGCGTGGTCTTCCGAGTCCCATGCTTCTGGGGCGCGGATGTCCGGTGGCGTCTCGCGGGAGGAGGAGGACCCGTAGGAAAGCTCGGAGGAGGAGTCGTGGAAGACCGACGAGGAAGAAGAAGAAGAGGAAGACATGGCTGTGGGAGTTTGGGGGTTTTTTGGTGCCGATGGCCAGGACAGAGCAGGATGGTGAAATGGCGAACCGCTCAGAGCGGTTAAATAAAAGGGGGCTACGGTGAAAAAATTCAATACCACAGCAGTTTTCAAGGAGGCAGTACCCAAAGACAACGGTCAAATCGCGCGGAGCAGTCGAGAGGACAGGGCATCATGACGAAAAATGCTGCAATGGTTCTGCTCTGCCATGACATGACCCGACGAAAGAAAAACGTAATGATTTTGGAAATATTGTTTCCAAAACCAGGGGGGTTATCACCAGAATTTGACCAAGTCAGAGGTGGGCCGCGATCGAGATGGACGTGAAGAAATATACATAGAAGAAGTATGTGGATCGGCCTTTTATACCAAGTTGGGCTTAATTGCCCGTGTATCTGTAACATACTAGATCGTATCTTAGTTTAGAGATAGAATCTTACTCGTGCACGGTTTGGTGCACGCCCACGTTAGAAAGTCCCCTAGACTATAAATATGTACCTAGGGTGTATGGAATAAACAACAACTCACGTTCAACCCCAAACAAACCAATCTCGGCGCATCGCCAACTCCTTCGTCTCGAGGGTTTCTATCGGGTAGCGACATGCTGCCTAGATCGCATCTTGCGATCTAGGCAGCACAAGCCCCACGTTGTTCATGCGTTGCTCGTACCGAAGCGCTTTTGATGGCGAGCAACGTAGTTATCATTAGATGTGTTAGGGTTAGCATTGTTCTTCGTTTAAGCATGCTTACGTAGTGCAACCCTTGCATATCTAGCCGCCCTCACGCCTATCTCAGGTGTGGGGGCGGCACCCCGCTTGATCATTATTTAGTAGATCTGATCCGTTACGATTGCTCCTTGTTCTACAAGGATTAGTTTAATATCCGCAATAGTTAGGCCTTACAAAGGGGGAGGATCCGAGTGGCACGTAGGGTGGCGTTCGCAAGTCCTAAACAGGATGTTCCGAGGATCAACTTCATGTTGGTTTTTAGGCCTTGTTTAGGATCGGCTTACGAGCACCGTGCGTGGCCGCGAGGCCCAACCTGGAGTAGGATGATCCGATTATGCGGTGAAAACCCTAAATCGTCGTAGATCTCATTAGCTTTATCTTGATCAAGCAGGACCACCAAGTATTCGTGCACCCCGTACGAATCATGGGTGGATCGGCTCTTTGAGCCGATTCACGGGATAACCCGAGAGCCGATCGAGGCTCGTATTTAACGTTTACATGTATGCCCTGCGAGAAACTAAGCGAGGCATCCCCATCACCTTCCCGACCAGGTATAGGTCAGGTGGCACGCCCTTGCACTTCGCATCGCCGCGTGTGACCAGAAGAGCATTGCGGGCCGTCGCTCGGAGGGGTCTCAGCCAGCCGCAGCTCTAGGCTCTTCCCGGCTCTACGGTGTTGACAAGGCCGCTGCCCGCCGGTGGGTTTTGGCAGTCAACACTGGTAAAGCCACATCATAGTTGGGGCCCACACCACCGTTTCCCTGCACGCGAGTCTCTTCTTCCCCAAATCCATACGGGACAAACAGGAGCTTGGCCCCAGCGCCGCCGCCGCCACCGCCAGTCCCGACCTCCGCCAGTAGCCATCGGAGAAGCCCCGCCGCCGGGAGCCCCGCCGCCAGTAGCCATCGGTGAAGCCCCGTCACCAGGAGCCATTAGAGGAGCCCTGCGAGCGGCCGCCGCCTGCCCCAAACTCGTCCTCCTGCTGCAGCCGCTGATATCGTCCCCCGCGGTCGTCGGCTCCCCTGCCCTGATCCCCTCCACGTCCTCCGCTCGTGCACTCCTCCGCCGAGGCGCCGTTCTCCCGCGCCTCCCTCTCGCCGGTGTTCGCCCATGCCGGCGCGCCGCCTACCTCCTCCTGCAGCCACCCCATCGTTGTCGCCGGCCGCCTCCGAGCTGCTACCTTATGGGCGACGGGCGTTGCTACATGAGACTGGCGGAGTTGCTGCCGGCGGCCATCGAAGTTGTTGTCATGGGCGACGGCCGTTGCTGCCGGGAGTTTGCTGACTTAGGTCTCTAGCGTTAGCATAAATTTTTTGATACAACATTTTTGCTACATTAGTATATTTTTTTACACAACTTTTCTATGATTTTTGCTGCAATTGTATAATATGTTTGCTACGTTCTCTCCGGCGATGTCTCCGGCGATATCTCCGGTGAGTTCTCCGACGATGTCTCCGACGATTTTCATTTTTGCTACATTAGCACTTTTTTTCGCTACGTGGTCTCCGGCGAGGTCTCCGGCGAGCCCAGCCTTTTTATTTTCTTTTCTGAACGAACCGTTTTTTCCTTCAGTCATTTGCTGCCTGGGGTGTTTTTTTTCTACATGCAAATCTAACCGTCAAAATGGTTGATCCGACGGCTGGGGATCCGGGGGCTGGGGAATCAGATCCCCCGGGGGATGCCCAGCAGTTTCCATGTTATATGTAAGGTACATCATACGCCATATTATCTTCACAAAAGGGCAATCAATAAACAAATGATTAACGGTTTCCGTGAAATCACAAAAATAATACTTTTGACATTCCTTCCACTTCGGTTTGGCTAAGTTATTCTTAGTTAGAAGCACCTTATTACTAAGAAATCACATAAAAAATTTAATTTTCAAGGGAATTTTTAGCTTCCATAAATATTTACACCCTTTCATTGAGCAGCTTGTTTGTGAAAATATGAAGTATTTCGGTCCCCCTCGTGAAGCCAAAGAACGCACGCACCGTGCCTCTCTGCGTCTAGTCCATATATATATATTGTGGCCAATAAATTGCAGACGTCGCAGTCACGACCATTTCCTATTGACCAAGCAAGTGATAAGTCGATCCGTCAGCTAAACGCAGCCACTCCCGTTTGCACACGCTGATAAACCGAAATAGGGCACTTGGGGTGGGGGATCGATTGATATATCGGTAGCTTCTTCAGAAATAGGGCGTGTACAGAGCGCGCTCCCCGCCCTTGTCGTCCAGCCTCTCTTACCTCCCCCGGGCTGGATGTGCATGCATGCCTAATCCGGCTCCGAGTTTTAACGACTCCCCTTGTTTCCGCCACTCGTGCGCGCGTAACATAACGTGCTTCCGTCGACGACGATCGGTCTTCTTCTCCCCCTCGCTCCCCTGGCAGGCCGGATCGATCTTCTTCCGTAGCTCGTCGATCGATCCATGGAGTGCCTGCTTGGGCTGCTCAAGGTGAAGGTGGTGCGCGGGCTCAACTTGGCCATCTGTGACCCCCTCTCCCACAGCAGCGACCCCTACGTCGTCATCCACCTCGGCCAGCAGGTAGGTATATCATTCTTCTTGGTGGCTACATACAGATCATGCAAGAACAATGGATGGAGTGACAAATATAGATGTGAATGCATCCCCTTGCTTCTTCAATTCTTCATATTAAATCATGTTTCTTTAATCTCTCCGGATAACACCTTTAACTCTGATATATATTACTTATCCCTTGAAGGATCTTCATGCACTATCGACCCAGATCAACAAAACCTATATATCTCTTTTACCTGCATTTCTTTTCTTGTGATGTGCAGAAAGTGAAGTCCAGTATCAAATATAAGACCATCAACCCAGAATGGAACGAGGAGCTCACCCTGTCCATCACAAACATGATGCTCCCGGTTAAGATTGTAAGTTCATCTACATTCACCATGGGACATTCAGACATGTGACGTCTTGAACTTGAGACCTTGTGGCTTTGATACCATATAGAATTGATGCACTAGCCATCTCAGGCAAAAGTCCAAACTTATGGAAATGAGATAGGCAATATATTTATTTCAACAATATACATACGGTTGCTGCCTCTTTTTTCCTGAAACAAAGCCCTCCTCGGAATTTTCGTTCCAGGATGTCTTTGACCACGATACTTTCACCAAGGATGACAGCATGGGCGACGCAGAGTTCTGCATCCTCGACTTTGTCGAAGTCGCCAAGAAGGACCTGAACGGCCTCCCCGATGGCACGGTGATGAAGACGCTCCACCCTGATAAGGACAACTGCTTGGCAGCCGAGAGCCACATCAAATGGAAGGACGGCAAGGTCACCCAGGACATCTTCCTGAAGCTCAGGAACACCGAGACCGGCGAGCTAGTCCTGCACCTCGAGTGGGTTAGCATCCCAGGTATCACGCACTGATTCCAGCACCAAAATATGGCTGGTGCCTGTTGCTCCCTTTATGAGCTATAAGGAAATAAGCAAACATCCTGGAGAGATCAGCATGATGGTTGTTATGTAAGGCATGCAACAGGCACTTGGGGTAATGCTTGTTTTCAGTTTTGGTTCCCTTTTAATCCAAAAAAAGGTCTATTTTGTCCTGAGATACCTGTATAGAAACTCCATATTTACGCACCATATCGATCATATTGTCAACACACTTTTGCAACTTACAGAGTACTACAGACCATGCAGAATTTCAGCTTTAGCTCACAACAGCTCTCCTGAATTTGCATTTTGCTAGCTTAAAAATCAACACCTTAATAAATATCTGTCAGCTAGTTCGCTTACATGGTGAATATAATGAAGTTACCATAGAATTGTTCTATCAGCTACAAATAGGATGATCTGGATCATTTTCATTTGACAACACTCCCTGACTGAACATTTGGAGGGGAAAAAAAGGGAGTATATACACCATCCTGACCTAGTATGTACACTTGTCTTACAACTCAAGCTGACAGCAAAATGAACTAAGTATACCAGAGAGAATGCACAATGAAAGGCATATATTGGCGGCAAGTTACTAGGAAAGCAAATGTGGTGAGCTTTCACTGTTGCCACCTCGAGAGCTTTCATGTGGGCGGTGAGGTTTGCCCATTTGCACATCCCTTGTAAAGTGGGTCCTCGATTTAGCATAAGGAGCTTCCCTTGCTGCAAAAAGGGGGAAACACCCAGTCCATTATATCAAAACAAATCTGTTCACTCTGCATTGAGAATTCAAAGATTCATTATAGCTTTTTACCTGCAGCTAGTTTCTGACCACGGATAATGTTCTGCCTCCTCTTCCACCAGCACGCTGCAAATACAACTAGTAACAGAAAAGCTACAAGTACTCCGAAAGCCATGCCAATCTTTGCAGTCACCGATAAATGCGGGCCACACTCACGTAAACCAGGAATTCCACACAACCCAGCATTGTCCGTAAAGCTGCCATCGCAGCAGTTTGTAAGCATTGCTACCATTCAAGTAGTATTAAGAGAAATAGGCACTCAAATGTGTATCTAGATTGGGATTTGCACTGGTATGTATGTGGAGGATGCAGCTACTCAAATACAAACTATATATAGTAACAAAGGATGTGACTTACTTGAATCTAACTCTGTGTAGAGGTCTTCCTCCCAGAGTGGCTGGAACCCTTCCTGAAAGATCATTGCCATTTAGATTCCTGCATTAAGATAATTTCTAGTTAGGGGGAGGAATCACGATAAATCCCAAACAGAAGAACATGTGCAGTTAGTGCCCTCACAGTGTCTGTAACGATGTCAGCTCACCAAGGCTCTCCGGAATAGAACCATTCAGTTCATTGTATGAAAGATCACTACAAATATGATGGTAAAATAAGGATTAAGAAAACATTGGGACTTATCAATATTTGAATTTAGTTCTGACAGAGGACGATATTTGTGCTGAATCGGACCTTAAAAAACCCACATTGATCTGCAATGACATGAACTGAATGCTAAGGTTACAATAAAATTTATATTTTCTAGAGTGTAGAAAAGATGAAAATTTTCTAAAAAGATGGATTACAAATCTGCACAGGCCGAAAATAAGAAACCTGAAAAAAGATGAAAATTTTCTAAAAAGATGAGTTGCAGGCACAGACCGGAAATAAGAGACCTGAAATTTTACAATAAAAATAAAGGACCAGAGATGTTGACAATTCTAAGCACACGATGCAATCAGAACACTCTGAAATCACTCATTCTGTTGTTCTGTATGTTCAACATAAACAGTTCAAGCTATCCAATATAATTGACATAACACATCAATAAAACATAAAATATCAGTGTTAAAGAGAACTTACAGTACTCGTAGCCCTGAGATGGTACCCAAAGACAATGGTATATTGCCCTTCATGCTATTACCGCTAAAGTTTCTGTTTGACCAAGCAGGAATTTAACTCGGTCAGCAAAAAATGGAAGTCCCAATCTTTCTTAATACAATAAGAAATACAAGTAATTACATTTAGATTTCGTCAAATGATATCCTCAAATTTAGGATTTGTCGATAATATCTGATTTGTACCAAATCCACACAACTCAAACATGCACATAATCCATTTAGTTCTCATATGGAACGGAAATAGGCGTAGGAATTTTGCAGGAAGAGTATGAACCCCACATGATTCCTATAAAATTCCCACATTCCAGATGGGGCCTAATCATTGTGTAATAAAAAAACTTTAAACTTAATTTGCTTTCACCATGGCAGACGAGAAATCATCCAAAGATTCATGCTATAGATGAAATTATTAATCAGAAAAAATTCAACACATCTAAAATATGAGGAAATTAAGAATTAACTAGTTGCCATTAGTTTAAATAGCAAGATGTATTTGAAATGACTAAACAAATATAGCTGATTTCTATGGATAAGGCCTGAAACCCATCAACACAATCAGATTCTGGGTACAGCTTTATGCATCTGATTGATAAGATAAGAGATTGTCTCTAGATGCTTCAGCCCATTCCCAGCAGTCCATGTTGCATGGGTTTTTGACAATACATGCCTTAACAGTAATCGTCGCTAATGTTGTTACAGGCTTTCAGTACTACAAGATATATCAAAGCATAGCAATGATCATGACACTTTAATTCGCATTAAGAAACTGAAATGATCATCATTCATGTTGGTGTTGCGAAACAAACTTACATGCTTTGAACATGCTGCAGCTTAGATACGTCACTAGGTATAACTCCTCTCAAACCTTGGTTGTCAAGACCACTGCATATTCGACTAGTAGTTTAATATGGCAATAACAATCATTGAAATTGATGGAAAATTAAATAAACTGCAATGAATATACGAAAGCAAAGGTGTGGGTAAGGCCCTAAAACAGGGAAATGCAACAAATCATTAAAGGATTCGCTTTGCAAATCCATATTAAAATTTAACCCACTCTTCTCTCACAGCACTCTCAGAAACATGTTCACTTGAATAGCACCACCTGATCACACCGTTATGCTAAGCCTCCTCTCCTTCTCTCCCTTCTCTCACTGCTTTGTGAGACGCACATGTAAGGCTCTTCTTCAAACTTTTGCTCTCTCACACCACTTCATAAAAGTCCAACCTCAAGCTCTGATCTGCAACGACCTTGATATTCGCCGACACCCATAAGGTGGTTTATCACTACCAAGCATGTAGCAGTAGCACATCTTGGTGTCATTTGGCTGGAGCACAAACCTTTTACGCCAGGTGTTATATGCACAGGACTTGACCCTGGTGCTCTGTGAAACATTGCCAGAGAGCTTTAAGGCGCATATTAGTGTGTGTAATTGCCAGTGTCAGAAACCAGACGGTGGCCAACATGAGGTTGCCGGGAAATGTATCCAAGAACAAAGATTGCCGGTCCGTGTAAGTAAATGCTGCGCTCACCCAAAGATACATGTTCGGTGTGATGGAGAGAAGGAACCATCTGCCAACGAGAGCATGGTATTGTGCGGCATAATATTCCTTACGACAGCATCATGATCGCATCACCATGGGAGAAGGTGAGCAGGGCAGGCGCAGCAGCACCAGAAGCAGCAGCATGAGCCATAAATGGAGGTTTAAGGGAGTAAGAAGAGAGAAAAGGGTGTAAGAAGACTAGAAGAGCCTTACACATGTGTCCGGACTGAAAAGAGGGACATAGGGAGAAGATGAGAGATTTATGGGAATGCAAAATGTAGCAAGAGAGGCCTGAATTTTTGTTGATATTGGTTTAATAGGCAGTTGAATGAAATCACATGGACAATAAAAAAATTCAAGTATATATGTCATATGTTCATGGCCCAGGCCAAGCATGAAAACACATGGCCTGTCAAGGCCAAATCCAAAAGCAGAAGTGTTTTATTTATTTGTATTACAGATATAATTTTTTTTCCATTCTAGATAACATATTATTTCCACATACTTATAAAAACTATCGGGCTGCAGCTGGATCAAACTTTTGGACTCGAGGCAGACCTGATGTCAAACTGGCCAGGTTGCACATGGACAATTCTAGTTTCAAGTAACTGAAACCCAACCAATACAAAAAAAAATCAACATCAGATAATTAAGAAGATAGTCCCCGTGTAGCATCCTTGGTATTCTCACACAAAATCAACAAACTGAATACGATGCAGGACGTTGAACATGTTGATCATAACTACCAATTCTTGTTATATAAAGCAGTATGAGATAGAGAACATACAGCCCATCAATGATCCAATTCCTCTTGGTGCCATCAAACTGGCAATCAACTCCACTCCACGGATGCTGCTGAGGAACACAGGGGTCTCCGTTCCAGCCGAATCGAAGAGGAAGACCAAGCGAACCCTTCAAAGTCCGCAGAGCAGTTACTACAGAGCATGGCAAATGGGAGAATCAGTACAGAAATCTAGTAGATAAACTCTGGCCTCTACAGAAACACTTTTGATAGCTGTAATTTAAAGACAGGAAAACTGTCCTACTTGTTTAAATTCAATAAAAGCAAGTTCATTGAACCATAGGTCTTGTCAACCATCAACTCATTTGGTGGAAAATATCCTACATGTTTTTTTTAACCATCTTCGTTTTAAAGCATCAAGTGGCGGTATCATACAGTTCACGGACAGAAAGGTATCCAAATGTAATTACCAAAATAAGCTTGCTATCGTTTGAAATAAAGGAAAGTTAATTTGGTGTCAAACACCGACCTTCTTCAGTTAAGGTCTTCATTTCAGCTGGAATGATCTCAAACACCTCAATCGCACTAACTATAGCACGTGTCCCTTCAAGAGGCTGCAAGGTGATTTTTAGTGTTGTCCCACTGACAGCAACAGTCTTATTCAGAACAAGTGCAGTAAAACGCTCTCCTGTCATCCGTACTATATCAATATCCTTGAAAGCAGTGTCACCGTTGATTAGTACATCAAAAACCCTTTGCTCTTCTGCAGTTATTCCATTTTCAATCTCTGCAAAGTGAAGCCATACAGAGTAGTTCTTGTTTGGGGTGACATCCATTTCAAAGGATAAGGTCGGTTGCCTATCAGTACCCACGATAGCTGATTGGTACATGCTCTGAGGATAAAAATTGGGTGCAAGCAATGTCTCTGCTATAACATTTTCAGTCGATATAGTTTGGTCGTCAGAACTAGATGAAAAAGTTTTCAACCCTAACCAGAACCTGTCACCACCCCAGTGGATACCATTTAGATCTTCGTCAAAAGCTGGCTTCCCAGAACCACATGTCAATCTTTTAGCAGTTCTAAGCACTGTACCATTTCCCCACAGCGGACCAAACTTATAGGCGTTATCATCTATTTGGAGAAGTTCAATAGAAAGAATCGATGGATCCCCATGACCTGTGCTGTGGAAGCAAACGGATAAGCTCGAGTCTTGGACGAAAACCAGGGCCTCCGCAAACGTCTTCTCATCGTCGCTGCTCCAGCCCGAAAGCAAAGAACTGAACAGAGTGCCCTCAACAGAAACATCAAATATTGGCTCGCTATCAAGATTAGGATCAGCGACAAGGGCAAAGAATAGCCTAACTTGGTAGTGCCCATTGGGAACATTGTTGATGTAGTAACAATTTTCAGGGCCATCAGACAGAGGAAAATAGCGAATAGTCTTGAGCGGGGGCACGATAAAGCTGGGGCGAGTGGCATTTGCAAACCTGCCACCGGTATAACCGAAATCCCGGTACCACAATGTGTTGGTAGGCGCCGTGTGGACATCGTCGAAGCTCCCGCAGCTTATACGGATGGTAAATGGTTCTGAAAACAAACAAGCGGTTAGAGCTACAAGGAATAGCAATGTACCGTTTGAGTTGTACAGGTGGTGCAAGAGGAGGATCACTGAATCATGAAAGTACAATAATGGAGAAACGAATTAAAGCTTGGCCATCTATGCTTCCTTTTCCTCCTACTAAAGTCTCCCATGCCTCCTTTCTGAGCTTGAGCAGATTTATCTTAGATGGCTTATTTGGGCACACCAAATTGCACATGTGATGAAGAAGTGGCAATAAGAGGGCTGCTAAGGAATCGTTTCATATGAGCGAATGGACAGAGAGGGCGGGGTTCCATGATTTCTCAGAATGTGACGCAATATTCTTCATTTCGTCAAACATAACAGGTATTAACAGCCCCAAACGGAAGAAAGGGGAAGTTCCACTTCTATCCGCGCAAATCTATATATAAAAAAATGCTGTTATTCCGAGAAATCGGCAGGCCTGGAACCAAACGGCGCCTGATATATATTCACCAAAGGTAAAAATAAAAAATCAGGGCAAATTCTCTTACGCATTTGGGGGGGAAATCCATTTCTTCCTACATACAGCACCTAAAATGTTAAGCTAGGGAGCAAAGTGGGGAGAAGCTACTAAATCGGCAGAGTTCTTGATTCGGGTAAGAAGGCAAATACCGGTCGCGTAAATGCAAAGAAAACCTGGGGAGTCCTACCTCAAACTATGCATGCTACATTAAGATTTCAGCAGGGGCAGCAAATTTCGAAGCTAAAACGGGGGTGGGATAAACGAAGCAAGAAAGCTCACCTTTGTTAAGGTCAGCGGCAAGAACGGCAAGAAGGGCTGAGGATGCGGAGACAGCGAGCAGCAGCTGCAGGAATCTGTGCCGCATCGCGCCCCCGCCTCTCATCTCCCTCCCTCTCACAAAGAAAGAAGGCGATTTCTTTTTGCCTTTGGAACGACAAGCCCAGTCCGAGATTTCTCTTTTGCTTTTTCTCCTCTCGGGAAAGGCTCGAGCAATCAGGATGAGCTGGCTTAGAGGTAGTAGGAGTAATACTGATCGGAATACTGGCGATTTCCAATAATTATGGTGACTGTGAGGTGGGGCCGTGGATGCGGTCACTGTAGTATTGCTTTTCCGCTGTTTTAATGGAGGCTGGAATGGGAGCTGCTCATGCTCTTGGCCACGACACGACACGACACCTACTCACGGAGTCACGAGCCACCACCCCAGGATCCAAGAATTTTGGGTGGACGTGGGAATTACTGTTCCGTGACACGGTCGTCGGTGAAAGTGCGAGAATGTCACCCTGGTACCGTTTGGAAAATTAGTGTTCGAAACTGGCTTTGATTTGTTTAAGTTTAACTAGTACTACTACAACAACATGGTGTCTTTTTATTTTAGCAAGAAAGATGCGGCTTGTCTATACCGGAGGCAAAGGCTGGTTTACGCGAACCACGTGCGAACAGGGAGGGTACCGGAGACGAGCGGCAGATGCGGCCGTAGTGCGGCACTCGTGCTGGTTCAGGACGCAGCTGAGACGTGCGCGCAGTACTACAGCTCAAAGTCAGGCAGCCTCGTCCTCGTGCACTGAAACGGCGGTGATAAACAAGGGCGGATTCACGGGTGCCAGAACGGGCCCGAGATGGTCACCCGACTGTTGCGGCGAGTTATGCGCGCTGGGGACGTAATGTCGTGCGCCCCACCAAAGCTAGCCCTACGTGCCTACCAACTGTTATTACTACGAGACACGCTAATGCTGAGGTCATTTTAATTGTTTCTCCTTTTCTTTGGCAATGAAATGCATACTCACATCACACCGAGGCTCGGCATTTATAAATTCATTGTTTGCTCACATCACACCGAGGCTCGGCACGAATTTGTTCCAACAAACAACATACACGGTAGTTTTCAGTACATTATTATTCATAATCTTTTGTTTGAGTTACTTCTCATGTTGTAACATAGTTGCTAAGTTCTATTGTTAAGATTATATATGTCATGCCTATGTTTAGAGTATTTTGATCTCAGCTCACAATGCTTTTACAATAACTTGATCAAGATTGTGTTGGCTGCATGTCACCTCAAAAATTATTTTTGTTTTCACTCACTGACAAGGTATCAACTTGTTAATGCCTACAAGCTGTAAACTAGGGGTTTCGTGGAAAGTAGAGGGCAAGTAGAACTCGAAGATTTCAGCCGAAAAGGTGCTCGACTATGAAAAACTAGGGTGTGTGTTGACAATGATTCGATCCTTTCTTTCTCCCTCGGCTCCCCTTTATATTGGAGGTGGAGCCGAGGTTTTCGTATCGTACAAGTTACAAAGTCCGGGAGACTTATTTGAGTCCTTCCCGTATTGATACAAGTCTTTTATTCCTAATCTATCTCTATTTTCCATATCGATGCTTATTGGACTTCTGAGCTTCATAAATTTCGGGTCGTGGGCCTTCGATCAATTATCCTCGGGTACCTTATTCGGCAGGCCCATCTGGGATGCCTATATCAGTAGCCCCCAAGATTTTGCTTGAACCGTAGAGTCGAGTAAAATCTCCATTGTAGAAACAATCCATAAATTCTATGAATCTTTTATAATATTTTGCTCGAAGTATTTATATCTTGTACAGGGATAATGGTAGATGGGACTGGTTCATCTGACGGATCAGGTACCAGTTAACTGCTCTTTTGGCAATCCCGAAAAAACCTAGTTCAAGGTCAAGTCCCTGGACTCGACCTTGGGATACTGGCTTAATTCGACATGCACCGCTTAAGGTCTTACCATAAGCCGAATTCCAGTTAAATTTTATCGACTATCTAACGTGTCCGCTAGGATTTTTCTTCGCGTCTGTTGACACGGATAAAGTAGTAGAGCGCATTCAGGTGCGTTACCACGCCACACAGGACGGATCCCGGGGACTTACCTTCGTAAAACATTACGGCATTCAGAGATTTTACCGCGGCGGACGCGCTCTGAGAATATATTGTCGAGTGCCTTTTCCGGCTGTTGGAATGGCATATTTATTCGATTCATATGATGACATAGTATCTTGACCTCCCGATGGGAGTATATTTCGAGTTATATGATTACATAGTATCTTGACCTCCCGATGGGAGTATATTTCGAGTTATATGTAACTCGAAAATGTACGATGACATCTCATATTTCATCGGGTGCGCGACCAGCGCTCCCGATGGGAGTAGCCCCCGAGGCTACGGCCAAGTGCTTGTACTTGGTTGTAGGCTCAACTTTTATTACCTTCTCGCTATTTTTTACCTCCCACTCATCTTCTTTCTTTCTTATTTTTTTTATTTTTCAACTTGCTGCTCCTTCTCTTTTTTCATTTCATCGGGTGCGCGACCAGCGCTCCCGATGGGAGTAGCCCCCGAGGCTACAGCCTAGTGTTTGCACTTGGTTGTAGGCTTAGCCTTTGCTATTTTTCACCAACCCTATATTTTTCCTTTTCAACTTGTCCTCTTATCAGAAGTATGAACAATACTTCTAATAAGAGTAGCCCCCGAGCATATGAACAAATGCTTGTATTTGATCATAGGCTCCCGAAGTTTCTCTGTTGGAACACTCGAGATTTTCCTGTCGCTATATTTGATAAAACCACTCGAAGTTTTCTTTGGAACGACGTCACTGCTGACGATGGCCACGATTTCCTCCTTGGGAAACCACTGAGACGTGGGTCCAAAGTTCTGCACCATCGACATGTTGCGCAAGTGGGGGACACACGTCCGCCGTAATTTCCGGCACGCGCGCAGTAACTCCCATCCGGTAAGTTCAGACTGATAAGACCAATTTACCCCTTGAAACACGTGTAAGGCTGAAAACACTTCCCCTTTTCATCCAACGGCATGGCGGATCGGCTTCTCGCTATAAATCACCGCTTCGTCCTCATTCATCCCCTTCGCCCCGCCGCAAATCTACTCTCTCTCTCACTCCGCCATTACTAGCCCTTGAGCTCTTTGCGCTCTTGCTCCCTCTCATTCTGCACCCACACCAAAGCTCTCCGCCATGGCTCCTCCTCGCACGAAGCTGCTGAAGCACAGGGCGCCCGGTACTGATGCGCCAGCGGTGAAGGCGCAGGTTTCTGGATGGGAGCGATCCATGATCACCAACTAAGATCAGAAGATGCTGAAGAAGCTTGGACTGCTAAAGAAGCAAGAGTCTCTGAAGTTTCCTAGCGACGAAAGCTTCCCCCATCCTCCTATCGGATTTCGGGTAACTTTTATCGACTTCCTAATCTGTGGCCTCTCCACTCCTATCCACGAATTCTTTCGTGGACTTCTGTTTATCTACGGGATCCAGCTGCACCTGCTGACCCCGAATTCTCTCCTCCACATCTCCATTTTTATTACCCTCTGTGAGTGTTTCCTCGGCATCCATCCTCATTGGGGCCTGTGGAAACGCATTTTTTTACCTCCGGCGCAACAACTCTAGGAACATCGTCTACAATGTAGGCGGTGTTTGCATCTGCGTCCGTCCCGACGTAGATTATTTCGACGTGAAATTCCCCGACTCTGTCCAAGGTTGGCGCAAGAAATGGCTATATATCCAGGACGAGTACACCCTCTCCCAGGAGTATGGTATCGCGTTGTTTGAAGCTGCCGAAGAAATCCAAAGGCGTAGATCTTTGGACACAGATGCCACTGCCGAAGAAAAGGCAGACACTGAAGCTCTGATGACCCGCATCCATCAGCTGCAAAGCACCGACGGAGAAGAACTCTATGGTGTTCAAATAACCGCCTATTTCCTTAGAATCCAGGTGCAGCCACTGCAGGCTCGCAAAAACCCTCTCTGGATGTACTCAGGAGCTAAAGATGTCGACCGTTTGTACAAGGATCTTTCTGTGAAGAACTTGGAGAGGCTTATCCGACGTTTTACCTCCTTGAGAAAAAAGCACGAAGTTCCCTCATCCTGCCGCGTGGAGCCATACAGTGCTTCTCACGCTCTCCCCGAAATAAGTGTTTCTTCTAAGTAAGCTTCTCCATTTTTATCGACTGCATCTGTTTTTCCTCGTGTTCTCATTTTTCTTATCTTTGCGTTGCATTGTGCAGAACCATCAAACTCTCTATTCTCTCCCCCCACTCCCTGAAGGTGGAGAGGTGGACGGTAGAATCGTTGTCACCGACGATTCGCAAGAGTCCTCTCTTCCTGAGAGTGAAACCGCGGGATCCCAGAAATTCGCGGGTTCCTCCGAAAGTGAAACCGGATCAGAACAACAATCTAATTCTGGTCACTTCGTTTCTCCTCCACTTGCCACTTCTCTTGGGTGCAAGAGGAAAAGAAACGATGTCGAATATTCTGGCGCCTCCAAGCCTACTGAACCGGCTGCCGAAGAATCTTCTCCTGAAGAAGAGGGTGCTTTCGACCCCTACGATGAAGCTGGCGCCATTAGCTCGTGAGTTACTTTATTTTTGTGTTTTTCTCATCTATGTTTTCTCCGGAATACTCATATTTCTATTGACAACTCTGAAGATGAAGAAAAGGAATAACCCGCGGTTCATGGCACGGCTCCTACGAGCACGTCCAACACCATGGTTCTTTCTGAAGAACACCGCACTGCTGGGGAATCTTCGCCTCCCCCTCAACAAACATAGAAACATCGACTACAGCAGCCAGCCCCCGAGCACCTGTGCCGAAGAAAGCAAGGACTGGGGCTGGCGACATTGGTGAACTTGTCGCGGGGAATTCTTCGACTTCCTTGATGGATGATGTAAGTCCCTTTTGTTTTCCTTAGTTTGCTTTTTTGTTTTGCTTTTCTATTGTCCTCTTTCGGCCGATAGTTTACCCTTGTTGTGTTTGCTTTCCACTGAATATTTTTCCCTGACTTTGTTTCTTGATAGCCTCTGATGAAGAATCTCATCGACCTTGGCTCCCAATTCATTGGGTTCCGTGATGAAGCCACCGCTCTGAGAGGTAAAGCCACATTGTTCTTCATGTGATTCCTACTCTCGCCAAATGACTTTTTGCCTTCTAACAAAGGGTCTTTGCCTTCTGATTTCTTCTTTTCAGAAGCTCTCCGACAAGCCGAAGAACGCGCTGATGCACTTGCAGCCAAGCTAGAGCGCAGCGAAAAATCTCGCGAGAAAGCTGAGAAATATGCTGCTGCTGTTGAAGGACTCCGCCAGAGGCTTCAGACTGCCGAGGATGCTCTGAGTGACAAGGTGGACCAACAAATCGAGCGTGAAAACGCCATACTAGCACGATTTGACACGCATAATCGAAGATTCACTAGTAACCTATTCACTGCACTTTATTATTTTGCTTCTGCCTTTGCTCATGTAGTTATCTCCGATATTGACGAACTCGTGGTTTCCTCCAGCAGGGCGGATGGGTGAAGTGTTTACTTTGCATGAATAAGCCGAGGATAGTCTCCTCGATGCTCTCTCTATTTTGGAGCTAAATGGCGACTTGGCGCGCACCAATATTTCCAATGCTTGCACCTCGTTTACACGCCTCTTCCCCCATTTCTTTCCTAAGGAGACGCAGCCGGAGATTTTCTCTGACCTTGTTCAGCGTTTCGTGGGTAAGGAAGATCTTGCCTTGGCCTATCGTCAGGATAGCCTGAAGATTGGCGTCGAGGGAACCATCGCCTTGGTTACTGCCAGCGAATAAAATGTTGACTGGGAAAAGGCTGGCAGTCCGAAGGGGATGAACAAGGAGAAGTGGAAATCTTTGATGAAGGACGCCAAGCCCCAGTCGAAGAAAATCCTCGCCTTCCAGAAACCGAAGTCTGATGCATCTACCAGCACTGCCAGGACGGAGGTCAAGTAGACCAACATGTACCTATGTTTTTTCTTTCCTTTTGTACCTGTCGCTTTCTTTGTGACTCGCGACTATTTATATCGGCTCACTAGGAGTCGACTTTCGTAAGGATCCTCTTTTATGTAAATACCTTGACCATCAATGAAAAGTGTTCTCCGCCGAATGATTGATGTCGATATTTCTTTCTTCCAGTTGATTTTTGATAACTATACAGAGGCTGTTGGTCCTTCCGATGCTTCTCCTGCCACGTCTCGCTCTACGAGAACACCTGCCGACGTTTTCTTAGACGGTTCTTCGTGTGCTGATTCAGTCCAACAAGAGCTAGCAGAACTTCAACAATAGCTTCAATCTATGAAGAATCGGGCTATAATTGTTATGGACCGGTCTCGAAAATCTTTGGATCGTGAACAGGATGCGCTTCAACAAGTACAAGAGGTTCTGGAGTTAAAGGAATCTGGTGCTTCCGTTGTTTCTCGGGCTATTAAGCGCGAGAATTATTGTGTTGTAGCTTTCCTCTTCTTTCTATATTTTTCGTGTCTCTTATCAGGCTGTGACCCTTCTTCTGTACTACCTGTAGGTTCTTTTCTTGACACAGTCGCCGAAGAACAACGTGTGAACTCGCGAGTCGAGGATCTCCTTAAACTCACCAAAAGGAATAATATTGACTTCTGGGCGGACGAGGATCGTACCCGTCGAATTGTTCGGTTCCAGGATCGCGCTGCTCAAGTTCGTAAGTTCCAAGATTTCTTCGGCAGTACTCTGGCCATGGTGTATAAAGCCATGTTTCCTTGAAACCCGTAGCCTGCGAATCTTCTAAACTTATGGATAAGTTCAAGGATTTGGAGAGTATCCACGACTTTGTAAAGGCCCAGATGGTGACCGGTGCAAAGTTTGCTCTGATTTGGCTAAAGGTCGGTCACTCAAAATTGGACTTCAACAATCTCTTCGACCTTTTTTACCGCAAAACATCGAAGAGGAGGGTGAACGTTGACAAACACAATGTAGTTGCGTCACCTGTGGCCGAGAAAATTATCAACGAGCTTCTTCGGTACGACGCCGCTTTCTTCACGGATCTTCGGTATGATGACTCGGCGCAGAATATTCATGCTGCCAAGGAGAACATAGCCATAGATAGATTGATATGAAAGCTATTCTTTTTTCTTTTCTCGAGATGTATAGCCTGAGTCAAATATATTTGTAACTTGTATATATTGTAATTATTGCGAGACTTATGTACAGTCAAGGAAAATTTGCATGTTATTGTTTTTCTTTTCGAGCACCCGAGTGTCCTCGTTGGCGTATCTATGTAGTCGCGAGGTTTTTTGTTAACCAAGGTGAATAATTCTGAGCTATGTTTTGAGAGTCGAATATATTTTGTGAATTCTTCGGGTACGAGCCCCCGAGCCTTGCGAGAAAAATATATGCCATCACTATTTTTATTATATTGCATCATCGCAAGCCCGCCTCATTAAAAACCTTCCAGGCCCACTCGGTGCCCTGAAAGGAAAATAGTGCGTCTGAAAACTTGCGAGCTCTTCAGTACAATGTATGATTACATAGTCGACTATATTGTTCTCTAAGCATAGAACCGCCGAAGCTACGCCACGTTCAATGGGTTTGGCTCATCCTTCCTTGTCTTCTTGTCCTTCAATTTGTATGCTCCCACTGGAATTACTTCAGTGATGATGTATGGCCCCACCCATGGAGACTCGAATTTTTCATGGATATCCTGTGTGAGCCGAAGTACTAGGTCACCAACTTGGAAAGACCTGGGTCGGAAACATCGACTGTGATAATTTTTGAGGTTCTGCTAGTACGTGGTTACTCATGACAATACTTCATCCCTTGCTTCGTCGAGTGCGTCGAAATCATCTTCCAGCGCCTTTCTCGAAGTTTCTTCGCCATATTCTGCGACTCTTGGAGAATTATGCTCTATTTCTATCGGGAGTACCGCCTCACCTCCATGGACCAAAAAGAACGGAGTTTCCTGAGTTGTTGTATTGGGTGTTGTTCGTATGCTCCATAACACGCTGGGTAACTCATCAATCCAAGTGTGTCGTGCTTTTTCTAGTGGTGTTAGCAGTCGCTTCTTGATGCCATTGCAGATAATGATGTTTGCTTTCTCGACCTGGCCATTGGTTTGCGGGTGCGCCACCGATGCAAAATGTAGTTTAATGCCTACTTCTGCGCAGTACTCCTTGAATTCTCGAGAGGTAAAGTTGTTGCCATTGTCCATAACTATGCTGTTAGGGACGCCAAATCGAAAAAATATCCCCTTGACGAAGTTTACAGTTGATGTTGCATCTGCCGAAGTTACTGGTACTGCCTCTATCCACTTGGTAAATTTGTCGACAGCTAGGAGTAAATACACGTGTCCTCCTGGCCATGACTTGTGTAATTTCCTCTCCATATCAAGCCCCCATTGCGCGAAAGGCCATGCCAATGGTATTGGCATCAGCTCTGCTGCCGGTGAGTGAGGTTTAGCTGCAAATATCTGACACGCATTGCACATGCGTACTATATCTTTTGCATCTTCTACTGTTGTCAACCAATAAAATCCTGCCCGAAAAGTTTTGGCTGCTATTGCTCGACTGCTTGCGTGGTGGCCGCATACTCCCTCATGTATATCTTTCAGTATAACTCACCCTTCTTCGGGTGTGACACACCTCTGCAATACGCTTGAGATGCTCCGTTTGTATAATTCTCCCTTGACCACGGTGAACGCCTTGGATCGTCGGATAACTCGTCGTGCTTCTACCGGATCTTCAGGTATCTCTTTCCTTGTGATGTATGCAACGTAAACCTGCATCCATGGAACTTGTATCATCATAACTTCTTCTGGTTCCTCTTCATCTTCCGATGTATTTGTTTCTTGAGCTGTTGGAGCCCCCGAGCCTTCCTTGGCCTTTTCTTTTTTCTTCGGCTCCTTTGGTGCTTTCTTTGTCTTGGTTGATCTTTCACTTATCTCCTCCCAGAAAACGTCAGGTGGTATCGGCAAGCATTGCGAGCCGATGTTTGCTAAAATGTTGGCTTCATCGTTGCTAAGCCTGTTGATGTGATTGACTTCACTGCCATCAAAGAGTTTTCGAGTTCATTGTACACCTCCTTGTATGCTATCATGCTGTCGTTGACTGCATCGCACTTGTTCATCACCTGCTGAGCCACCAACTGGGAGTCGCCGAAGATTTTTAATCGAGTTGCGCCACACGCCTTTGCCATCTTCATCTCGCGTATGATGGCTTCATATTCTGCCTCATTATTGGACGCGTTGGGGAACGTCATCCGTAGTATATATTTTATTTTGTCGCCTTGGGGTGACATAAGTATCACGCCTGCTCCAGCTCCTTCCAATCTCTTGGATCCATCAAATTTCATATGCCAGGTTGTTATCACCAGAATTTGACCAAGTCAGAGGTGGGCCGCGATCGAGATGGACGTGAAGAAATATACATAGAAGAAGTATGTGGATCGGCCTTTTATACCAAGTTGGGCTTAATTGCCCGTGTATCTGTAACATACTAGATCGTATCCTAGTTTAGAGATAGAATCTTACTCGTGCACGGTTTGGTGCACGCCCACGTTAGAAAGTCCCCTGGACTATAAATATGTACCTAGGGTGTATGGAATAAACAACAACTCACGTTCAACCCCAAACAAACCAATCTCGGCGCATCGCCAACTCCTTCGTCTCGAGGGTTTCTATCAGGTAGCGACATGCTGCCTAGATCGCATCTTGCGATCTAGGCAGCACAAGCCCCACGTTGTTCATGCGTTGCTCGTGCTGAAGCGCTTTTGATGGCGAGCAACGTAGTTATCATAGATGTGTTAGGGTTAGCATTGTTCTTCGTTTAAGCATGCTTACGTAGTGCAACCCTTGCATATCTAGCCGCCCTCGCACCTATCTCGGGTGTGGGGCGGCACCCCGCTTGATCATTATTTAGTAGATCTGATCCGTTACGATTGCTCCTTGTTCTACAAGGATTAGTTTAATATCCGCAATAGTTAGGCCTTACAAAGGGGGAGGATCCAGTGGCACGTAGGGTGGCGTTCGCAAGTCCTAAACAGGATGTTCCGAAGATCAACTTCATGTTGGTTTTTAGGCCTTGTTTAGGATCGGCTTACGAGCACCGTGCGTGGCCGCGAGGCCCAACCTGGAGTAGGATGATCCGATTATGCGGTGAAAACCCTAAATCGTCGTAGATCTAATTAGCTTTATCTTGATCAAGCAGGACCACCAAGTATTCGTGCACCCCGTACGAATCATGGGTGGATCGGCTCTTTGAGCCGATTCACGAGATAACTCGAGAGCCGATCGAGGCTCGTATTTAACGTTTACATGTATGCCCCGCAGAAACTAAGCGAGGCATCCCCATCACCTTCCCGGCCGGGTATAGGTCAGGTGGCACGCCCTTGCACTTCGCATCGCCGCGTGTGACCAGAAGAGCATTGCGGGCCGTCGCTCGGAGGGGTCTCAGCCAGCCGCAGCTCTAGGCTCTTCCCGGCTCTACGGTGTTGACGAGGCCGCTGCCCGCCGGTGGGTTTTGGCAGTCAACACATTCTGGCACGCCCGGTGGGACAATCGTCTACATCAACCACATCGCCATCTACATCTGAGATGGCGGACGGCACGCCAGTCACCTACGAGGAGCTGCCTGATGAGCTCAAGAAGCAATACAACGAAATCAAGGCCACCCTCGAAGCCGACCTCATCGGCTCATATCACGAACCCGTTCGCATGGCGTCAGGCGGAAGGAGTTCTCACCGGAAGGCGCACTCGATGAAGTGGACCTATCTGTCCCGTCAGAGGAACGTACCAGGGCCGTACGTCATGAGGTTGGTGGCATGGTGGCTCACTCGTTGCGTCTCCATTCCGAGAGCCTGGTGAATACTTTGGAGCATGTCGCCGTTCGGATGATCAAAGAGGTCATGAAGAATCGGCACCCTTTGTTAGAGCCAGCTCTCACGACCTGCCAAGGAAAAGCGCCACTCCGGCCTCGTCCGCCGTTATCGCGCACATCGGCGGCATCAGGAGCGCGTAATTCACCGGCGCGTGCCGTTGACAGGATTAACGGTGCTCACCCTGGGAGATGCCAACCAGGACATCCGTTCAACATCAACATGATAGAACTGGGGCACCCCCTTGATGAAGATAAAGGCGAGGGCAAGCTGCTTTCGTAGCGAAGACAATGAAGAGGCTGCTCCATGCGATCGGCCCCGACACCGCCAAAACATCCTGGTGATGATCAAGGTAGAAGCCGACGCTAGTAATCGGCCCGTTGTATCCGTATCACCCGCTCTCCCGGTATGCGGCGTCGACCTCACAGGTGACGGGAAGCTAGGGTACGGGTTCACATCAGCTGATGAGCTAGAGGAAGTCGACATCGGTCCCGGGGATAAGCCTCGACCTACTTTTATCAGCAAGAAGTTAGATCCGCAGCTCAGGGGACAGATGATAGCCCTGTTGAAGGAATACCCAGATTGCTTTGCATGGGATTACACAGAGATGCCTGGGTTGGATAGGAGCATCATTGAGCATCGCCTCCCCCTGAAGAAAGGATTTCGGCCGTTCCAACAACGAGCACGTCAGATGAGGGCCGAAATTCTGGAAGAAGTCAAGAAGGAGATTGAGAAAATGTTGGCCGCCGGATTCATCAGGCCATGCAGGTATGCTGAGTGGATCTCCAGTATCGTTCCAGTAGAGAAGAAGGACGGCCGATGGCGCGTGGCCATCGATTTCCGAGACCTTAACAGAGCTACCCCGAAGGACGAATACCCGATGCCCGTGGCGGAAACCTTGATAAACGCCGCTGCTGGCCACAAGGTGTTGAGCTTCATGGATGGCAACGCCGGCTATAATCAGATTTTCATGGCTCCGGAGGACATACACAAGACCGCATTCAGGGTACCGGGGCGGTAGGCTTGTTCGAATACGTGGTCATGACCTTTGGGTTGAAGAATGCTTGGTGCAACGTACCAACGGGCCATGAATTATATATTTCATGATCTGATCGGCAAGTTGGTGGAGATCTATATCGACGACGTGGTGGTCAAATCAGTCTCCATGGAGGGGCACTTGGACGATCTACGGCGCGTCCTAGACCGGACTCGGAAATTCGGGTTGAGAATGAATCCGAAGAAGTGTGCCTTTGGCGTGACGGCTGGTCAATTCCTAGGTTTTCTGGTTCATGAACGGGGAATTGAGATCGGCCTGAAAAGTCAGGAGGCGGTGCGTACCATGCAGCCGCCGACCACGAAAAAGGAGCTTCAACGCCTCATCGGCAAGATCAATTTCGTCCGGCGGTTCATCTCTAATCTGTCAGGACGAATCGAGCCGTTCATGGCGCTGGTAAAGACCAAATCGGACGACGAGTTTCATTGGGGGCGAACAACGAACAGGCGTTTGATGAGATTAAGCGATATCCGACGACGCCGCATGTGCTAGTTCCGCCCCAGCAAGACAGGCCATTCTACATCTACCTGTCAGTAGCTGACACGTCCATTGCTTCAGTGGTGGTGCAACTTTACGATGGCATTGAGAGAGTCGTATTCTACCTCAGCAGAAGGATGCTGGACGTGGAGACAAGATACCCTGAGGTCGAGAAACTTTGCCTCTGCTTATTCTTCACCTGCACCAAGCTCCATCACATCCTTCTGACGGCAGAGATCATCGTCATCTGTAAATCAGACGTCGTCAAACACATGTTGTCGGCCCCTGTTTTGAAAGGCCGACTCGGTAAATGGATGCTTGCGCTGTCAGAATTTGATCTCCGGTACCAGCCTGCGAAGGCAGTCAAGGGCCAAGCGTTGGCCGATCTCATCGCTGAACGGATCAGCACCAATATAGCAGCACTATCCATACGTGCATGGGCTATGTTCTTCGATGGATCGGTTTGTGACGATGGTTGCGGCATCGGCATTCTGCTCGTATCGCCTCGGGGGGCAATACTCCTTCTCCATCGGATTATCTACCCCTTGCACCAACAACGTAGCAGAATATGAGGCAATACGTAAGGGAATGGAATTGTTATTGGAAGGCTGGAGCGGAAGTCGTAGAGCTCTTTGGAGACTCAAAGTTGGTGATTAACCAGCTCACGGAGGAATATAATTGCGAAAGTGAATCGCTGTTCCCATATTGGGTGGAATGCCGTGAGTTGATGACACGGTTCCGGTACATCAACTTCAATTGGATCCCAAGGTCCCGGAATACCGATGCCAACAATCTCGCACAAATGGCGTCGAGCTACATAGATATAGCCGACGGAGCGGAAGTTCGGATACAATTCCTAGAACGAGAATGATTGGAGAGCCGAGATCTTCGATTATTTGAAAGATTCGGCTCGGGGGCACCTAAACGGGTGAGATACGAGCCATGAAGTATGTCCTTATAGGAGACGATATGTTCTACAGGACATTGGAAGGGTTGCTACTCAAGTGCCTAGGACCGACTGAGTCCAATCGGCTCTTACATGAGGTGCATGAAGGCGCCTGTGGAACACACCAGTCGGCTCATAAGATGAAGTGGTTGATCAGGCGATCGGGGTTTTATTGGCCCACTATGCTTGAAGATTGCTTCAATTATTACAGGGGGTGCCAAGCATGTCAGATGTTTGGGAAAATTCAGATGGTGCCGAGCATCGGCCGATGAACCCCATCATCAAGCCTTGGCCGTTTCGGGGGTGGGGCATGGATATGATCGGCAAAATCCATCCGGCATCGGGTAAAAAACATGAATGGATTTTGGTTATCACAGATTACTTCACCAAGTGGGTGGAGGCCGTCCCTATGAAAAAGGTAACATCAGAGGACGTGATCAAATTTGTGAAAGAACACGTCATTCATAGGTTTGGAATCCCCCAGACTATCACGACCGATGGAGGTTCGGTCTTTACTTCTAAAGAATTCGGGAAGTTCCGTGATGACGTAGGGATTAAACCGATCCGATCATCCCCATATTATGCTCAAGCTAACGGACAGGCCGAGGCATCCAATCAGAGCCTGATCAAGCTGATCAAGAGGAAAATTGACGAGAACCCTCGGGATTGGCACGAGAAGTTATCAGAAGCATTATGGGCCTACCGCATGTCGTGCCATGGAGCTATAAAGACCTCGCCGTACCAGCTTGTCTATGGACAGGAGGCCGTATTGCCTTGGGAAATTACGGCTGGATCAAGACGCGTCACGTTTCAGAATGATCTGACAGCCGAAGAGTATGCAGCTTTGATGAGCGACACTATTGAGGACGCAACAGAACTCAGGCTTTGGTCGTTGGAGAAGATTAAGGAGAACAAAGCCAGGGTGGCTCGTGCTTACAACAAAAAGGTTAGGCCAAAGGAGTTCCAAGTTGGTGATCTCGTGTGGGAAGCCGTGTTGCCATTAGGAACCAGGGATAAGGCATATGGCAAGTGGTCTCCTAATTGGCACGGTCCGTACAAAGTGGTCCGGGCCTTGAAGGGTAATGCATACATGCTGGAGGAATTGAGTGGCGAAAAGTTCCCCGTAGCTGTTAATGGTCAACACCTCAAGAAATATTTCCCAAGCATGTGGGATGATGGACAGTAAGATGTGGGGGCCGATTTCAGAATCGGCCAGTAAATAAAAAAAAACATATATATATAAAAATCACAGCCGATGTACAGGCATCGACTTGAGAAAACGTATGGAGATTAACAGTATGCAACGTACAGCCGATGCACGGGCATCGACTTCAGAGAACAGAGCCGATACGCTGATATCGACTTTAGCGAAATAAGTTTATACAACAGCTTGGCCTCAGACGGCAAGATGAGCCGATATTCTGCCATCGGCTCCCTGTACGACAACTCCATTCGACAATCGACAAGGGAGCGAAATTAGTTAAGGGATTTTCTTCATTGATAAGGGGATTTCTTACAAAGAAAGAGCCGATTGCTCGGGAAGGGAGAACAAAAGAAGGGTCTATTGACCAATCTACTACTGCTAGGCCTATACTAGTAGATCTTAATCTACGGGCCGTCACTTCCTTCATCGTCGTCCTCGGGACTCTCATCGGCACTACTGCCGATGGGTTCCTCGTCGCTGCTCCTATAGCCCTCTACGGGAGCTTCATCTTCGTCTTCATCGTCGCTGCTGTCGTCGTCCCACCACATGCGGAGGCGCTTCGGCTGGCGGGTAACCCTCGAGGGAGTCGTCGTCGTCGCCGTCGTCTTCCTCTTCCTCTTCTTCGGAGGTGGGGCAGCCGTCCCGGGGAACTGGTCGTCCTCGCTCTCCGACTCCGGTTCCCCGACGGCGAGGAACCGAAGATCTTCGTCCCCGCCGGTCGGGGACCGGTCGTCTTCGTACCGGACGGAGGAGGCGTGGTCTTCCGAGTCCCATGCTTCGGGGCGCGGATGTCCGGTGGCGTCTCGCGGGAGGAGGAGGACCCGTAGGAAAGCTCGGAGGAGGAGTCGTGGAAGACCGACGAGGAAGAAGAAGAAGAGGAAGACATGGCTGTGAGAGTTTGGGGGTTTTTGGTGCCGATGGCCAGGACAGAGCAGGATGGTGAAATGGCGAACCGCTCAAGCGGTTAAATAAAAGGGGGCTACGGTGAAAAAATTCAAAGCCACAGCAGTTTTCAAGGAGGCAGTACCCAAAGACAACGGTCAAATCGCGCGGAGCGATCGAGAGGACAGGGCATCATGACGAAAAATGCTGCAATGGTTCTGCTCTGCCATGACATGACCCGACGAAAGAAAAACGTAATGATTTTGGAAATATCGTTTCCAAAACCAGGGGGGCATGTGTTATCACCAGAATTTGACCAAGTCAGAGGTGGGCCGCGATCGAGATGGACGTGAAGAAATATACATAGAAGAAGTATGTGGATCGGCCTTTTATACCAAGTTGGGCTTAATTGCCCGTGTATCTGTAACATACTAGATCGTATCCTAGTTTAGAGATAGAATCTTACTCGTGCACGGTTTGGTGCACGCCCACGTTAGAAAGTCCCCTGGACTATAAATATGTACCTAGGGTGTATGGAATAAACAACAACTCACGTTCAACCCCAAACAAACCAATCTCGGCGCATCGCCAACTCCTTCGTCTCGAGGGTTTCTATCAGGTAAGCGACATGCTGCCTAGATCGCATCTTGCGATCTAGGCAGCACAAGCCCCACGTTGTTCATGCGTTGCTCGTGCTGAAGCGCTTTTGATGGCGAGCAACGTAGTTATCATAGATGTGTTAGGGTTAGCATTGTTCTTCGTTTAAGCATGCTTACGTAGTGCAACCCTTGCATATCTAGCCGCCCTCATACCTATCTCAGGTGTGGGGGCGGCACCCCGCTTGATCATTATTTAGTAGATCTGATCCGTTACGATTGCTCCTTGTTCTACAAGGATTAGTTTAATATCTGCAATAGTTAGGCCTTACAAAGGGGGGAGGATCCAGTGGCACGTAGGGTGGCGTTCGCAAGTCCTAAACAGGATGTTCCGAAGATCAACTTCATGTTGGTTTTTAGGCCTTGTTTAGGATCGGCTTACGAGCACCGTGCGTGGCCGCGAGGCCCAACCTGGAGTAGGATGATCCGATTATGCGGTGAAAACCCTAAATCGTCGTAGATCTAATTAGCTTTATCTTGATCAAGCAGGACCACCAAGTATTCGTGCACCCCGTACGAATCATGGGTGGATTGGCTCTTTGAGCCGATTCACAGGATAACCTGAGAGCCGATCGAGGCTCGTATTTAACGTTTACATGTATGCCCTGCAGGAAACTAAGCGAGGCATCCCCATCACCTTCCTGGCCGGGTATAGGTCGGGTGGCACGCCCTTGCACTTCGCATCGCCGCGTGTGACCAGAAGAGCATTGCGGGCCGTCGCTCGGAGGGGTCTCAGCCAGCCGCAGCTCTAGGCTCTTCCCGGCTCTACGGTGTTGACGAGGCCGCTGCCCGCCGGTGGGTTTTGGCAGTCAACACAGGTACTCAACAAATCCGGGGGTCCCGTATTTTGCAATTCCATCCACTCTGCGACCAAGTCCGGCAGGATCTGCGACTTGATTGCCTTTCTTTTTTCATACGTGATGTCCCGAGGGGAGATCTCAATTCCCCTAAGGGAGACATGTCCCGTGGCTTCTGGATTGTTTAGGATGTTCGAGAGAGGTGCCTCATTGACTACTATTATCGGGTGTGCCGAAAAATAGTGCCGTAACTTTCTTGCTGTTGTGAATACTCCAAATGCGAGTTTCTGATAATGTGGGTAACGTTGCTTGGACGGTGGTAGTACCTCGCTGATGAAGTATACTGGCCGCTGAACTCCATGGATCTTCCCTTCTTCTCGTTCTACCACGAGGACTGTGCTGACCACCTGAGGTGTGGCCGCGATGTATAGCAGGAGGGGTTCTTTTTCTTTCGGATCCACCAAGACTGGAGGTTTCGAGATTGTGCGCTTGAGATGCTCAAAAGCTTTGTCTACTTCTTCGTTGTCGTCGTGGTGAACAGACAGATGCCATAGGATGGCTTAAGTTGGGGCCGAATGGACGCTAGAGGATTCGGGGGAGGGTTTGTGATTAGATGGGATGAACTTCCGGATGGTTTCCTCAAGAACTTAGCCAAGGCTAGAGGTTGAAGAAGAAAGACATAAGGAAGAACTCGCTCTAGATCATCTTCTTTATTGATCTCCACAGGTTACAAGTTTCTCAGTACAAAGGCTCAACTATGCATACATGTGTTCGTGCCCGTGAAGAGGGCTGCCCCCTCTCCTTATATAGGGGAGAGGGTGGCTTACGAGGCAAGAAACCCTAATGGCATCTTTGACTAGACAAACTACTTTACAAAGTTACTTTAATCATAGATGACACCGGGGTCTTCTTTAATCAAGGAGGCTGACGTCCTCCGGCTTCTTTCATCGTCATCCTCCTCTTTATCGTCAGCCCTTCGTTTAAAGCTACTTTGCTTAGCTCATCTTTGTCTTCTAGCTCTGGAGAGAATCTTTGACCAGCCCTGCCGACGTGCTACAGCGCACTTCTTACCGGTGGCCCGGTGTCTTTTCTATCCGGTCCCGGTGTACCTCTTCTGGAGATACCGGCTTAGCTTCACTTAGCCAAATCCTTAACTTCGTGTTCCGGTATAAACATTAAACCGGTATCTCGATGGCCTAAACCATCCGGTTTTGGCATGCCTTTGGCATACCGGGGGTCATCCCCCCAACATTAGTCCCCGAAGCTGGTATAGTCCGGCGGATCCTATCCGACGGACCATGCCAGGTTCTCATAGTTTAAGGTACCGGTTTAATCTTTCCGGCGAAGAACTTAAATCTCCGGCATCTTTGTCGGACTTACTTCTTCCCTCTCTTCAGGGTGCTTCCGGTATCTCTTTCCCCGGCATCCTAGACATTAACTCTTTCCTCGGCGAAGTCGAGAATTTCTCGGGTACAGTGCCTGTCAGTGACATGCGCACTGTGTCTGACGCGCCAGTGTCAGAGGTCACTTCCCTTCGGCTTCTGCGCCAGCATTTATGGCGCCACACCGGATCCTCGCGGCCGTTCCGGATCCGTGTGGCCTCCCTGTGACATGTTGTTTTCCGCGCGTGTATCTTCGCGCCACGTGGCGGCCCACGAGGCAAACCGCCGCGTCCCGATGGTTTTCGGCCTACTACCCCTTCTCTCTATATAAGGGCGGAGCGGTTCCTCTTCATCTTCTTCTTCGCACTCGCGCCCATTTCCAGAGCAGCTTGAGCCCTTCGCCCCTTGCTTCCTCTTCGCCGCCAGTCGCCGCCAAAGCGCTGCTTCTGTCGATGCTAGGACGTTGCTCTCACCGCGCCGAAGCTCTTCACCGCGCGGAGTTCTTGCTGCGTTCCTTCCTCGCTGCAGATTCAAGCTTTCTCCGACGGACCTCGCCCTTCTCCGTCGCCGGCCTTCGTTGACGGCCAAGAGCTCACCGTTCCTCCGGCGAACTTCTCCCTGTACGCCTCCGCCGCCTCAGGTTAGGCCCGATACATCTTTACCTCTTCTCTCTTAGCTTTCCAGATCTTGGGCCGATAGAGTATTTATCCCCTCTTTATTTTGCTTTTTCTCTTACTCGTAGATCTTCGCGCGAGGGTCTTTTTGGGGAAAACTGTTTTACGGTAGATTCCGGTGTCCTCCAGATCTACATGTCTAGCGAAGAATCTCTTCTTGCCTCCTCTTCTAGTAGTCAAGGCAGTAGCACTTCCGACGGGCTAACCGAAGATATCGCCCGGATGGAAATAGAATCCAGCAAAGATCAAGAGGTCGGCACCTCCAGCCGGGCCCCCGGAAAGGATCTTTCCGGTATCACACGTGGAGCCTGGAGAGGTTCCGACGTGACTCAACACGAGATCGACTGGCTTTACCGGTCCAGGAGAATACCGGATGGAGTCTCCTGCCGGCTTCCAGGTGATGAGATCGAACCGGTGCTCGAACCCGGTGAGGTCGTTGTTTTCCTTGCTCACTTTGAGCGTGGCTTCGGCCTTCCTGCCTCCGACTTCTTCCGCCAATTCCTCGATTTCTATCGACTCCAGCCTCACCACCTTCCCGGTAACGCCGTTTTTTATCTTTCTTGTTTTGTGGCCTGCATGGAAGGCTATATCGGCATTCGTCCCGCTCGCGAGACGTTTGCCCGCTTCTTTTCTCTCCGGATCAACTCGGTCCAGGGCAAGGACATTCCCAAGCCCAAACCCCCCGTATAATGCGGGTCTTGTATCATCGGCTCCCGCCAAGGGAGCCCCTTTTTTAAGTTCAACGGCCTCGAGTCTTGCCGGTTGTGGCAGACGACGTTCTTCTACGTGAAGAACAAGAGCGCCACTGACCTCATCAATCTGCCGCCCTTCGGTCCGGCGCCGCCCGCCAAGGTCAATCGGAACTACAACCCCGGTACGGATCACATAGAGACGAACCGGGTGGTACGCTTCATGTTGAAGCTGATGAAGGATACCAACATTTGCTCCGATGATATTATCCGCACCTTCATCTGCCGCCGGGTGCTTCCCCTTAAGCGCCGCGCTCACAAGATAAGCGAGATGTACGGCCCTGGCGATCCCACCAAGATCACCGGCCTGCCCTTGAGCAAGGCGGATGTGGTCCTGAAGGCTAATCAAATATGCCAAACGGACATGCCGGATGACTGGGAGTGGGGCCTCCGGCCCCTCAGTTCCACTAACCCTCCGACCCAAGAAGTAAGAAATTACGCGACTCGGGTCGGTTTACCGGTAACTTTTATACTGTGACTAACCCTTTTTTCTTTTCTGTTCAGGCTAGGGACCGCTTCCCCCGCATTGACTCAGATCGGCGAGGCCCTTGCCGGAAGTGGCCTTTGGACAAGGTTGATCCAGATCCCTTCGTCCCTTGGTACGACCTCAAGATGGGTCGCCTTCCCACTCAGCGCCACTGGTAACCCCTCTCGCGGTTTCCGTCGATGAGCTCACCATGCATGAGGTAGTTTCCTCTTCCGGTCTCTCATATTCTGTTGCTTATTTCCTTCTGTAGATGTTCCCTCAGCTGGCCCCGAACCACAGGTCCACGAGCACGTGCCTCCCCTGCAGGCCGAGGTCGGGGATGAGTTCCTGAATAAGCTCATGCCCCGGAGCAAAAAGAACAAGGCTCCTGCTGCTGACGCCGGCCCTAGCCAAGCTCCTCCCGCCAAACGCTCCCGGACGGAAGTCCTTGGGGGAAAGCTAGTAGGCACGAAGCGCTACAAGCACAAGCAGATGCCGGTTTCTTCCGGGTAAGTTTCTTATTTCTCTTTTTGTTTTCCAAACTTTCCCTTTCTCTTTGCTGTTTCTGATCTTTCCTTTTCTTTTTGCTCAGCCCTGCTCTCACGCTATCCAAGGGCGTTGGCGGCCCGAAGCCGGTAACCTCTGAGGGAACCGCAAAGGCTTCAACTCCTCCTCCTCGAACGAGCCCGGCACCATCCGGTACCGGCGACCTCTCTGCCTCCCCTCTGGGAGGCACTACAAGTGCGGGGCGCGCGGCCCCTACACCTCCTGATCACCGCGCGGAGGAGGATCTCACCTCCCCTCCTGAGACCCAAGACACCGGCGCCAGCAACACCGGCGCCGTCGATGAAACTGCCGGGCGGGCGGAACCTCTGGCTCCTCCTGCCCCGAAGAAGAAGAAGAAGCAGCCAAGCTCTTCCCCCACCAAGGCCGCGCCGGATACTTCCGTGCCGGCCTCCTCTGCACCGCCCCCGGAAGCTCCTACTCTTGAGCCTACCGGGGCCACTCCAACACCGCCACCAAGCCAAGGACCTCCCGCGACCAAGCCAAAGCCGCCGCCCGAAACCCCCAAGATCACCAAGTTCCTCAAGCCGGGGGCTTCTCGGGGAAAGGCCGTGGAGGGCAGCGCCTCAGCCGGCTCGCAGTCTCTAGTGCTGCACGTCAGCCCTGCTGCTGCTGCGGTCCAAGAAAAACCTTCCGGCCTCCTGGGCCGGATCGTTGAGCTGAAGCGCGAGGGCCTGGACCTGGGGCACCTTCTCCCCTACGCCCAAAAATGGAATGATGCGGATATATCTGCATCCACCCGCGGCCTGGGGAAGGATCACCTTCCAGCGCCAGACCCTGCTGGGCCCCGGTCCACTGAAGAACACTTCATGCGGCTCAAGCGCACCGTGAAGGAGTTCGACAGCGCGTGGTACGACGCCACCAGCAACGTGGTGGTAAGTTTCGCCAACCTTTTTGCAACTTTTTGTTGATGCCGGTTTCTTTCTTTCCGGATCTTGTCTATCTTCCCAGTCCCCGAGTTTCGTGTTGAGAGCATAGCTCTTAGCGCGAAACTTAACTAGAAACGCGCGAAACCGGCATAGCCAGTCCCCGAGTTTCGGGTTAAGATCTTTGCTCTTAGCGCGAAACTTAACTAGAAACGCGCGAAACCGGCATAGCCAGTCCCCGAGTTTCGGGTTAAGATCTTTGCTCTTAGCGCGAAACTTAACTAGAAACGCGCGAAACCGGCATAGCCAGTCCCCGAGTTTCGGGTTAAGATCTTTGCTCTTAGCGCGAAACTTAACTAGAAACGCGCGAAACCGGCATAGCCAGTCCCCGAGTTTCGGGTTGATAACATAGTTCCTTTCTTTCTCACAATTATCTTCCTTTGAAAAGAGCACCGCGGATGCACGGAAGCAGCTCTTCGAGGAGCTTCTCTGGGAGCATCGGGACCTTGCCGAGGCCCACAACCACTGCCAAGGTTTATTTCCTTTCTTTTCCTCCGGCATCTTTTTACCGGAATGTTTTCTTCTTTAACACTTATGAATCTTTTGTTCAACAGCTGTCCCAGAAGCTACCCTTGAGGCCCTCAAGGCCCAGATTGCCACTCTCCAAGGTGTCACTTTCTCTTTTCCGGTTGACTCGTTCTTTCCTCATTTTATCAACTGCCACTTTGCTAACACTTTTCTTTCCGGTGCCTAGGCGAAAAGGAGCAGCTCATCAAGGAGCACCATGAGGCGCTGGATGCCCAGAAGACCGCCTCCAGGGAGCTTAAGGAACAGGCTATGCAGGCCGCGCTCCAGCATGACCAAGATCTAAAGGACGCCAAGGCCGCAGCCGAGGCTAGGCTGGCGGAGGTTGTGGATGATTCCACGAACTCCAATGCGGTGCTGAGGGCAGAGCTGGAGGAGGAGAGGAAGGCGCGGAAAGCGGTGGAGCACCTCATTGAGGTTATGACCACTGATCATAAAGAATATGATCGGCTGGTCATGCAGATTGATGCGCTGGCTCTCCGTAAGCTCTTGCCTTGTCCCTTCTTTTGCTTATAAGCTTTTTATTTTTGAAAATGTATTCGTGTTCCTTTTCCTTCCGGTAGATTGCTTTCCGGTATCTTGCGCTTATGCTTTTCCCTTCTTCCTATAGAACACTTCCCGGACTCTCAGACACACGCCGTGAAAAAGGTGATGGAGGATCGGGTGGCGCGGCAGTTCCCCAACATGGACGCGCACTGGGACGGGTACGACTATCTGGTCGCCCTTTCCGCTCGAGTCCAACATATGCGCTCAGTGGACCGGCTCCTTGCCGATCTACCGGATGCCGCCATCCAACTTTTCAAGGTGCTGTGGCCTGAAGAAGCGATGCCAGCCAACATCACCCTCACCGCCAGCCGGCTCAAGGAGGCAGGGCGCCGGATTCGTGAGTGGCAGTGCTCCGCAGCTCGTGCTAGAGCTGACACCGCGCTGCGCTCCGCGTACTCCTGGTACCCGGACTTGGATCTGGATGCGCTCCTTGGCGTGCGCCAAGATGCTCCAACTGACCTGGACCCGATCCTTACCGCCAAGCGGCAGGATCGAGCTTACCGGCTCGCTGAGTACGCCCAGGTTCGCACCTTCATCCCTCCTCCTCTTGATGTCAAGGACTACCTCAGCGATGAGGAGGAAGAAGAGGAAGGTGAAGATGAGGGTGCCGAGGATGTGCTGCCGGAAGCTCCCGAGGCCAGTGCTGCTCCCCCTGAAGCCCCCGAGGCCAATGCTGCTCCCCCTGAAGCCCCCGCTGTTTAAACATTTGCTGTGACAACAAGTTTACCTGCTCCTGCTTGCTTCATAACAGAACTTGTTAAATTCTACCCCGGTATGCCGGGGTTTATGATGTAAGATAAAACTCATCCTTTTGGTCGTGGTACAACTTCATGCCGGTGTCTTGCATACCGGTAACTTATTAAGCTATGTTGGTTTGCTACTTAGCACTTTTCTTATCGTTCCGATTTTTGTCTTGCACTGCAATGATTCCGAAATTGTTTCCGCATCCAATTCCACACTTGGCTCTTTTGCTTTGGCTCTGCCTACCTTCTCTGGGCGTTTTTGGCGTATGAGCACAAAGTTCTTTTACCAAGCAAGCACTTTCTTGAACTTAGAAATAACTCGAACTTTTTGCAAAAAACCGGTATAGCCGGGGTTAGTTAATTTTTTCCGGATTGTTCTTTCCCGCTTTCCCTCTTTGCAGTTCATGTGCTTATCCCCTACCGGTTTATCTTGCTTGCCATGAGGCCGGGTTGCGGACAGCAGCAGAGTCAAAGACTCCGGTAGGGTTTAGCACACTACTAAACCGAAAGAAAAAAACGTTCAATAAGCAACCGGGAAACTGAAAAAATAAACATGTTACATGCAACTTTAGTGGGGTAGTCCCCGAGACTCATTCGAGGTTCCGACATCTTTTATTCATAGCAAATAAGGTACAAAAAGGAACTTCTTACACCACAACTTCAAGAGTAGAAAGGACGCAACAGAGCTACATTCCACGGACGCTTGGTCTCCTCTCCGGACCTGTCCGCCTTTCCTTTCTTCCATTCCTGTGCATCAATCAGGTAGTAGGCATCATTGTGGAGAGCCTTGCTCACAATGAAAGGTCCTTCCCATGGAGGGGAAAGTTTGTGCCGGCCTTCAGTGCGCTGCACTAGGCGTAGCACGAGGTCTCCTTCCCGGAACACCCTCGGGTTAACCTTCCGGCTATGATAGCGTCTGAGGTTTTGCTGGTAAATGGATGTTCTTGCTAAAGCTAATTCTCTTGCTTCTTCTAGCAAGTCCACATCGTTTTCTCGGGCTTCTTTTACCTCTTCTTCGGTATAGAGTTGCACCCTTGGTGAATCATGGAGAATGTCGGTTGGTATGACCGCTTCTGCTCCATAAACCATAAAGAATGGAGTGTATCCGGTAGACCGGTTTGGAGTTGTTCTTATACTCCACAACACTGATGGTAGCTCATCGAGCCAACACCCCGGCGATTTTTCCACCGCATCAATGAGTCTTGGTTTGATACCGGAAAGTACCAAAGCGTTTGTTCTCTCAACTTGGCCATTGCCTTGTGGGTGTGCAACTGAGCACAAATCCAACCGGATGTTGTTGTCTTCACAAAATCTTTTGAACTCACCTTGAGCAAAATTTGTGCCATTGTCAGTGATAATGCTATGTGGGTAGCCATACCGCAAAATAACATCTTTTAAGAATTTCACCGCTGTGCGCCCATCACACTTTCAATGGGTTTCACCTCTAGCCATTTGGTGAATTTATCCACCATAACCAAGATGTGGGTCATGTTTCCCCTTGCGGTTTTGAATGGGCCAACCATGTCTAGGCACCAAACGGCAAACGGCCAAGTTAGCGGTATTGTCTTTAAACCGGAGGCTGGGGTATGATTTTGCTTGGCGTACCTCTGGCACCCATTGCATTTTCTTACCAGATCCTCCGCGTTCTCCAAAGCCGTGGGCCAATAGAACCCATGCCGGAATACTTTTGCCACCAGCGCCCTTGACGAAGCGTGATGCCCACATTCCCCTCGGTGGATTTTCTCGAGCATTTCTTTTCCCTCTTCCGGTTTCACACACCTTTGGAGGACACCGGTAACACTTCTCTTGTACACCTCGCCATTAATGATGGTGTAAGCTTTGGACCTCCTCTGGATCCTTCTCGATTCATTTTCGTCAACCGGCAAAGTGCCGTTGATCAGGAATTCCTTAATAGGTTCAACCCATGATGGTGCCTCCCGAACCAGGAACACCGGTACGTCTATGTCCATGCTGTCCACCAGCATTGTTTCTTCCGGTACAGGCGCAGCAGTCCCCGAGCTTACCGGTACAGTCCCCGGGTTTCCTTCGTCGATATCCATTGGCACAACATGTGATTCCGGTACAAAAAATGACTCCGACTCCGGACTCGGCTTGATTGATGGTACTCTTAAGTGTGCCAAGGCTATTCCGGGGGGAATTTCTTGCCTGGATGAGCCCAGCTTGGACAAAGCATCCGCGGCTTCATTTTCTGCAGGCGGCACATGGTGAAACTCACACCTTCAAAGAAGCCGGTGATCTTTTGCACATGAAACCGGTATGAGGCCATGTTGGCATCTTTTGCGTCCCAATCTCCGGAACATTGTTGTACCACGAGATCTGAATCTCCATAGCAAATGATCCGGTGTGCACCGATTTCTTTTGCGACTTTAAGCCCATGGATCAAAGCCTCGTATTCAGCGACATTGTTTGATGCCCTGAAATGTACTTGTAAAACATACCGGAGATGATCTCCCTTGGGTGAGGTGAGCACCACACCGGCACCTAGACCCTCTTTGAGTTTGGATCCGTCAAAGTGCATCTTCCAGTATTCTATTCTTTGATCTGGGGGCTTGTACTGCATTTCCGCCCAATCCACCAAGAAATCAGCTAAAGCTTGTGATTTGATGGCATCTCTTCTTTCATACACCGGTACGTATGGTGATATTTGGATCGCCCACTTCGCAATCCTGCCGCTAGCATCTTTGTTGCACATGATATCGGAAATGGGTGCCTCACTCACCACCTTCATGGGGTGTTCCTCAAAGTAGTGCTTGAGCTTCGTGGCGGCCATGAACACGCCATAAGTCATTTTATGGAAGTGTGGGTAGTTTTGCTTTGAGAGGGTGAGCACCTCGCCCAGGTAGTATACCGGCCTCTGGACGGTTTTTCCTTCCTCTTCTCTTTCTACTACCACAACAACACTCACAACCCGGTTAGTTGCTGCTATGTATAGCAACATGGGCTCTCTTTCCAACGGTGAAGCCAGTATCGGTGCAGTGGCTAGCATTGTTTTTAGCTCTTTAAACGCCGCATCTGCCTGAGGGGTCCAGACGAACGTATCGGATTTTTTCATCAGAGCGTAAAGTGACAAGGCCTTTTCTCCTAACCTGCTTATGAACCGGCTCAGCGATGCTAAGCTTCCGGTAAACTTTGGTACATCCTTAAGATCTCGCGGTATCGTCATTCTCTCGATTGCCCGGATCTTTACCGGATTAACCTCAATGCCCCGGCTTGATACGAGAAAGCCAAGCAGTTTGCCGGTAGGAACACCGAAAGTGCACTTTGCCGGATTAAGTTTCATCCGGAATCTTCTTAAGTTATCGAATGTTTGTCGGAGATCGTCGATTAAGGTTTCCTTTGCCTTAGTTTTTACCACGACGTCGTCCACATAAACTTGCACATTTTTTCCGATTTGATCAAACAAACATTTTTGCATACAGCGCTGGTACGTTGCACCAGCGTTGCGCAAACCAAAAGGCATAGTGACATAACAATAAGCCCCGTGCGGGGTAATGAACGCAGTTTTTATTTGATCTTCCTTTTTCAAGGGGATTTGGTGGAAACCGGAATAAGCATCCAGGAAAGACAACAACTCACACCCAGCAGTGGAATCAATCACTTGATCGATCCGGGGTAAAGGAAAAGGGTCTTTTGGGCAAGCCTTGTTCAAGTTGGTGTAGTCAATGCACATGCGCCACACCTTTGGAGCTTTTGCCTCGAGGTTCTCATCTTTTTTTCTTTTCAACTAGCACCGGATTGGCTAACCACTCAGTGTGCAGCACCTCCACGATAAAACGGGCAACTAACAGCTTTGTTACTTCTTCTCCAATGATTTTCCTCCTATCCTCAGCAAACCGGCGTAAGGGTTGTCGCACCGGCTTCGCATCCTTCCGGACATTCAAAGAGTGCTCAGCCAGCTCCCTCGGAACACCTACTAAGTCCTCTGTTGACCAAGCAAAGATATTCCGATTCTCACGGAGGAAGCTGACGAGCGCGCTTTCCTATGCCTCACTGAGGCCGGCACCGATACGAACGGTGCGGTCAGGGAAAGCCGGGTCCAGCACGATGTCCTTTGTTTCCTTTGTCGGCTTGAACGCTGGAGCGCTCAAGCTTGCACTCATTGCCGCTAAGCTCAACTGTGAAGACTGAGCCAGCGCAACCGTAGTTTGCATCCTTCTCTTTTCCTCTGCGATCACCAGCGATTCTGCCAGATTTGATCCGGCGAGGCGGTTTCCAGCGAGATCCCGTAATTCCCCACCACGCTTAAGGGTCCATGAGGTGCCGGCATCTTCATCTTGAGATACGCCGTGTGGGTCGAGGCCATGAAGGCCGCCAGTGCCGGTCTCCCCAGCAGTGCATGGTACGGACTATCTAGGTCCACCACCTCGAACTCAACGTTTTCAACCCGGCAATTGTCACGTCCTCCAAACGACACATCCACCCGGACTTTTCCAACCGGTGCGCCGGACAAACCCGGAACGATTCCGTGGAACGTCGTGCGAGCTGGCTGAAGCATGTTTTCAGTTATGCCCAGCGTATGCATGGTGTGCCGGTACATTATGTTTATGCTGCTCCCATTGTCTATCAGCACTTTGCTGAACTTGACGCGAGTCGTTGGCCCTTTCATGATTGGGTCCACCACGAGAGCGTAACCACCCGGGGTTAGGCATAACCTTGGGGTGATCCTTGATCGACCATGAGATTTCCTGATCTGACCACTGCATGTATTTTGGTATTGCCGGCATCACCGCGTTCACTTCCATGGAACGGCGATGTAGGCTCTGCCTGTCTGTCGGCTCAGTGACGAACACGACACAGCACATGTCTGGGTCCTCATAAACATTCCGGCCCAAAGGTGCCGGTGGAGGTGGTTGGCCGTGGCCCTCTCCCACCTGATTGACTTGCTGATACTGCTGCCTGTTTGGCTGAGGCTGTACCGGTAAAGCATTTGCTCCGGTAAGCGGTGGTGGTGGTGGTAGCTGTTGCTGGCGCAGCATATCTTGAGGTGGTGGCAACATTGTGGTGCACCCTTGTGCTTGCGCATCTTTTACCGCCCCCTTTTGCATCAAGTACTTGGTCCAGGTACAATCTTTTGTCAGGTGGTTTGACGGATGAGCCGGATTCGGCGTGTGCCACCGGCAAGGTTGATCCATGGCGGCTTCCATGGTGTATTTCGCGGGTTCTTGCCAATTCTTTTTCTGGCCCCAGCGCTTCTTTTCGACCCATTGTTTCTTAGGACCTGCCCACGGCTGCGATCCGGTTCTCTGCCTCTGGCTGCCGCTGGCATCAGAGTTTTCTTGCACAGCAGCAACTTGTTGCGGACCGTACCTTCGATCCGGGAAATCTTCCCTCCTTTTGTTGTTCCGGTTGTCCCGGTATTGTTCCTGGCGCTGCTGAGGTGGGTTTGATTGTTCCGGCTCAGCTTGCACCGCCGGTTGCATTGGGTCTCCCAACGCATAGTTATCCGCCACACGTATCATCTCCGACAAAGTTGTTGGCATGTTTCGCTGCAGCTTTTGCCACAAAGGCGAACCTCGCCGGCATCCCTGGCTAAACCAAGCAATGGCTTGTGCTTCTATCGCTCCTTCACAAGAGTTTCTAGTGGAGTTCCACCGGGTCAGGTAATCCCGGTCTGTTTCCTGCGGGCGCTGCACGCACAAAGCGAGCTGCTGAGGCCTGTTTGGCCTTCGGTAGGTGCTACTGAAGTTGCTCACAAAAGCTTCCTCAAAATCCAGCCAACCGTTTATGCTTCCTGCCGGCAAGTTGTTCAGCCAAATTCTTGCCGGTCCCACCAGAAACGTTGGCACGATTCTTACAGCCCAACGCCGGTTTCCTCCTCCGGCTACACAACCTCCGCCGCCAGCAACATACACCGCGGTCACATAATCCGCGAGCCAATCTTCCGGCTTAGTGGTGCCATCGTATGTTTTGGTGTCACGGGGCAACTGAAAGTTGCGTACCGGTGGCTGCTCTTTCATGATCCTTGGGCCAAAACACTTGGGACCCGGACGACCCTCTGCCTCTATCATTTCAGACAGGTACACTCTGTCCAGACGGTGCCTCGCATCCCGTTCTGGCAGGTGTCTTTCTCCCACGCGCTCTCCCAAAGGGTTCCGGTAAGCGGTGAGTCTTGTCGAGTCAGCTTCATCGTAACATTCCGGTACCGCGGCCCTTGCCTGCCGGTACCTTGGTGGAGGCATCTCCTCATCATCATACGCTGCCCTTGCAGCCGGATAATTTTGCCCGGTTTCATATCTGCCGGCATGATTGTTTCCGGCACAGCCTCCTTTGGCGTAGCCTCGATCTGCCCCTTGCCTTTTTCTACCGGCATCGTGTTGCCCGGCTTGTTGTTTTCCGGCAAGAACCGGATCGTACACAGTCATCTGTTGTGCGTTCATTTCTTTTTCTCTCCTTCTGTCCGGATGGGGGGATGAGGCCTGCCCATGGGACTTGCTTCCGGCATTCTTTGTAGAACGCGCGGATTTTGAGGCCGCAGCCTTGTTCAGCTTAGCCAGCTGCTCGACGATTCTGCCGCTCGATAGTTTCCAGGCAGCTCTCTAACACGCTCTTGCTGTTTTGCCAAAGCATCTCCGGAAAGCGATTCACACAGCTCTACTGCAGCCTTAGCAGCTTTTATGGTTTTATCCGGGCTACTGTACTTAGGTTTCTCTACGATGCTAACAGATGCAGAGGTACTTTTGCCGGCAAGAACTTCCTTACGCAAATCCTGATCTAGATTGCGAGCTTTAAGTCGGTTCTTCGGTATCCTAGCAGCATGAGTGCTAACAGAAGCAAAGCCATGGGCAGCGTTGTACTCACGTAGGGTTAGGTTCAGCTCGCGCTGCACCCGGACGATGTCGGCGCCGTTCGCGAGCAGCTTCTGGCGTTGTGCCTCCAGCTCCGCCTGAGCCGCTGCCGGGTCGATGTTCTGCGCGATGGGCGTTGCCGGCACGTTCATCGCCGCTTGGAGTGGTGTTGCCGGTGGTGCGGAAGATGCTCCCGCAGCGCCAGCGTCGCGCTCCAGCGGTGGCTTGGCCGCACGGTTCGAAGCCGCACGACCAGCACCTTCATCCACAGCCTCCTTGCCCGCGCCGGCCACGCCAGCCATCATCACCCCGACGCTGCCGGTGGCGCGGCCAGCACAGAGCCACCTTGGCGGGTCCGGTGCCACCAGCACCGGCGAGAGGCGCTGGCGCACAGGGACGGTGCCGAAGTAGACGCGGTGGCTGCCGAACTCGATGATGCGGCCGTTCTTAGGGAAGATGCCGCCGTTGGCGAAGCAGCCCGCATTGTCGTTGATGAAGTCCATGGAGTAGAAGCGTTGGACGAGCGCAGACACTGTCCGCTCGCCGGCGACCTCGAGGATGCCCGCCCGAATATGAACTCCAGCAAGCGCCACTTCATGCCCCACGGTGGGTGCCAACTGTCGTCGTGGTGAACAGACAGATGCCATAGGATGGCTTAAGTTGGGGCCGAATGGACACTAGAGGATTCGGGGGAGGGTTTGTAATTAGATGGGATGAACTTCCGGATGGTTTCCTCAAGAACTTAGCCAAGGCTAGAGGTTGAAGAAGAAAGACATAAGGAAGAACTCGCTCTAGATCATCTTCTTTATTGATCTCCACAGGTTACAAGTTTCTCAGTACAAAGGCTCAACTATGCATACATGTGTTCGTGCCCGTGAAGAGGGCTGCCCCCTCTCCTTATATAGGGGAGAGGGTGGCTTACAGGGCAAGAAACCCTAATGGCATCTTTGACTAGACAAACTACTTTACAAAGTTACTTTAATCATAGATGACACCGGGGTCTTCTTTAATCAAGGAGGCTGACGTCCTCCGGCTTCTTTCATCGTCATCCTCCTCTTTATCGTCAGCCCTTCGTTTAAAGCTACTTTGCTTAGCTCATCTTTGTCTTCTAGCTCTGGAGAGAATCTTTGACCAGCCCTGCCGACGTGCTACAGCGCACTTCTTACCGGTGGCCCGGTGTCTTTTCTATCCGGTCCCGGTGTACCTCTTCTGGAGATATCGGCTTAGCTTCACTTAGCCAAATCCTTAACTTCGTGTTCCGGTATAAACATTAAACCGGTATCTCGATGGCCTAAACCATCCGGTTTTGGCATGCCTTTGGCATACCGGTGGTCATCCCCCCAACATTCGTTCCACTCGAACTTTTCTCTTTGCTTGATGAGCGCGTAAAAGGGCAGCGCTTTTTCTCCTAACCTGGCGACAAACCTGCTCAAAGTTGCGACACAGCCTGTCAGTTGTTGTATCTCCTTGAGCTTGGTTGGTTTGCTCATCATCATGATAGCCTATATTTTCTCGAGGTTTTCTTTGATTCCTCTGGCTGACACCAACTATCCGAGGAGTTCTCCCGCAGGAACACCATAGGAGCATTTCGTCGGGTTCAGCTTGAGGCGAAATTTGTCGAGGTTGTCGAAGGTTTCTCTAAGATCGTCGATCAAAGATGATCCTTACTTTGTTATTATGATGACCTCGTCAATGTACACTTGGATGTTCTTGCCAATTTGTGTGGCGAGACACTTCTGCATCATCCTCTGATAAGTAGCTCCCGCGTTTTTCAACCCGAAGGGCATTGTTCTGTAGCAAAACACGCCATAAGGGGTTATAAAAGTTGTTTTGACTTCATTTTCTTCTTTTAAGCGGATCTGGTTGTAACCAGAATATGCGTCCAGGAAGGAAAGACGTTCGCATCCCGCTGTGGAGTCGATGATTTGATCGATCCTCGGGAGGGGAAAGTGATCCTTTGGATAATGTTTATTGAGACACGTGAAGTCGACGCACATGCGAAGGACATCAGTGTTTTTCTTCGGGACCAAAACTGGGTTAGCGACCCATGTGGCCTTGGTATGTAGTTCCTTGATGAAATTTGCTTCTCGAAGTCGATTAATCTCTGATAGCATAGCTTTGCGGTTTGGCTCGGACAAACGCCGCAAAGGTTTTCGGATTGGCCTGGCTCTTGGATCTAGATTAAGGGAGTGATCGGCGAGTTCCCTGGGTACTCCTGGCATGTCAGCTGGACACCATGTGATGATTTCCCAGCGCTCACAGAGGAAGTCGACGAGTGCGCTTTCCTATACGATATCCATATTTGTTGCGGTAGCAGTCGTCTTCTTAGGATCTGTCGGGTGAATCTGCACTTCGTTTGAATTATCGGAGGTGTCGAAGGTTTGCTCTTTGAGTGGCCTTCCTCCGTCGGGTAGCATGTCGTAGTTGGTGGTGAGCTTAGAAGCTTCATACTCAGCCTGCATCTCGAAGGTTTCGAAAAGCTTATGAAAGTCCTTGTCACATTTATCTGCTAGAGCAAAACTTCCCTTCACTGTGATTGGGCTGTTGGGACCATGAATCCTCCATAACAGGTATGTGTAATGTGGTACAGCCATGAATCTGGCATACGCGGGTCGTCCCAATATAGTGTGGTACTGCGATGGAAAGTCGATAACCTCAAACTCCAACTTCTCCCTCCTGAAATTCTCTCGGGTTCCGAACTGTACATCGAGTAAGATCTTTCCCAGGGGATAGTTTCACTTCTCCGGTGTAACACCATGAAAGCGCGTATCTGTTGGTGTCAGGTTTGCCAGAGAGATATTCAATTTCCTCAAAGTATCTGCGTACATGAGGTTCAGACTGCTTCCTCCATCTATGAATATACGCGAGACCTCGAATCCTGCGATCACTGCCGGTAAAATCATAGCTGATTGTCCCGGTCGTGGAACTTGAGGTGGGTGATCTGCTTGAGTGAATCCTATGTCATGTGCCGACCAATTAAGGTACTCGATGGTTGGTGGAGGCATCTTCTCTGCCATGTATACCTGTCGTGAAATTACTTTTTGCGTCCTATTCGAGGGTCTACCTTTCTGAATTATCGACACTGCTCCTGTTGCGTCAATGTAAGGGCCGTTGTTGGTTGGAGCTGCCGCCAACTGCAACTGATGTTGATTTTTGCTAGTAATTGCAGGTGGTGGTGGAAGATGAACCTCACTCCTTGGCCCCTGTACGTGCCCCCTGTTTGTTGCTTGTGCATTTGTATGCTCCGCATATCTATGCAGGGCTAGGAATGTTCGGTAGTCCTTCTGAAGGTGTCCTGACTGTCTTTTCCCCTCACTGTCGAGGAAAAAGTGCATCTGGCATGGCCCGTTCAGAACATCTTCGGGTGATATATTGTATGGCCTTCGGAACCTTGGTCGATTATTTTGTCAGCTGGAGCTTGGCGCATCTCTATGATCATTGCGCTGCTTGCTGCCTCTCTAGTAATCATCCCGATGATTTCCTCCACTGTTTCCTCGGAAACCAACCGCCACTTGGCTGGGACCGTCGTAATCTGAGAACTGACGAGAATATCATCGCCTATTTTGGTTGTTATTTTTGTTGCGATCTTCTTCGGGTGATCCGTGTTGTTTATTATGAAGAGCATCTTCGCCATCCGCCCAGCGATCGCTATTTCCATGAGCTCTGCTATTGTTCTCGGCTTGGATCTACCCAAATTCTCGATTAAGTCTCTTCTTCGGATCCTTGCAACAAATGCGTCAATTGCTCTTTCGTCAGATATGTTTTCTGCCAAAAAATTTATGATGTTCCATCGCTGGATATACATCCTCATTGGTTCATCATACTTCTGCTTGCAGGCCCTCAGCACCTCTATTGATACAGATTTTTTGCACGTTGAACGAAAAAATTTCACGAACAAGTCCTCGAAAGTCTCCCAGCCGTCGATGGATCCTTCCGGTAATTTCTTTATCCAGGATCTTGCGGCTCCGCTGAGGTGAACCTGGATGCTGTGCATGGTTGTTGCTCTAGTTCCACCCATCAACTTCGCCGTTTCCAGGTAGTCTATCGGCCAATCCTCTGGGTCTTGCAAGCCATCGAACTTTTTGTAATTATCGGGTAACTTAAACCCAGAAGGAACCCGAGTTTTACGGACTCGTCGAGTAAAACAAGGGAGCCCGCGCATATCCTCTTCGTCGACTTCTGGTGAGTGCCGACGTTCTCTTCTCTCCTGTCGTGCTCTATCAACACGTGCTTCTATCATTGTATCTCTTGCATCACCTACTCGAGGGGGATCTCGCGCTGCCGTAGTAGGGTGAGGTTCGCAGGGTTGATGTACGGGTTGCCCAAATCATCGAAATCTTCCGACACTTCATCTTCTGGTCGGCTTGACTCCCCAAACACGTAGACTTGGTGATATTTTGTAGTTGTGTTTTCATCTTCAGGGTCGGTGACACCATCGTAATGATCGGCGAAGACCTCCCGAATAGAAGTAGATCAATCGATGAAGTCAAAATTGTTGACGCTCTCCTAGTCGCTATCTAGATCGGAGTCGTGAACGACCCAAAAGACATGCCGCCGAGCAGATCGGCGAGTTCTCCGCCGGCAGCGGGCTTGATGTAGCTTGGCAGCGAATCCTCCTTGTCGCCTGACTCGATTGATGATGATGATCCCGAGAAATCAGAATCGGCCGCTAACGGTCCCGAAAAAATCAGTGCCGCCAGGAGATGCGACCCTTCTTTCCCGACGCGGAAGTGGAAGCTCCCGAACGTCATCTCCATCGACTCCTCCAGATCGGCATATGCATGCAAACGGGCGGGAGGGTGAGGAACAAAATCGACGAGATCAGGTTTGACATGTTTAACTCCGTCCATCGCGTTGCTTGCTACTGATGATGTTGTTGATGTTGTCCGTGCCATCGAGATCAGCTTATTGTCGCCTCCAATCCCCACAGACGGCGCCAATTGACAAGGTATCAACTTGTCAATGCCTACAAGTTGTAGACTAGGGTTTCACGAAAAGTAGAGGGCAAGTAGATCTCGAAGGTTTCAGCCGAAAAGGTGCTCGACTATAAAAAAAAATTAGGGTGTGTGACAAGGGATTAACTTATCAATGCCTACGTACTGTAGACTAGGGTTTAGTTGGAAGTAGAGGGCAAGTAGATCTCGAAGGTTTCAGCCGAAAAGTATTCGACGATTAAGAAACTAGGGTTCTATTGACAATGGATTCGATCCTCTCTTTGTCCCTCGACTCCCCCTTATATAGGAGGCGGAGCCGAGGGTACCGTGTTACACAAGATTACAGATTCCGGGAGACTCTCTGAGTTCAACCCGTAAAGTTACAAGTCTCTATATTTCCTAATACAATTCTAACTTTCCTTAATACTAACTGGGCTTCCGAACTCCATATTCTTCGACTTGTGGGCCTTCAATAAACCCCGGGTCCCATCTTTGGCAGTCCCATTGGGATGCCTATGTCAGTAGCCCCCGAGATTTTACTTGAATCGATGAATCAGGGAAAATCTCCAACTTTATAATCATCAAATAACTTTTTCAAGCCATCACATATGACATATCTTTAGATAAATAGTTATATATTGTACAGGGATAATGGTAATTGGGGCTAGTTCATCTGACGGATCAGGTACTAGTTAACTGCTCTAGTGGCAATCCGCAAAAACCTACTTGAAGATCAAGTCCCTGGACATGATCTCGGGATACTGATGTTAACTCGACATGTGCCGCTTAAGGTCTTACCATCTGTCGAGTCCCAGTCATGTTTTATCAGGTACGTAACGCGTCCGTTAGGATTTTTCTTCGTATCTGTTGATACGGAAAAAAGTAGCAAACCAACGTCAGAGACGGTTCCACGCCGCTCAGAACGGATCTGGCGTCTTACCTTCGTAGAGTTTTGCGGCATTCAGAGATTATTCGCGACTGGGGCGCTCTGAGAATATATTGTCGAGTGCTTTTTCGGCTGTTGGAATAGCACATTTTATTGAGTCAACGGATGACTTATCTTGTCTTCCCGATGGGAGTATATGAAGAGTTATTTGTATAACTCAAAATATGCTCATTATACTCTTTATAATTTCATCCGGCACGCGAACAGCGTTCCCGATGGGAGTAGCCCCCGAGGCTACAGCCAAGGACTTGTACTTGGTTGTAGGCTCAACACTTTTAACGCCTTATGTCGCTATATTGTCATCTTTCTTTGAGTTTTTGTTTCTATCGGGTGCGCGACCAGCGCTCCCGATGGGAGTAGCCCCCGAGGCTATGGACAAATGCTTGCATTTGATCATAGGCTCTCGCCATTTCTATTTTGTCATACCCGAAATTTCCTTTTTCAAAAGTAGCCCCCGAGAATTTGATAAAAAACTTGTATTTGATCAAAGGCTCTCGAGATTAGTAGTCCTTTACTGTCGCCAATTTCCATAACATCACAGCCGAGATTTTCCATTTGGTAAGGTGACATCAGTGCTGACGAAAGCCACGAACACTGTATCGGGAAGACGCGATTGCTGTCCTGTCACTGACCTGTGGGCCCAAAATCCACGACACGTTGACACGTTTATGCTAGTGGGGGACACACGTCCTCCACTTTTTCTGGCACGCGCGCTGTAGCGCCTGTTCAATTCCATCATAGTAAAAATGTTGTTTTACCCCTTGGGCCACGTGTAAATCATCAAGTCCATTCGTAGATCATCCAACGGTGTGACGTTTTGACTGAACCTGCTATAAATAGCCATCGTCTTCCTCCGTCAATCTCCTTCGATGTACCGTACTCCAATCTTCTTTGCCAAAATCCCCTTTGCACCCACACAAGCTCCAGCATCCACGCATTCCAATGCTTCCTCTATGCCGTCGTTGATGCCACCGCGGCCAAGACTCACGAGGCACAGCACTCCCGACGCAACAATGGCGGCGCAAGATCTGGGAAGCATGGAGTGGGAGAGATCCAAGATCTCCACGCAGGACATCAATCTGCTGAAGAAACTGGGGCTGAGCAAGAAGAAGGATCCGCTGCGCTTCCCCAGCGAGGAGAGCTACCCGACGCCTCCCATTGGATATCGGGTGAGATCTATTGACCATCTCATCCGCGGCCTTGCTGCGCCCATCCATGATTTTCTTCGCGGAATGCTGTTCGTGTATGGGCTACAGCTTCATCACCTTACCCCCAATTCCATCCTTCATATTTCTATTTTTATTACCCTTTGCGAGTGCTTCCTTGGAGTTCATCCCAATTGGGCTCTTTGGAAACGCATCTTCATCCTCCGCCGCAATGGCTCCCCCAACATTGCCTATAATATAGGCGGTGTTGTTATTTGCGTCCTCCCTGATGTCGAGTATTTTGACGTCAAATTCCCCGACTCCGTCCAAGGGTGGCGCAAAAGATGGTTGTATATTCGCGAGGAAAGCGCCGACCCGGTGGAACACAACATTCCCCCTTTTAACGGCAACGAAAAAATCCTCCGCCGCCGCTCCTGGGATGCAGAGGCTACCGACGAAGAAAATTTGGCGACAGAGGCGCTGATGACGCGCATCCACGAGCTCCAAAATACCCGTGGCCAAGAGTTATCGGGCATCCAGATTACGGCATATTTCCTTAGGATTAGGGTGCAGCCTCTACAGGCTCGCAAAACCCCCCTCTGGATGTATGCTGGTGACAAAGATGAGGATCGGCTGTCGATAGATCTACCGGTCAAGGACTTAGAAAAACTTGTCCGAAAAATCTCTTCACTCAGCAAGAAAGACACCATCCCGACATCTTGCCGCGTGGTGCCGTATAGCGGCACCAACGCTCTCCCCCAGGTAATCTATCTATATCGTCTGCTTGTTTTCTATTCACTTCTTTTGACTGCTATTTCTCTGACTGCTGTTAATTGATATAATTTCCTGCCGACACATTCTTATCTTGTTCAGAACCATAAAACTGCGTCGACTCTTCCTCCCCTTCCCGAAGGTGGAGACGTCGAAGAACGCGCAGTTATTACCGAGGACACCCAGGTTCCTTCTCATCCTGAAAGTGAAGTCGCGGTTTCTCACAAACCCGCGGCTTCCTCTGAAAAAGAAGTTGAATCCGAGGCTTCGGAGTCCACGCAGTCCATCCCTTCCACTGTTTCCCCGAAGAAACGGAAAAGGGGTGACGTAGAAGGCTCTGGCACCTCCAAGCTGAGCAGCTCTCCTGTTGAAGAAGCGACGCCCTTCAACGCCTATGAAGTTGCTCTTGTCAGCTTGTAAGTTACTTTGTCGCTCTTTTTTAGTCATGGTGTGCTGAATATCATGATTCTATATCAAATAATCTCATTCTACTTTGTGCCCAGCGACGACGAAGAAGAAGAAGAAATCGCCGCCAATGTGACTGCTCCTATGAGCATGTCTCATACTTTAGCTTTGTCGGAGACACACCGCACGGCGGAAGAAACCTCGACTCCTCATCCAGATCTTCAGAAATCAACTACTGTCACTAGCCCCCGAGCCTCTTCTCCAAAAAGAGCGAGGATTGAGCTAGGCGAAGAATTCAACCTTGCCGGAGATTCAGCGATTCCGACTTTGGACGATGTAAGTCTACTATTTTTGTTTTTCTGTCTGCCGAGTTTTTCACTACTCTGAATATTTCTTTCCCTTTCTTTCTCTGCAGCCTCTCATGAAGCCCTTCATTAACCTTGGCGCCCAATTTATTGGATACCGAAACACTGTTGATGGGTTGAAAGGTATATTGTCAGATGATCTATCCTTTCTATTCCTCAAAAACATCCTTTGTCCTTGTACAATTTTAACTTCTGTTCTATGTCTTTTCAACAGTGGCTCTCCTTGCGGCGGATAAACGGGCTGAAGACCTTGTCGACAAACTCAAGGCGAGCGAAGAAGCTCGCGGGAAAGCTGAAAAGGATGCCTCTTGTATTGAAGATCTTCAAAAGAGGCTTCACGAAGCAGAGACTGCTCTAAGTGACAAAATATCTAAGCATGTCGCTCGTGAAGGAAACATTGCCTCCCGCCTTGAATCATTGAACCGGCATTTTGTTAGTAAGTTTGCTACTCCTATCTTCATTCTCTTCATTGCTTTTCTGCCCCTTCTCCTTGTTGAAGACCCGAGCTTTTGTTTCAGCGGGGAAAATAAGTCAGGATTTTGGGCTGGACAAGCCTGAAAACGACCGTCTTCTCGACGTGCTGTCTCTTCTTGAGGTTCATGCGGATCTGGTGCGCCGTAGCATCTTTGACGCCCAAGCTACGTTTTCGCGCTTGTTCCCTTATTTCTTCCCAAAGAAAAAGGAACCTGACGCCTTTGCTGACCTTGCCAAAAGCTTCGTCCCCAAAGAAGATCTTGGGCTTGCTCTCCGCCAAGAAAACTTGAAAATTAGCGTGGAAGGCACTATAGAACTGGTTGCCGAGAGCCAGCAAAATGTCGACTGGGCAAAAGTTGGCGAAGCCACAAAGCTGAGACAGGATAAATGGCCAGCTCTAATCAGGGCTGCAAAGCCCCACTCAAAGAAGATCCTGGCCTTCCTCGGGTACAAGCCAACGCCCTCCTCCAGTTCCGCCAAAACGGAGGTCAAGTAGATCGCCCTGCCTATCTTTTTTCTCTTTTTTCTTTCTTTTGATGCCTGTCGCTATAGATGTAGCTTGCGACACCGTATGCTTGGTTCACTAGGACCCAACCTTTTGTAAGAACTATGTAAATATATTGGAAATCAATGAAAATCTATTTCACGTGATGATTGATGTCGAAATTTTCTTTCCAGTTGGTGTTTGACAACTATACTTCAACTCCTCATCCCTCCGATGCTTTGCCTGCGTCCTCTTACTCGAAGAAAATGTCGACCGGTAAAGAATTTATTGAAGATTCTTCGAGTATGGATCCAGCACATGACTTGGAAGAACTCCGCCAACACCTTCCATCAATGAAGAAACAGGCACTTGTGATAATGGAACAATCTCAAAGATCCTCTGAGAGGGGGAGAATTGCACAACAGCAAGCTCAGGAAGCTATAGTTTCAAAAGAAACTGCAGTCGCTGAAGCTACACAGGCTACTTCCCGAGAAAATGTTATGCTTGAATTGATGACTGAGGCGAGCCTGGAAATGGCAGGTATACTTCTCAAGCTTAAACTTCCTCTGTTGTTTGCTTGTTTTCTGTCTCTAACTGGTGTGCTGTCGTCAAACAGGTCCCTTTTTGGACGTGATACGTCTCCAACGTATCTATAATTTCTGATGTTCCATGCTAGTTTTATGACAGTACCTACATGTTTTGCTCACACTTTATAATGATTTTATGCATTTTCCGGAACTAACCTATTAACAAGATGCTGAGGTGCCAGTTCCTGTTTTCTGCTGTTTTTGGTTCTGTTCGGGCAATATTCTCGGAATTCGACGAAACAAAAGCCAAACCTCTTATTTCTCCGAGGGACACACGGAGCCAGAAGGGCAACCCAGGGGGAGGCCCACGGCCTCCAGACCATACTGGGGCGCGGCCTAGGAGGGGGGCGCTGCGCCCTATGGGGTGGGCCCCCCCAGGCACCCCCTCGCGCCGCCCTTTCGCCTATATATTCCTCGCGACGCGAAAACCCTACATCAACCTATCATATTCCAGAAAGACTCCAGGGGCGCCGCCGCCATCGCGAAACTCCGTTTCGGGGGACAGAATCTCTGTTCCGGCACGCCGCCGGGACGGGGAAGTGCCCCCGGAAGCCTTCTCCATCGACACCACCGCCTCCATCATGCTCCGTGAGTAGTTCCCCCATGGACTCGGGTTCTAGCAGTAGCTAGTTGGTACTCTCTCTCTCCCATGTACTTCAATACAATGATCTCATGAGCTGCCTTACATGATTGAGATCCATCTGATGTAATCGGTGTTGTGTTTGTTGGCATCCGATGAATTGTTACATTATGATCAGTCTATCTATAAAGCTTGTGAAGTTATTGTTGCCGCAACCTTGTTGTGTTTAATGCTTGTCACTAGTGCACGAGTGGCATGATCTTAGATTTGAGCTCTATAATTATTGCTTAGATTGTATCTACAAGTTGTTTGCACATGTCTATGTCCGGAACCCGAGGCCCCGTAGTGACAAAGAATCGGGATAACTGGAGGGGAAGGCTTAGATATGAGGATCACATGTTTTCACCAAGTGTTAATGCTTTGCTCCGGTGCTCTATTAAAAGGAGTACCTTAATTACCAGTAGATTCCCTTGAGGCCCGGCTGCCACCGGCTGGTAGAACAAAAGATGTTATGCAAGTTTCTCATTGCGAGCACGTATGACTATATATGGAAAACATGCCTACATGATTAATAGACTTGATGTTCTGTCTTAATGATATTACAATCCTATCAATTGCCCAACTGTAATTTGTTCACCCAACACTTGTTATTGGAGAGTTACCACTAGTGTAGATAGCTGGGAACCCGGGTCCATCTTTCATCATCAAATACTCATTCGGTCCTATATGTCATTAGAAGTAGTATCAACTATTTTCTGGTGCCATTGCTTCTGTGTTACTGCTACTGCTGCTGTGTTACTGTTACTATTGCTCTCATATTACTGCTACTTTCACATCACCCCTGTTACTAGTGCTTTTCCAGGTGCAGCTGAATTGACAACTCACTTGTTAAGGCTTACAAGTATTCTTTGTCTCCCCTTGTGTCGAATCAATAAATTTGGGTTTTACTTCCCTCGAAGACTGTTGCGATCCCCTATACTTGTGGGTTATCAAGACTATTTTCTGGCGCCGTTGCCGGGGAGGCATAGCTCTACTCATAAGTTCACCTGGGGAGTACACTCTACCTCTCTCTCTGTTTTTTATTTTATTTTGTTTTGCTTAGTTTACTTTTGTCTAGTTTATTTGTGCTTAGTTTATTTCTGTCTAGTATTATTTTGCTTAGTTTACTTTTGTCTAGTTTGTTTTTGTCTTGTTTTATTTTTCTTAAATACCTGAAAATCCATAAAAAATTGAAAAACCGAAAAATTAAAAATTGTTGTTATGGAAGAACCCACAACCTATTTGGAGCTTATTGAATTATATATGAATTATAGAGAATCAAGAAAGGGTAAAGTCATGAGTGCTGTGATAGAAAATTTGAATACAATTGCTAAAATCTTGCTTAAACGCCATGATATAAACTGTTGCTCTAAACAGGATACTAAACATCTTAAATTCCAATGTGGCTTTAGTGAGGAAGTTTTAATTATGAACTATAATTGGAATAACTATATTCATCTTGGGTTCGAAGAAGTAGAACAATTTGTTTTATTTATGGGAGCTTCTGAAATAGAATCCTTCATGTCTAAAAATTATGAAACATGTGTTGCTTGTAAGGACCTTAAAGATTATGTCTCTTCTATCCTTGATTTTTGCATAGAACATTATAGCAATAATCCTTATATCATTGATTATAAAGAGAGACTCATTCATGCACAAGAATGCACTCACAATTTGCAGGAACCTGTGAAAGAAGAAATTGATGAACCTGAAAGCTCATTGGATGAAAAAGAGGAGGAGAGTGATGAACAAAAGGAGGAAGAATGGATTAGCTACCCATGCCAACCTTCTAATGAGAGTAACTCTCTATCTCTTACACTATTTGATTGTACTCCATGCTTACCAAAGGAGGATGAATGTTATGTTCCTGTGGATTCTCTTGAAATATTCCCTATGAGTAAAACTTGTGAGAATAATTATGCTACTGTTATCTATGATAATCCATGCTATTTTGATAAATTTTATGATAATGCTTTGTTTGTGCCTGATGTCGAAATGCATGGTACTAAAGAGTTTTGCTTGGCAAATGTTTATGATAAATCTCTAGATGATGGTCCTATGTTACTTGATAATATTAATTGTACTACTAATGAAAATGGGATTGGAGAGGTCTTGACTTTATCTAGGAGTCCCATATCTTTTGAGATTGATCAATCATCTTGTAATATTGATAAAAGTGGTTTTGAAAGTTTTAATCCCATTATTTTTGAGCTTGATAAAAATTATGTGTTTGTGGATCATGAAAAGCATGATGTATGTGATAGTTATATTGTTGAGTTTGTTCATGAAGCTACTGAAAATTATTACGAGAGAGGGAAATATGGTTGTAGAAATTTGCATGGTACTAAAACGCCTCTCTATATGCTGAAACTTTTGAAGTTACTCTTGTTTTATCTTCCTATGCTTGTCACTTTGATCTTCATGAATTTATTTGTGTACAAGATTCCTGTGCATAGGAAGTGGGTTAGACTTAAATGTGTTTTGAATTTTCTTTTTGATGCTCCTTTTGCTTCATTTCCTATTTTCCATGTGAGCATCATTAAAATCTACTGAGCCCATCTTAATGGCTATAAAGAAAGCACTTCTTGGGAGATAACCTATGTTTTTATTTTTCTACTGTTTTGTTGTGTCTTGGAAGTTGTTACTACTATAGCAACCTCTCCTTATCATGTTTATTGCATTGTTGTGCCAAGTAAAGTCTCTAATAGAAAGTTGATACTAGATTTGGATTGCTGCGCAGAAACAGATTTTTAGCTGTCACGAATTTGAGTAGATCTCTCTGTAGGAGACTCTAAAACTTCTGCAAAATTTCATGCGTGTTCCTCAGATATGTACGCAACTTTCATTAGTTTTGAGTTTTCTGATTTGAGCAACGGAAGTACCTCTAAAAAATTCATGTTTACTAGCTGTTCTGTTTTGACAGATTTTGTCTCTGTTTTTTGCATTGTCTCTTGTGGACTTTAAGTAAGGCTTTCTAGACGTGGAGAGCTGTAGCTAATGTTTTATTGAGTTCTTGCAATGTGTCACTACAAGGCTAAAGTGGATTAAAGTTTTTTGAGTACTAACCCCTCTAATGAACTTGATGAGAAGTTTGGTGTGGCAGAAGGTTTCAAGGGTCAAGAGAGGAGGATGATATATGATCAAGAAGAGTGAAAAGTCTAAGCTTGGGGATGCCCCCATGGTTCATCCCTACATATTTCAAGAAGACTCAAGCGTCTAAGCTTGGGGATGCCCAAGGCATCCCCTTCTTCATCAACAACTTATCAGGTCACCTCTAGTGAAACTATATTTTTATTCGGTCACATCTTATGTGCTTTACTTGGAGCGTCTGTGTGTTTTTATTTTTGTTTGTGTTTGAATAAATTCGGATCCTAGCAATCCTTGTGTGGGAGAGAGACACGCTCCGATTTTTCATTTGAACACTTGTGTTCTTAATTTACTTTAATATTCATGGCGAAAGCTGAAAGCCGCAGCACTTATGGTTATTTGGGTGGAAACAGAACATGCTTCATATTGTCTTGAATAATTTGATACTTGGCAATTGTTTTGAGCTCTCAAGTAGATCATGTTTAAGCTCTTGCATCATGTAGTTTAAACCTATTAGTGGAGAACTACCGTAGAGCTTGTTGAAATTTGGTCTCTCTAATGTCTAGATATTTTCTGGTAAAAGTGTTTGAGCAACAAGGAAGACAATGTAGAGTTTTATAATGCTTGCAATATGTTCTTATGTAAGTTTTGCTGTACCGGTTCATACTTGTGTTTGCTTCAAACAATCTTGCTAGCCAAAGCCTTGTACTGAGAGGGAATGCTTCTCGTGCATCCAAAACCTTGAGCCAAAACCTATGCCATTTGTGTCCACCATAACTACCTACTATGTGGTATTTTTCTGCCATTCCAAGTAAATACTTCATGTGCTACCTTTAAACAATTCAAAAGTTATTATCTCTTATTTGTGTCGATGTTTTATAGCTCATGAGGAAGTATGTGGTGTTTTATCTTTCAATCTTGTTGGGCGGCTTTCACCAATGGACTAGCTAGTGGCTCATCCGCTTATCCAATAATTTTGCAAAAAGAGCTGGCAACGGGGTTCCCAGCCCCAATTAATTAACCTTCACTAATAATTCTCTTCACATGTTTTGCCCTGATTCATCAGTAAGCAACTTAATTTTGCAAATAGACACTCCTTCATGGTATGTGAAATGTTGGAAGGCACCCGAGGATTCGGTTAGCCATGGCTTGTGAAAGCAAAAGGTTGGGAGGAGTGTCATCTATAAATAAAACTAAAATACATGTGTAAACAAAAGAGAAGAGGGATGATCTACCTTGCTCGGTAGAGATAACATCCTTCATGGGAGCCGCTCTTTGAAAGTCTCGTTTGACAAGGGGGTTAGAGTGCCCACTACCATTCGTTGACAACAACAAACACCTCTCAAAACTTTATTTGTATGCTCTCTATATGATTTCAAAACTTAAAAAGCTCTAGCACATGATTTAATCCCTGCTTCCCTCTGCGAAGGGCCTTTCTTTTACTTTATGTTGAGTCAGTTTACCTACTCCTTTCTATCTTAGAAGCAAACACTTGTGTCAACTGTGCATTGATTCTTACATGCTTGCTTATTGCACTTATTGTATTACTTTGTGTTGACAATTATCCATGAGATATGCATGTTGAAAGTTGAAAGCAATTGCTGAAACTTAAATCTTCCTTTGTGTTGCTTCAAAACCTCTTATTAAGAATTTATTGCTTTATGAGTTAACTCTTATGCAAGACTTTTTGATGCTTGTCTTGAAAGTACTATTCATGAAAAGTTTTTGCTATATGTTATCTATTTGTTAGCAAACTATAGATCATTGCCTTGAGTCACTTCATTCATCTCATATGCTTTACAATAGTATGATCAAGATTATGTTAGTAGCATGTCACTTCAGAAATTATTCTTTTTATCGTTTACCTACTCGAGGGCGAGTAGGAACTAAGCCTGGGGATTTTTGATACGTCTCCAACGTATCTATAATTTCTGATGTTCCATGCTAGTTTTATGACAATACCTACATGTTTTGCTCACACTTTATAATGATTTTATGCATTTTCCGGGACTAACCTATTAACAAGATGCCGAGGTGCCAGTTCCTGTTTTCTGCTGTTTTTGGTTCCAGAAAAGCTGTTCGGGCAATATTCTCGGAATTCGACGAAACAAAAGCCAAACCTCTTATTTCTCCGAGGGACACACGGAGCCAGAAGGGAAACCCAGGGGGAGGCCCACGGCCTCCAGACCATACTGGGGCGCGGCCTAGGAGGGGGGCGCGCCGCCCTATGGGGTGGGCCCCCCAGGCACCCCCTCGCGCCGCCCTTTCGCCTATATATTCCTCGCGACGCGAAAACCCTACATCAACCTATCATATTCTAGAAAGACTCCAGGGGCGCCGCCGCCATGGCTAAACTCTGTTTCGGGGGACAGAATCTCTGTTCCGGCACGCCGCCGGGACGGGGAAGTGCCCCCGGAAGCCTTCTCCATCGACACCACCGCCTCCATCATGCTCCGTGAGTAGTTCCCCCTTGGACTACGGGTTCTAGCAGTAGCTAGTTGGTACTCTCTCTCCCATGTACTTCAATGCAATGATCTCATGAGCTGCCTTACATGATTGAGATCCATCTGATGTAATCGGTGTTGTGTTTGTTGGGATCCGATGAATTGTTACATTATGATCAGTCTATCTATAAAGTTTGTGAAGTTATTGTTGCTGCAACCTTGTTGTGTTTAATGCTTGTCACTAGTGCACGAGTGGCATGATCTTAGATTTGAGCTCTATAATTATTGCTTAGATTGTATCTACAAGTTGTTTGCACATGTCTATGTCCGGAACTCGAGGCCCAGAGTGACAGCAATCGGGATAACTGGAGGGGAAGGCTTAGATATGAGGATCACATGTTTTCACCAAGTGTTAATGCTTTGCTCCGGTGCTCTATTAAAAGGAGTACCTTAATTACCAGTAGATTCCCTTGAGGCCCGGCTGCCACCGGCTGGTAGGACAAAAGATGTTATGCAAGTTTCTCATTGCGAGCACGTATGACTATATGGAAAACATGCCTACATGATTAATAGACTTGATGTTCTGTCTTAATGCTATTTCAATCCTATCAATTGTCCAACTGTAATTTGTTCACCCAACACTTGTTATTGGAGAGTTACCACTAGTGTAGATAGCTGGGAACCCCGGTCCATCTTTCATCATCAAATACTCATTCGGTCCTATATGTCATTAGAAGTAGTATCAACTATTTTCTGGTGCCATTGCTTCGTGTTACTCGCTCATCGCTGCTATGTTACTGTTACTATTGCTCTCATATTACTGCTACTTTCACATCACCCCTGTTACTAGTGCTTTTCTAGGTGCAGCTGAATTGACAACTCAGTTGTTAAGGCTTATAAGTATTCTTTGTCTCCCCTTGTGTCGAATCAATAAATTTGGGTTTTACTTCCCTCGAAGACTGTTGCGATCCCCTATACTTGTGGGTTATCAGGACGCCGCTGCCGGAGATCAACGGGTCGACATAAGATCAAATTTCCTTGTTAATCTGGCACTGGACCATGGCTCCCTTTTTTGGGCTACACCTGAGCGTACCCGACAAATCGTCAAGTTTCAAGATCGCGCGTGTCAAATTCGTGAGTTCCTTGAATTTTGTACCAAAACATTGTCCATGGTCTACAACTCCATGTTCCCTCGAAATATTCAGCCTAAGACCCTTCCTGAGCTGATGACCAAGTTTAAGGACTTGCACAAAATCCATGGTTTTGTAAGAGCTCAACTAGTAGCTGGTGCCAGATTTGCCCTTATTATGCTTCAAATCTGCCACTCAAAACTGGATATGACCAAGGTGGTTGAAACTGTCCATACCAAGCTGAGGCGACGACGGATGGGTGTCGACAAAATTGATGCGATAGTTACACCTGTGGCTGAAGAGATAATTGATGACCTTCTTCGAATGGATGCCGACTTTTTTGCATATGGCCATTATGCCGATTTTCTGAGTGCCTCTGCCGAAGAGGACAGAATAAATATTGATGATCTACTAGGTCGCGATTAAATCTACTTCTTTGGTAGATAGCTTATCTTGTCGAAAGAGCTTGTAACTTGTTGTATATATATTGTAAGACAAAGATATGTATTTTTCTTTTCCCTAGCCCCCGAGTGTCTCGGTGGCTAGTGTCTTTATTTTTATTGTGTTTGCAAGGTATTTCAAACCAAGGCAAAGATTTTTGTAAATTTATATGTTGTATAAGTTGTTCTTGTGTAGAATGAAACTTTGTCGGGTAAGAAGAACCCCGAACCTGTCGAATAAAAAGATGTATATCACCAATATCTTTATTATATTGCAGCACCGCGAGCCCGCCTCATTAAAAACCTTCCAACCCCACTCGGTGCCCTGAAAGGAAAAGAGTGCGTCTGAAAACTCGCGGGCGTTTCAGTACATTGTATGTTTACATATATATCTTGACTTAAGCATAGAAACGCCTAAGTTGCGCCACGTTCCAGGGATTTGGCTCGACAACCCCTGTCTTCTTATCTTTTATTCTGTATGCTCCTCCTTCGATTACTTCTGTGACGATGTAAGGGCCAACCCAGGGTGACTCGAGTTTCTCATGGCTTTTTGGTGTAAGCCGAAGAACTAAGTCGCCTACCTGGAAGGATCTTGGTCGCAAACGTCGACTGTGGTAGTTTTTCAGGTCTTGCTGGTACTTGGTGACTCGTGACAATACTTCATCTCAAGCTTCGTCGAGTGCATCGACGTCGTCCTCCAATGCTTTTCTTGAAGTTTCTTCGTCATACTCCGTTACTCTCGGAGAGTTATGTTCTATTTCTATCGGCAGCACTGCCTCAGCTCCATGGACCAGAAAAAACGGAGTTTCCTGTGTCGCTGTATTTGGTGTTGTTCGAATACTCCATAACACACTGGGCAACTCCTCTGGCCATGTATGTCGAGCTTTTTCCAATGGTGTTAGCAGGCGTTTTTTGATACCATTGCAGATGATGCCGTTGGCTTTTTCGACTTGACCGTTGGTCTGCGGGTGCGCAACTGATGCAAAGTGTAGTTTGATGCCTACCTCTGCACAATATGCCTTGAATTCATTGGATGTGAAATTACTACCATTGTCTGTGACGATGCTATGAGGCACTCCAAACCGAAAAACGATACTTTTCACGAACTTGATTGCGGACGCTCCATCTGGTGAATTTATTGGCTTCGCTTCTATATACTTTGTGAACTTGTCGATAGCTACGAGCATGTACTCGTATCCTCCTAGCCAAGCTTTGTGTAATTTTCCCACCATATCAAGACCCCATTGGGAAAAGGGCCATGACAATGGTATTGGCATCAACTCTGCTGCCGGAGAGTGAGGTTTTGCGGCAAACCTTTGGCACGCGTTACAAGTGCGTACTATGTCCTTTGCATCCTCAATTGCTGTTAACCAATAGAACCCTGCTCTGAAAACTTTGGCTGCTATAGCTCGACTGCTTGCGTGGTGTCCGCACACCGCTTCGTGTACATCCTTCAGGATTAGCCTTCCTTCCTCGGGTGTGACACATCGTTGTAATACTCCCGAGATACTTCGTTTATACAGCTCTCCTTTGACCACAGTAAAGGCTTTAGATCGCCTGATAACTCGCCTTGCTTCAACTGGATCGTCGGGTAGTTCTTTTCTCGAAATATATGCTATGTACGCCTGCATCCATGGAATCTGTATCATCATTATTACCTTAGGTTCCTCCTCTTCTCCCGATGGTGCTTCTTTAGCCCCCTAGGATTTCTCCTCCTTTTCCTTCTTCTGCTGTTTCTTTACCTTGGTTGATCTTTCAGCTATCTCTTCCCAGAACACACCAGGTGGTATTGCGAGACATTGCGACCCGATGTTTGCAAGAACATCGGCTTCATCATTGCCTAGCCTGCTGATGTGATTTACCTCGCACCCGTCAAACAGCTTCTCGAGCTCATTATACACTTCTTTGTATGCTATCATACTATCATTGACTGCGTCGCATTGATTCATGACTCACTGAGCCACCAGTTGTGAGTCACCGAAGATTTTTAATCGAGTTGCGCCACAAGCCTTCGCCATCTTCATCCCATGTATAAGTGCTTCGTATTCTGCCTCATTGTTGAACGCGTTTGGAAACGTCATCCGTAAGACATACTTCAACTTGTCGCCTTGAGGTGATACTAGTATCACGCCAGCTCCAGCTCCCTCTAATCTCTTGGACCCGTCGAAGTTCATAGTCCAGGTTCTTGATAAATCCGGAGGTCCCGTATTTTGTAGCTCCATCCATTCTGCGATGTAATCTGGTAAGATCTGCGACTTTATTGCTTTTCTTTTTTCGTATGTGATGTCCCGAGGGGAAAGCTCTATTCCCCAAAGGGAGACACGACCCGTAGCCTCTGGATTGTTTAATATATTGGATAAAGGCGCCTCATTGACCACTATTATCGGATGCGCCGAAAAATAGTGTCGCAGTTTTCTTGCGGTTGTAAACACTCCATATGCTATGTTTTGGTACTACGGATACCGCTGTTTCGAGGGTGACAAAACTTCACTGATGAAATATACCGGCCTCTGCACTCCATGGAGTTTTCCTTCTTCCTCTCTTTCGACTACGAGTACTGTGCTGACCACCTGAGGCGTGGCTGCGATATATAACAAGAGAGGCTCCTTCTCCTTAGGCGCCACCAAGATTGGTGGTGTCGAGATTATTCTCTTAAGATCTTCGAAGGCTCTGTCTGCTTCTTCATTCCACTGGAACTTCTCTCCTTGTTTGATCAAAGCGTAGAACAGTAACGCCTTTTCTCCTAGCCTGGCGACGAATCTGCTTAAAGCTGCGACTCGCCCAGTCAGCTGTTGTATTTCCTTCAACTTTGTTGGCTTCCTCATTGTTACGATAGCTTGAATTTTCTCTGGATTGGCTTCGATTCCTCTTGCTGAAAATAGGAAACCGAGAATTTCTCCCGCAGGAACGCCAAAGGAGCACTTCGTCGGGTTCAGCTTGAGGCGGAACTTGTCAAGGTTGTCGAAAGTTTCCTTCAGATCCTCGATCAATGTTGACCCCTTCTTTGTTGTTATGACGACATCGTTGATGTACACTTGTACGTTTTTGCCAATCTGTGTTGCAAGACACTTCTGCATCATCCGCTGATATGTTGCTCCCGCGTTTTTCAGACCAAAAGGCATTGTTCTGTAGCAGAACACGCCATAAGGTGTTATAAAAGCTATTTTGACCTCGTCATCTTCTTTCAATCTGATCGGGTTATAACCAGAATATGCATCCAAGAAGGAAAGACGTTCACAGCCTGCCGCGGAGTCGATAATTTGATCGATCCTTGGGAGGGGAAAATGATCCTTTGGACAATGTTTATTAAGACACATGAAGTCGACGCACATGCGAAGGACTTTCGTGTTTTTCTTCAGGACCAGCACTGGGTTAGCTACCCACGTGGCCTATGTATGTAACTCTTTGATAAAACCAGCCTCTCTGAGTCGATCAATCACTGACAGCATAGCTTTGCGGTTTGGTTCCGAAAAACGCTGCAAAGGTTGTTTAATTGGTCTCGCTATCGGATCCAAGTTTAGGTGGTGCTCGGCAAGTTCCCTGGGTACTCCTGGCATGTCAGCTGGACACCATGCGAAGATTTTCCAGTGCTCACGGAGGAACTCGACGAGCGCGCTTTCCTATGCGAGATCCATGTTTGCTGCAATGGACATCATTTTCTTGGGATCTGTCGGGTGAATTTGTACTTCCTTAGAATCCTTGGTAGTGTTAAAGGTTGGTTCCCTGAGTGGCCTTCCTACATCTGGCAACACATCATAGTCAATTGTTAGCCTTGACGCCATATACTCTGCTTGCATCCCGAAAGTTTCTGACAGTAGATGAAAATCCTTGTCGCATTTATCAGCTAACGCGAAACTGCCTTTGACTGTAATCGGTCCCTTGAGTCCAGGTAGCCTCCACAACAAGTATGTGTAGTGTGGTACCGCTATAAACCTGGCGTACGCTGGCCGTCCCAACAAAGCGTGATACTGTGACGGGAAGTCCACAACTTCGAACTCCAGCCTTTCTATTCTGTAGTTTTCTCGGGTTCCAAACTGAACGTAGAGATTGATCTTCCCCAGCGGATAACTTGGCTTGTCTGGTGTGATACCGTGGAATCGTGTGTCAGTTGGTTTTAAGTTCGCCAGGGATATGTTCATCTTCCTTAATGTATCTGCATACATAAGGTTTAGACTGCTGCCTCCATCTATGAATACTCGAGAAACGTCGAATCCTGCGATCACCGCTGGTAAAATAAGTGCTGATTGCCCTGGTCGAGGAACTTGCTGCGGGTGATCCGCTATTGTAAAGCCAATGTCCTGTCCCGACCAATTCAGGTACTCAATTGTTGGTGGAGGCATCTTCTCTGCCATGAACACTTGACGCGAGATTACTTTCTGAGCCCTATTAGATGGCCTAGCTTTCTGAATCATCCAGACCGCGCCGTTGGTGTCGATATAAGGAGGTGGATTTGGAGCTGCCGCTATTTGCAGCTGATGTCGATTTGTATCCGTAATTGCGGGAGGAGGCGGAAGGTGGATCTCACTCCTTGGCCCCTGGGGGTTTCTATTCATTGCTTGCGTGTTAGCTTGCCCTGCAAATCTCAACATTGCTTGAAAATTTCGACAGTCCTTCTGCAGATGCCCTAACTGCCTCTTCCCATTATTGTCGAGATAAAAATGCATCTGACACGGTCCGTTCATCATATCCTCGGGAGATATATATGGTCTCTGGAACCTTGGTCCATTATTTTGTATATTGTTACGGGAGTCGTCTCTGTTATCGCCTCGCTGCTCGCTACTCCTCTGCTAATCATCTCGATTGTTTCCTCCAGTGTTTCCTCGAAATCCGGCCGATATTTGGCTAGGAGCATCATAACTCGAGAACTGCTGAGGAAATCGTCGTCTATTTTGAAAGTTTCGACTACGGTCCTCCTCAGGCGACCTATGTCGCTTATTGTGAACAACGTCTTCTCCATCTGCCCATCTATTCGCTATTTCCATTAACGCTGATGTTGTCTTTGGGTTGGTTCTCCCCAGATCTTCGACAAAATCTCTCCGTCGAATTCCTGCCACAAACACATCTATTGCTCTCTCGTCAGATATGTTCTCTGCCGAGTTTTTGATAATATTCCACCATTGGATGTACTTTCTCATTGATTCATCATACTTCTGCCTGCAAGCCCTCAACTCCTCTAGTGATGCGGGTTTTTTGCATGTGGATCGGAAATTCTTTACAAATATGTCCTCGAAACTGTCCCAACTGTCGATGGACCCTGGAGGCAACTTCTTTATCCATGATCGTGCGGCTCCACTCAAATGTACTTGGATGCTCTGCATGGCTGTTGCTCTAGTACCGCCTATCAGCTTTACTGTCTCGAGATAATCAACTAGCCAGTCCTCAGGATCTTGCAAACCATCGAATTTTTTGAAATTATCGGGTAGTTTAAACCCTGAGGGAACTCGAGTTTTTCGGACTCGCCTTGTAAAGCACAGTAGCCCACACATATCCTCTTCGTCAGTTTCTGGGGAATGTCGACGTTCCCTTCTGTTTTGTCGCGCCCTGTCTACCCGTGCTTGGGTTGCTGCATCTCTTGCCCCACTCGTTCTTTCGGGGTCCTGCACTGCTGCAGTAGGTCGTGGACTATTTTGCCTTGCGGATCCTTCGAGAGGTGTGGTTGCAAATGCTGTTCCCATGGCTCCAACTCCTGCCATGGCCATGTTATACAACGCCTCTCTTGGATCTCCGGGAGGTGGCCTGGATGCGAGGATGAAAGCTTGCGTCGCCATGTATCCAGCTTCTGGTGTTTTGGGAATAATATTTCCCCTCGTGTCGATTGACATAAAATACATATCGAGGTTTTGAACTAAATTCTCTCTCTCAGCCTCGGGTATGTTTTGCAGTCGAGATATTGCTCTGTTTCGAGCTGCTCTGTGACTATCTCCCGAAGTTCCTGATTGTCGGCTTAACTCCACCCTTCGTCTGCTTGACGGGGAAGCTGCGGCTTGCCTTCTATCTAGCTCAAATTTCTGTTTTTCGAGCTCTCGTCTGGTACGGGCAAGTCTATATTGGTACGCTTGTAACTCTTCAGGTGTCGCCGTTATGGTCATTGGCTCTGTGCCATCAATAGCTCTTGCAACTCTATCCCACACTGCCTGCGGAAACTGTACCATCTCTCGTGTTCCAGGTCCAATATATTTGGTCCCCAAACCTCGCGTGAAATCCGCGGGATCGACATACGGATTTCCCGCGTTGTCGAAGTTCTCTGATGTCTCCTCCTGTGGGCGACTTGTATCTCCAATTGCATATATTTGATGATATTTTGAGCTTTGATATTTTTCGGGATTGGTGACACCGTCATATAGATCGGCGAAGACCTTTCCAACGGCGATGGATCTGTCGATGAAGTTGAAACTATCGATGTTGTCTGAGTCGCTGCTTATATCAGAGTCCGCAGACGACTCGAAGGACAGATCGCCGAAGATCTTGGCGAGCTTTTCGGTTGCCATAGTGTTGATGAAGCGTGGCAGCGAGATCTCCTCGTCGCCTGACTCGATCGATGACGTTGAGTCCGAAAAGTCGGGATCGACCGCTGATAATCCCGACGAGATCGGAACCTCGAGACGATACGATCCTTCCTTCTCGACACGGAAGTGGAACTTTCCGAACGTCATCTCCATGGGCTCCTCCAGATACGCATATGCATCCAAACGGGAGGGTGGGTGAGGAACAAAATCGACTAGATCAGTTTCGATTTGTTTACCTCTATCCATCGCGTTGCTTGCTACCGACGAAGTCGACGATCTTGAACGTGCCATCGAGATCAGCTCCTTGTCGCCTCTAATTCCCACAGACGGCGCCAATTGACAAGGGATTAACTTATCAATGCCTACGTATTGTAGACTAGGGTTTAGTTGGAAGTAGAGGGCAAGTAGATCTCGAAGGTTTCAGCCGAAAAGTATTCGACGATTAAGAAACTAGGGTTCTGTTGACAATGGATTTGATCCTCTCTTTGTCCCTCGACTCCCCCTTATATAGGAGGCGGAGCCGAGGGTACCGTGTTACACAAGATTACAGATTCCGGGAGACTCTCTGAGTTCAACCCGTAAAGTTACAAGTCTCTATATTTCCTAATACAATTCTAACTTTCCTTAATACTAATTGGGCTTCCGAACTCCATATTCTTCGACTTGTGGGCCTTCAGTAAACCCCGGGTACCATCTTTGGCAGGCCCATTGGGGATGCCTATGTCAGTGTGTGTTGACAATAATTCGATCCTTTCTTTCTCCCTCGGCTCCCCTTTATATAGGAGGTAGAGCCGAGGTTTTCGTATCGTACAAGTTACAAAGTCCGGGAGACTTATTTGAGACCTTCCCGTATTGATACAAGTCTTTTATTCCTAATCTATCTCTATTCTCCATATCGATGCTTACTGGACTTCCGAGCTTCATAAACTTCGGGTCGTGGGCCTTCGATTATCCCCAGGTACCTTATTCGGCAGGCCCATCTGGGATGCCTATGTCACTCATCTACTCGAGGATGAGCAGGAGTCAAGCTTGGGGATGATGATATGTTGCAAACGTATCTATAATTTTTGATGTTCCATGCTTGTTTTACACCAATTTCTATATGTTTTGTTTACACTTCGTGGCACTTTTATATATTTTCTGGAACTAACATATTAACAAGATGCGACTGTATCAGTTCCTGTTTTCTGCTATTTTTGTATTTCAGAAAGGTCAAGAAATATTCTCGAAATTGGACGAAACAAAAGTCGAAGTTCCTATTTTACTGTACCGAAGATGGAGTCCAGAGGAGAGACGGAGCCGAGCCAGGAGGTGGCCACACCACCCCTAGGCGCGGCCCAGCCCCTGGTCGTGCCTAGGTATGGTGTGGGCCCCTCGGGCGCCCACCGAGCTCACCCTTCCGCCTATAAATTCATTTGATCGGGAAAAACCTAAATACCCGAGCCTCCATCCACGAAAAGTTTCGTCGCGACCGCCATCGTCGACCCTAGCTCGGGAGGGTTTTGAAGCTTCCTGACACCCCGCCAGATAGGGAGGTCATCACCGGAGGCCTCTACATCGCCATGCCCGCCTCCGAAGTGATGCGTGAGTACTTCATATCTGGACTATGGGTTCATAGCAGTAGCTAGATGGTTGTCTTCTCCACTTTATGCTTTATTTTAGATCTTGTGAGCTGTCTATCATGATCAAGATCATCTTTATGTAATGCTACATGTTGTGTTTGTTGGGATCCAATGAATATTGAATACTATGGTTGAGATTGATTATATATTTGTCATATGTTATTTGTGATGTTGCATGCTCTCTGTTGCTAGTAGATGCTCTGGCCAAATATGTTCATTTGACTTCAATAGGGGGTATTTATGCTCGATAGTGGGTTCATGCCTCTAGTAATCTGAGAGAGTGACAATAACTTCTGAGGTTGTAGATGTGTTGTTGCTACTAGGGAGATAACAACAATGCTTTATCCAAGGATAATTTATAAGCAATAATCTCTTGCTCGCAACTTAATACTGAAAGGGGTGCAGACGCTAACCGGAAGGTGAATTATTAGTCATAGATGCAGTTGGATTACGGTCTATGTATCTTGTTGTAATGCCCAAATGAATCTCATAGTAATCATCTTGTCATGTATGATCTTTATTCTATCAATTGTGCAGCTGTACGTAATTTGTTCACCCAACATGTTATTTATCTTTATGGAGAGACACCTCCAGTGAACTATGGACCCCGGTCCTTTCTTTTACACTGATAAATTCATCTAGTGTAAATACATGTTCTGTTTCCTTACTGCAAGCATTGTTCTCTTTATTTCACTGTAAACAAACATCTCTTTCCACACTATATGTTTAATCCTTTATTTTCAGCAAAACCGATGAGATTGACAACCTCATTATAAGTTGGGGCAACGTATTTTGCTTGTGTTGTGTGCAGGTTCCACGTTGTTGCTGACACCGGTAGTGCGCCCTACCAAAGTCGGCTAGCAACACCTTCAGAAGTGATTTCTATCTCCTACTGGTCGATTAAATCTTGGTTTCTTACTGAGGGAAAACTTGCTACTCTGTTCATCATACCTTCCTCTTGGGGTTCCCCAACGGTGTGCTTTGCACAACATCACCGTCCGCAATGGGGCCTAGCTCACGCTGGGGCGCTTGGTCGTACGCCGGGGAGTAGAACACGGTGTTGGGGTTGAAGCCATCATGCGGCAGCATATCCTCGTACCGCGGCGACAAGTTTGGCGTCACGCACCCGGGAGTGGCATAGGGGCTGTCGTTGTAGAAGCCGGATGTCGACGGGGACATCACTCCCGGAATGTACGCTGGCCCCGACGTACTCCATGGGCCCGCGTTGTATCACGGTCAGCGCGTGCTGGTGCGCACGCACCGCCACCGGCTTCTTCTCCAGCTGCGCCGCCCTCCGTTCGCCCCGCTCCGCCGTCGACAGCTTGCGGCGCAGGCAGTCTTGCTGCCACTGATCCTCGGTCCAGCCTTCCGGCTTCTTCTTCGCAGACGGCGCCTTCCGCGGTTTCACGAAGGGCGCCTTCGGCCCTTTCGTCTCATTGCCCAGCGGCTTGGTGGCCGCTTTCTTGGCCATTTTTTGGGACCTATCGGCGGCGCCATGGATGGGGAGAGGGTAGCGGCGGCGGGAGGGACAGAGTAGCGACGGCGGGAGGGAGAAATGAATCGGCGGGATAGGCAGTGAAATATGTTGGGAGGGCAGAAATGCGTGGCGGGGGAGGCGCGATGTGGCGGGAGAGGGGGTCAAATTTTTATGTGCCACTGACGTGTTGGGTCCGCGTCTCCTACCCTCGCTTTTCGTTGTGTCCGACGCGTCCGGAGCGTCCCCTGTGTAGCGACGACGAGCTCGGTGCCGGACACCGTATCGGGCCGTGCCGGTTGGAAAGAGCCTTTGGGCCCGCGGCTTGGAATGAAATTTTGTCCGGCGCGCTCCAAATCCCTTTGGGGGACACGGTTGGAGATGCTCTTTAAGCCTTATATATTTTTTAAAGTCAAACCAAGTAAATTTTGACCAAGTTTTTAGAACAATCTATGAACAAATATAATATTTTATAGATACCATACGAGAAAATATATTTCATTATCTATTTACTGATATTAATTTTATATTTTGCATGTTAATAATTTTGGTAAAAGCTTAGTTAAACTTGACATAGTTTAACTTTTTGAAAATAGTATAAGTCTTAAGCTTTGAAATAGAGGTAGTATGTTGTTATTTTTGTGTCAAAATTAATAAAAAAAAATTGACTTAAAAGAACATACACTTATTTGCGTACGAGACAAGACTTATTTACGGTTGGAGGGAGTACGAAACAAGAACGCTTCTAATGGCATTTACTGTTTCATTTATGATTTGCATGTACTCCCTCCATTTCTTAACCACAGTATTACAAATTTTCTGAAACAATCAAACTATCGCAAAGTTTGATTGAGTTTATATAAATATATAACAGTATTTACCAAATAGACATACAATGAAAATATATTTCATCATGAATCAAACGCTAAAAAAAATTTGACTTTTTTACAAACCTATGGAAGTACACTCTTTATCAAATAGAGGGATACATCTCAACTAGTTTTTAAATTACTCTCTCCATCCATAAATAGATATCTTATAGTAGTGTCAATATACATCTAAATTTTGACAAATCTAAAACATCTACTGTATTTTTATGGAGAGAGGCAGCATCTTTTATTACTATCTCCGATTCATGCTAATTGATTCACCTTTGTCTCGATACAAATGTAGGGAGTACTACACCGTCCGATGGTTGACGCACCTACTCACCGAAAGCTAGTTTGTATTCTACACCGTCCGATGGTCGATGCACCTACTCACCAAAAGCTCAGATTGTATTATACTCTAAATTATATTGTATTACTATCATGTATTGTACATGTTGATACACTTTTTATATATTTAGTCAAACTTAAATTTTGGCTTTGTGGAAAGGAGAGTACTTGCTGCCTTTTAACAACAAGGACACCTTTAAGCAAGCGAAAATTCGCTCTGGGGCATGGGGTAGCCTGATGTTTTTCAGAATTTAAAAACTTGTTTTCAAAATTTCAAAAATATCAAAACAAATGTACAAGTAGTCAACAATGTACTCTGTGAGCACCCAAATTTTCAATGTGAAATACCTTGTATTCTAGGCTCAGCAAAAATGTCAAATTTTAGAAGTTCCAAATGTTGCACTGTTCACCACACCCATATCTGCACTCCTGACATTTTGATGAGCCTAAATATAAGGTACTCCCTCCGTTCCTTTTTAATTGACTCGGATTTAGTACAAATTTGTACTAAATTCGAGTCAATTAAAAAAGAACGGAGGGAGTATTTCCTATTGAAATTTACACACTGGTAGAGTTGCAGCATTGACTATATCCAGGGTTTTTTTCTGAAAATTTTTAAACTTTGAAATCGAGTTTAACAGGCTACATGTAGACCGTGCTCTAAAAAGCTGCACTAGTGCTGAAGAAAAAGGTTATGTAAGATGGTAATGTGAGATGCAGGCCTAAGGAAGATTTCTCCGTGCAATACTTGGTACAAGATTTTTTACAACAAAGACCTGAAACTGAAAGCACAAATTTCTACAGTTATCTTTGAGAAATGGATCACGATTGCAGCCTTGTCTTATTGCACCTCAATTCCCACCTATAGGAAAGCACGGGACAGTGAATTGTGGGATACAAACCTGCTTTTCTGGATAGGGGAAGCAACAAGCGATGTAAAGGTTGCAATACCTTGTATAAGCTGGGCTACCTACTTGTTAACTATATATTGTACAAAGGATTGCTCCTCTAGGCTGGCGGCAGAGAGCGCCTGCAAGTTGGGCACTCCATCTTGATGTCCATCCAGCGCTGTAAACATCCAGAGTGGAATATATGCTCGCAAGGTGCCACCTACAATAAAGAGAGACAGTGAGCCCTTTAAGCATACATGTCTATGGCATCACACAGCAAGAGATTTCACAATTACCATGTATTCACTTGTCCTTTGGGTAAGATCAATTGTAGTCATGCAAATAACACAATCAATCGGCTGATTTGCGTTATCCTCAACCTTTCTGTGGTAGCAGTATTTCTCAGGGAGGATCTGGAGATTGTGGCCAAAAAAGATAAGCAATGGTACTAAAAAACAAATTACCAAACAGCTCTCTTATAGCTGAATCAACTGGAGCTCAATATACATCTAACGGTGGCAATTAAAATACTTTAGAGTGCATGTGTTCAGAGTAGTAATTACCTGGCGAGGAATGAAGCATCGAGAACCAAGATAATGCTGTAGCAGGAGCACTGCTGCTTGGATACCCATGAATACTGTCACAGCGATGCACCATTTCTTATCGGGCTCAATGCGCATGAAGTTGCTAGGGCAACCAAATATATATAGCGGGATGGCAACCCGGGTAGCAGTCATGCCTAAAATATACTGAGGGTGCAGGGGTTTTCTTGTATCCCGGATGACATTCGTGACAATTTGAGGAATCCAAAAGGAGTACATCAGGAACAGAAGTGGCCGTAAGAAATTGTGCAATTCATACATGAGAAGGATTCCTCCCAGAAGAATGCCATCTGCGTAAACAAAGAAAAGTTAGGAAGTTGGTAAAAATCTAAGGGCTGAACATGCAACAATGTTAGCTACTTAGTAAATTTTTTTATCTGACAAACTTCGGCATCCTAATCTAGTATTACCTCCGTTCCGAAATATAAGCCTTTTTAGAAAGCAATTGCTTTCTAAAAAGGCTTATATTTCGGAACGGAGGTAGTACTACTATGGAAACTACACAAAAATCCAGAATTTATCAGTGTTGATATACAGCAATAATCATGCTATTGTACTTTTCTTTTATGTGTGAACACTCTTTTGGTTGCAAGTTGTTAACCTGCTAGCGTGATTCATATAATAGAATCAAGAAACCAGATGATATATAGTACTTACAAAAGCGGCTGTAAAGAACAGACAGTTCTCGCCTCATTACTTCCCAACCTTCTCCACTGTTCAGCGGTCTACTTGCTTTCCATATAGCAAGGAGATACCTCATCTCAAAAATAGAAAAAACAACGAATTTGAAGAAGGCAGCTGTTGCAAAGGCATTGAATAGAGACTCTGTGGAAAGTTAAAACATGCATTGTCAAGAGATAACACGAAATATCAAAAAACAAAATTTAAACTGGGTTTCAAAGAAAATAACATTTACATAATTCAATTTCATATTCAGAATGCAGAAGTGATAAAAATATGCAATAGTTCAATTTGTTCGTATTAGAACTGCAGGTTTATTTTCAGAGAGCTCAGAAGCACGGACCAACCTTTCATTGTGTTATCAATACTTGACTGATCACTGGGTACTTAGCACAATTACCAGACCTGTCCGGTCGGGCGACGCGTATAGATTTTGGCAAGCTATGAGTGAAACCGCTTTACACAATATTTACTTGCTAAGTAGCATACAATCACAACATGCGCATTTTTTGCCTTCGGCTCAGCTTTCCATCATGTTCAGTAAGAATTAGAACCAATGGCGTATACAACACCTTTTTTGGTAATATAACTCAGCAAGAATATTGTGGAGGTTGGAATCTAACATCAGGATGTAACTAACAAGTGATAGAAGGGCCTACCTATTGTAATAGGCTAATAGCAGTTGTACAAAGGAGACAACCAAAAATGCAAACATTGACATGGCATAAGACTCACCAACCAATATCCCAGCAGTCAAATGCAGTAGACAAAGATATGCATCCATGATAGCTTGTTGCCCAATCATAAGAATAGAAACCTTAGCAGCTCCCTGCAAGCAATAAAAATGTACCTCAAAACTTGAATTTGGAAGTCATGTAGACCAAGAGGACTATACTGTTGCCAAAGAAACGATCTCAAAAAGGAAACTTACAGATTGAGTGTTGCTATGTTCCATTTGTCTAATAAGCAGCAAAACTTGGAGAAACGAGATCTAGAATACTCCAGTTAAGAATTCACACAGAGCAGATACCAAGATAGGAGTTAATGAAATATGATAAAAGTCAAAGAGTCACAAAGGATACGAAAGTGACCATCAGTGTATAATTCACTGCTTTGTTGTAGTAAGCTTCAACATTCAATGATGTTGCATTTAGTAAGAGAGATGAGAAGCACTCTCCATCATCATCCACTGCAGGACTTTCCATCAAGCCCTCCAAACGGTACTTCTCATGCTCTCCTTCTGGTTAAAAATAAGTATTTACTAAATCATTTACTCGATGTTACTGAAATATGACATTTCTAACAGAAAGCTTAGCACATACAACTGAAGATTGCTGACAGAAAACAGATTGCCAGTGACAGACGAACTAAAAATACCATAAGAAAATTCAGTACCATTTTGGTTAGACGACACCTGGACCACCTTAGCGGCAATTTCTATGTTACAATGTTTCTCCATGTCATATGTGAGAGCTGAAAAGGAAAAAACAACATCAAAGCCATGTTCACATCAGGTGGGAAGGAATATTCAGGGTAGAAACTGAATCTTACAATTCTTCCTTCGGTTCTTCTCTTCAGAAGAATCTTGGAACACTTGAGAGGAGAAAATCCTTAGCTGATAGATAAATAGGAGGTTCAAGAAGCATATTACATAGCATGTCCATTAATTTTAGTAAGGACCTATTACTATTGATAGCAAGCAAGAGTATATTTCATGTCCCATATGAATAATGTTAATAACTTTTAAGATGGGTCCACTGCTATTTTTATGGAAGTAGATGGAATGGGACTACATGCACACTTATAGACAGCGAGTAAAGGAATGCAGGATTGTGGAATGCTATGAAAATTCAATAAGCAAGTATAAAGTGTTACGTAAGGTACGTAACGAAAATAGTATTCATGGGATAAACATTGACAGAATAAGCAAATTCTGCTGCTTACCAAATGGTACGGATTTGACAAAAAGTAATCCTCTTCTTGAAGTGGTTCACCGTCTGCGCCACTGAAACGATCAGTACATTTCTATTAGATCATATGGAGAAAAGATGATCCACAGACTACTTACATTCAAATGAAAATATTCACGTATGCTACTACATGATACTCCAATGATAAAATGACATCAACAATGTAGTGTCGCCACATCGCGTCATTATAACTAAGGCTCCATTCAGAAAGGAGGAAAGTACAGGAATTTTGCAAGTTTCATTTCCTCTGGAAAATTTCCCTTTGAGAGAGCTCGGAACAAAGGAACTGCAGTCCCAATTCCTTAGGGAAGGAAACATTTCCTTGCTTTACACGGGAAGCAAAACATCTACCTGGACCGGACTTTTTTCGCCTAGGCCCGAGGCAACTACAAACTGCACTGGAGTGATAGACTGGATAATATCTGCTAAGCACAATAGTATGGAGCAGGTGAACTTTGTCTAGGTGAATCAAGGGAAAACATGTGGCGGGAAAGCAGGTGGTGCATGCTGTCTAGGTTCATCCATAAAGTTGATCAACAAAGTAGCATGCAAACCTGAATGCTCTCTGTTTTTTAATCAGTCTACTCCATGCCATTGGTATCTATTCTCTTTCGTATTCCAAACACCAGGCAATGCGTTTTTAATACTAAGTTTTACAAATAGGAAACTTTCCTATTCCTCTTATCTCCCTCTATGTTCTGAACGGGGACTAAAGAGGTTGAAAATTGCAGTACTAAATTAATTATAACACCAAAAGAAGGGACCTGAAGGGTAACCATAGGATCATTAACTGAGAGTAGTCAAAGTTGATATGATGTGTCTTTCCAGTTATTAGAGTTGTTTGCGCTCGAATAATTCTCTGTGATTAAGGTGGGCGTAATTAATAACACATATGATGATGTTAAGCATGATAAATCAATGTCAGATAAAGCCTTTAGTTATGAAGAAAAATAATACAAGAAAGTTGAACCTTTACCTGTTTGCGACCATACGGAGTTGCCTAAAAGGCCATATATACACGCCTTCTAATCTTATTTGAGCAGGCCCACGATCATGAGCATTATCAATAACATCATGGAATGTGATTGTTCCCTATCATACATGGTTATGACAGCATAGTAAGCAAACTGAGCAGTAGAGCATGTAGAGGAAATTGATCAAGATTACAATGATACACATGGTTTAAAATGAAGTGGGATTCGTCATTTGAATGGTAGAATAAAAGCAAAAAAAATTGGTGCACTGGAGGAGGGGGGAGCAACACATTGTTTTCACATGGTAACAACAGAAGGCATTAAAAAGGAGCTTCCTTTACCTGAACATAGTGTACCCCACTTATCTTTGTTGGTGTGCTCAATAATTCCAAGACGGAGTCACCCTTAGATGTCACGAACTCAAGAAATCTAGAGGAACCATTTGTGGCAGCAGCAAAGGTCCAAGTTCCTGAAGCATAAACGGTGATGTTATTACACAAACCACGCTGACAATTTAAGTAAGCAGTAGCATCCTATACATACCAAAACTAATGAGACCATGTGATGAACAATGCAAAAAAAAGAAATGTCTAAAAATGTCTCATGGGCATTTATTCAAGGATGACGCAATCACAACAGAAATGGATTATGCATGTGGCATCAAGGATAAGACAAGTTAGCACTATATCCCGTATGTTTTTCAATAGCAACCTAATGAGGACATTTGATTCATTCCATTACAGAGGATATGGCACCATCAAGTAGTATCATGTGGCTTAAAGAAACAAGGTAATTCTTAGCTTCTAACAGCGACATACAGTCATTCCATTACATAAAATTTGGCACAACATACTGAGATTCAGAAATTAAGGACACACTCATCCAACGTTTCAATCATATGTTTTCCCACAGCCAGCTGCGTACATAATATACTTAATAATACGTCAAGAACCTTAAGGACGCTAGACATCCTAATGTAACACATGCAGTGGACCAGTGGCAACACAAAGTTAGCAACCGAAAGACAAGCAGACAGTCTCATAAGACGATATGTCAGATAAACAGGTGTATAGCTATTGCCTGGAAAGGAAAGAGGAAAAGATACATAGCGGGTTACCACCTTTATATGTTCCTGTAATATTCCATGAATACGGACTCACGTCATTGTCATCCCTCTTGAAGAAGGCATGCTGTATAAACAAGTGGCCATGAGCATTGTTAAGTTGAATCAGCATAGCGTGGCACAAAAGAAGTACTTAGATGAAATTAAGCCTGAACTAGTATGTTTGGTGCTTCCAATTGCACTACCCCTACCCGGATGGGCAAAAAATTGAGTTGAAAACCCTGGTGTGGAGGAAAGGAAATGGGGAAAACTTGCAATCCAAGAGCGGCTCACCTCATCGGCCCAGGATCCGGTGGAGGCGGCGGCTCCGGCGGACGCGACACGCTCCCTGAGGGGGCGAAGCGCGGCGGCGAGAGGCGGGTGGGCTAGGACTAGCACCAGCAGGCCTACCACAGCGACCCTCAGCACGGCGGCGGCGGCGTGCATCTTCTTGTGATCGCGGAGCGCGGCCCTCACGACACCATGAACGGGACAGGGGCGGGCGGGAGGGAGCCGACGAAGCAGCCGGTCCGGGAGGGGACGGTTGGTGCGGTGGGGTGGGGTGGGGTTCGGGGGTGGGGCGCTAAACCTAGGAGGAGAGGAAGAGGGGAGGGAAGGGAAGGGAAAGCGAGCGGAAGGGGTCAAATGGGCGGGCGGGGTGTGGGAGATGACGGCGAGGGCGAGGAGGAGGAGGAGAGGCGACGGCGACTTTTGTTTCGGCGGACACCAAGCAACGAACGCTTTTGCTGGTGGTGGTGGGGAATTGCTGCCGTGTGCGTGTGCGTGTGCGTGTGCGTGTGCGTGTGCGTGTGGGGTGGGGGGGTGGTTGGCGCTACGGACCGCGGGCGGCGCGACTGGTTGGAGCTACGGAAGCAGCTCTGGTCTGCCGCGGACGCCATGCGACCGGGCCAACGTGTCAGGCAGGGCACCCAAGTAATGTACTCTTCGCCCCAGCTGTCAACGACCCTCCTCTAGCCTCGTGCCTCCTGGGCATCTATTGCTCTGCTTTTTTTCTCTCACGGTGCCAATCGACACCATGAGCGTCACTGGTTGCTGGTAGAGTTTTCATACACCTGTAGCTCCATGCAAGCTGGGGCGTAAGAGCGGGTACAATAAGAAGTTTTTAGTCAGCTGAATATAAAAATTAAAATAATATATTATTGCTTAGTTGAAGGAAAGAGAGGATGAGAAAGAAGGATGCAAGAGCCAGCTCTAGCACGTGCTCCTAGGCACTTTGTGAGAGTGAAAGGTGGACCATACATTTATAAAGTACTACATTTTTATAGTTCACTATTATATATGTTGGCTCTAACTTGGCTATAGATGACATGGCACTTGGCTTATAGCCAGTAGCTAGCTATACTATTGGAATTGCTCTAAGGAAATATACCATCTAATTTATGTTGTGTAACTTGTTTGGTTGCTAACAGTTTTTGCTGGGCATTATTGGTGAAAGTCAAATTCTCGTTGTTTGGTTGCCTAGAAATCGTGTTTTATGAAATGGACGCAAGTTTGGTTACACCCTGTTACCCAAATACGGTAACCTCGAAGCCTTTTTCCGTGAGCTTATAACAGAGAATACACATAAGGTGTTCGACGCAATAGCAGATGATACGACGAAAACTTTATATCACATAATCAACAATGCTAACATTGTTCTAGCATAGGATCAATATTCTAGCAGTGGATCATAGTGTTGCACCACGAGTTCATGAACAACTACTCGTGATGCAGCACAAGTTCATCAACCGAGGGGTTACATAAATACCACCATGTAAAATATACAGGTTTGGCATCGGTTCAGATCAAACATAACTACTCCCAAAATATACATCATGGACGTGATGTTCATCATCAGCACCAGAACAAAAGCACGACAACAAGCACCTGATGGCCGATCTCCTCGGAGGTAATACTTCCTCAGAAAGGCAGTAAACCGGGCCATCTCGTTTGTAGGAGTCATCGCAAGATTCATGTTGGCATGTGCCTTGTGATCCATGGAATGGCTGAGAGCACAGTGGATCACATAGGGAGAGATCGGAGCTTCTAGAACACGTCCGGAGTAGATGATATTCATCTAAACATAGTTCGCTCTGGGTTTGTTGATCAAATTAGCGTCCTTAGGGTGAGTCTGCAAGCAAGAGGTTAGGTAGTTGTTGGTCATTTGCAAGTTAACGTCAAATACCACCTCTTCGTCAATAATATGTCCTGGTGGTTTAAATGGAGGTTCATTAGATGGAGATGCCTCCACTTTGGTTGATGTGCTCCCTTTAAGTTTCATCATAAATTATCTCACATCGCGTGGTTCGAAATAATCCCCATATTGATGTACATGTACATGTTCAACATATGTTTTGACAATTTGCACAATCATATTTGTCATTAACATTAGAACTTTCAACTAAATATTCCACTCTACCACTATTAAAGAACCGGTGGATACAATCATAGCGATCGTCCATATATAGGTTCCATACAACCAAAGATTTCTTTGTTGTGCATACATTCTAGTAAGTTCCAAGCTTTATGAGTATTTAATATCATAAAGGCCCCTTCTAAAGCAAGGTTGAATTCATTTCTATTTCCTTCACTAAGTCCTGCATAAAAACAATTATGGTCAAAGATGGTGGAAACCCATGGTGAGGATAACTGATAAGAAAACCCTTAAACCTATCTAAGCCATCATATAAACTTTCTCCTAGATGATTCTTGAAATTAGTAAGCATGCTTGTTACTTTCAGCATTTTGGATGCTGGATAATAGTAAGTCAAAAATGGAGAAGATAACATATCCCAAGTGTTAATTTTGGTGGGAGAAACATTCAACCAAGCACGAGCTTTACCAATAAGATATCAACCAAATAGTCTAAATTTAACTTCATCTTGGATAAAGTTTTTTAGTTTAAAAGTATCACAAATTTATTCAAATAAGTCCAAGTGTCTGTACACGTCTTCTGTATCAGCCCCTCCAAATCTACTAGAAGGCGGAAATTTAAGTAGTGTGGGATTGATATCTAACCCCTTACCTCCCATAGTATTATTCTTTGACTCCTCCCATGCAGGTTTCATAAGTTGAGAGATAGTCATTTTGGAAGACATGATTAACAATAGTTTTTATAGATTTTTGTTTTATGATTTTTTTTTTGTTATTTTCAAATAAGTAGAAGTAATAAGACAAAAGCAACAAAGTGAAATAAACTAAATTCAAGTGGTGTTTTCCCAAAACCTACAAACAACTTAGCACAACAGCGATAAATAAATAGATAAGTAAAAATAAAGAGCTCGCTCTCGACCAAGTGCATCTAGACACCGTACTCGCAGAAGTTGGTACACTTCAGCGGCAAGGTCACCAGTGTGAATTGTATCTGCAGGCTCATCACCAGGATCGGCTTCATCTTGGGAGGGATGTGCAACGCAAGGAGGTTGGAGGCCCTTATCTACACGTTGAAGCTAGCGGTGAGGCTTGTCCTCCACGGGGTGGTGGCTCGTCATCGTTGACAAGCTATTGCAGACGCAGAACCACTGGACTGAAGACCACCTCCATCTAACGAATGTAGTCGGGGAAGCCCTCAGGTGGGATGATGGACCTCCTGCGCAGCGTGGACCAATCCACCTACTTCGAGTCCTGTAACGGCTCGGAAAAACCCTATTAGATATTGCTTATTCTTTTTCTTTTATGCATCATCATGACATCATGCATCATATCATCCATGTTTTTATAAAATGAAATTATTTTATAAACCATAACTATTTTATTTTCTTTCTCACATGGTTTTTATATTAAAACCTCCCTTTATCCTTTCTTTTCCACAAAACCCTAACAATCAAAACTATATAATAAATAAAACTATTTTCAAAAAAATTCAAATAACAAGATAAAGTTGAACTTGCTCTGACTTGTTTTTCAGATGTCTCAAACCAGTTTTCAAAATCAAATAAAAATAGAAACAGAAAATATAAACCCTAACCAGCTAACCCTCTCCGGGCCCCTCTTTTCCCCCGTCCCAACTTTCCTCTCCTATCGCTCCTTCCCGGCGGTCGTTTCCCTTTTCCTCCGCCCAGCCCACTTCTCGACATGTACCTCTTCGAGTGGAGACGCTCTCCACTTTTCATCTGTTGTCGTCTTTCCCCGGCATGAACACACATAGGCGTGGGTGTCGTGGTCCTCCCTAGCGCACCACCGCGCCGCCCTCACCTGCTCCCTTCCCCCTTCCATAAAGCTTCTTCAAAAACCGTAGCGCCTCTCCTCTTCCTCCCTCGCGTTGTCGCCTCTTTTTTTCCTCTCCCTTTTCTTCTCTCTGCGAACCACCGTGAGCCACCACCCGTAGTTCACCGTCCACCCGCTGACTCCAGCCACCCCGTGCCACGCCAAGACCACCAGGAGAAGCGTCGCGACCTCCTCTTCATCCTAGCCAAGCGAATCGAGCCGGGAAGACTCAACCGCGTCGAATTCTTCCGCGACATATTCGGCCACCGACAGAGAATCTCGTCATCTCCGACGCCCACCACCCTCCTCCAGCGCCATCCACTATTCCTCGACCTTCCTGGTAACCAACCGGTCCTTCTAGACATCTTCCCCGTCCCCTTTGCTTCCTTCTTCCCTTGTCCCTGTTGATGCCGACCACCGCCTCTGTAGGACTCGACGCCGATGACGATCTGGTGGGTCCCGCACCTGGCACCGCCCTCTCCTAGTCCGCGATGACAAGATGAGATGAACGCGCTCCCGCTCGCTTCTTGGAACATGCAGACACGCCGCGCGCATCCACGCCTGCCTGCTGGTGGTCACTGCCGTCCTCTGGTCGCATGGTTGTCCACGCTGGCACTGACGTGGCCGCGGGCCCTCTCATCAGCGACCGCGTCTAGCAACCATCCCGGTGAGAAAAACCTTCAGATCCAGATCCAGTTCTTTTGTAGTTTGCCCCATGTAGTTTTCAGTTTCAACCCGCGGTCCCTGCAAGTGTTGATTCTTTCGCCTGCTCGGCAGTCTCTGCGGCTAGCTGCTTCTCGGTGAGAAACGTCCCGGACCTTTTCTATTTTTCTGAAAATTCCAGAAAATGTATAAAACTTGCTAAATGTGTAACTTTTAATTTGTAACTCAGAACAAAATGTTTTATATATGAAAATTGTTCAGAAAAATCTGAGGAATTCAAATATTCTATCCATGCTTGATGTAGCATTATGCATCATATAATTTCGTGATAGTTTTCATTATCGCCTAATAGATAACATATGGAATATATGGGATACTGTATAAGTGTTGTCCCGGTTCCATTTAACTCTGCGTAGCTCACCCATGTCATTCTATTGCCATGTTAATCAACCTTTAATATTGTCGGTAGAATGCAACTCTAACCCTAATATGCTTGTCCAGGATTTTGATTCCGCTTAATTAGATAAGTTGCATCGCATCATTGTTGTCATGTCATGCATACCATATCTTGATCATGTTGATTCTTCTGCCGTCGTAGTAAGTTATGCATCCGTTGTTTATTGTAGCGCTTTGCTTATTCACGAATAGGGCATTGAGTTGATGCGAGCTATGACAAGTTCTTCGGTTGTTCTTCGACAATCTTTAACAGGAAAGTATTTCCCAAACTCCTGTCTCTGCGGGAGTCTCTTATCTATTTTAGTTGCCTTCTCTCTTATGCTAGCCTTGAGTTGCGATCTTGTCATGTGTCCTATCCACTTGTTACCTCAAAGCATCCCATATTGCCTCCACCTCCCTCCTACAACTATTGTTTGGTTATCGGGTCTGCCTTGCGAGTCCTAGTGCATGCTTAGTATCGTGTTATATCTTGTTACCGTTATCGCTATTGTTATCGGGTTATCTGTTGGGGGATCATGACACATGGTTTATGGATATATCTGTTAAAAGTTGCTTAGCGGAGGCATCGGTGGGTTAGATCATTGTTTTATGATGGCCCACTTGTGTTTCTTTAAAACTTTCCAAGTTATTGTTAGCTGTTCCGAGACTGAGCGTTCTAACCACACGTGGGTATGCTTATTGGGCCTCCCCTCAACCACTGTCAGAATCTACAGCTTTGTCCGGTGGCCACAATTAGTTTGAATGTTTTGTTTCTCTCGGGCGTGCAAGCTTGTTTCTTCGTGGTCAGATGATATGATGTTATTTTTGGGGAAGTCGTGTGTGCCATGTATCCCCGTTGTCTCTTGCACGCTCGTAGGCATGGTACGTATAGTTGAAGATGGAATCACGATGTGGGCACTGTTTCCATCCAAAAGTCGTAGACACAAACAACTAAGTCCGCTTCGGAGCACGGCCGGACTTCGATACGGGTTTAACTTAGTTAGGTGGCTTCCTGGACATTGTTGTAGTGAAGGAGAGTGTGTGTCGTGATATCTTACCCTCGCCAGGTTGGATTGATCGTGTGTGTGGGCATATTTGGGCACCCCAGCATGGTTAAATCTTGTAGAAAAGTTGTGTCCGCGGTTATGGATGACTTGGAGCTGTATGACTCGACCATAGACAACTTACACTTGTTATATCAATAATAATAATTTGCGTAGTAAGTTAGCACAACTTCAATAATAAATGGTTAAAACTTGTCAACCGTGTGAGTGCCCTTGCAAGTACTTCCTTTGTGAAGGGGGAACGCAATGGTTGGGTATGTTTGCAGAGTATAGAACTGTTAGTTATGCGCTCTCTTGTCTATTCTAGCACCTGTAAGTTCAGAGTGTCTCTATAGGTTTTTAGTGCTTGTGCTGCCGCTTTAACCCAACCATATTGCCTATGACGTCTTCTTGTGTCCTCTAAGTCCCATGCGTGCCTCAAGTACAAATGAAGACTGGTTGACGAATGCTTATACGTCTTGAAGTATTGTTAAGTACGAACCCGTACTTATTGTTGCTTTAGGACATGACCAGCTATCAAGACATGTTCGATGAAGACGACGTTAGCGAGGTTACCCTCCGGCTTGGCCTGGGAAGGGTTATGGATGCCACTGGTTATCTTCAGGACTCTTAGTCCAATTTGTATCTTGTCCGTACTCGGATGTATTTGATCTTCTATATGATTTAAATCTTTGTATTGTATATTTGTTTCTTGACTCGTTGGAGTCGTTGTTGTAATATATGTTTCTTGTGGGCTCTATTGCAAACCTATTGTAATGTAACCACTTGTGGTAATTCCTCTGGCATCACGTGTGTGATTCGTCACGCACGTCGTGTCGGAGGCCGTCTCAGAATCGATACGTGCGGATTTTGGTGGAATTGTTGGAATCCTCATGATACCGGTTCCGGGGCGTCACAAGTCCTTTGCCAAGGACAAACAATAAAAAATTGTACAGGTAAAATTGTACATGTCCTAGATGTTGAATTAATAGTACATGTAAACTCGTAGCATAACAATGCAATGCATGGCAACAAGGATGTGTCCTACCTGTAGATCAACTCCAATGTGATGCAAATTTGAAGTCGTTGATACGTCTCCGACGTATCGATAATTTCTTATGTTCCATGCCACATTATTGATGATATCTACATGTTTTATGCACATTATATGTCATTATTATGCGTTTTCCGGAACTAACCTATTGACGAGATGCCGAAGGGCCGATTCTTTGTTTTCTGCTGTTTTTGGTTCCAGAAATCCTAGTAAGGAAATATTCTCGGAATCGGACGAAATCAACGCCCAGCATCCTATTTTTCCACGAAGCTTCCAGAACACCCGAGAGAGGCCAGAGGGGGGCCACTGGGCCCCCAGATGACAGGGCGGCGCGGCCTAGGGGGGAGGCGCGCCCCCCTAGTGTGTCACCGCCTCGTCGCCTCCTCGACTCCGCCTCTTCGCCTATATAAAGGTCCCTGAGCTAAAAACCACGACACGTTCGACGAAACCAGAGAAAACCTTCCAGAGCCGCCGCCATCGCGAAGCCAAGATCTGGGGGACAGGAGTCTCTGTTCCGGCACGCCGCCGGGACGGGGAAGTGCCCCCGGAAGGCTCCTCCATCGACCCCACCGCCATCTTCATCAACGCTACTGTCTCCCATGAGGAGGGAGTAGTTCTCCATCGAGGCTTGGGGCTGTACCGGTAGCTATGTGGTTAATCTCTCTCCTATGTGCTTCAATACAATAATCTCATGAGCTGCCTTACATGATTGAGATTCATATGATGATGCTTGTAATCTAGATGTCATTATGCTAGTCAAGTGGGTTTTACTTATGTGATCTCCGGAGACTCCTTGTCCCACGTGTGTAAAGGTGACGAGTGTGTGCACCGTGTGGGTCTCTTAGGCTATATTTCACAGAATACTTATTCACTTGTTATGAATGGCATAGTGAAGTGCTTATTTATATCCCTTTATGATTGCAATGTGTTTTGTATCACAATTTATCCGTGTGCTACTCTAGTGATGTTATTAAAGTAGTTTATTCCTCCTGCACGGTGTAATGGTGACGAGTGTGTGCATCGTGTAGTACTTGGCGTAGGCTATGATTGTGATCTCTTGTAGATTATGAAGTTAACTATTGCTATGATGGTATTGATGTGATCTATGCCTCCTTTCGTAGCGTGAAGGTGACAGTGCGCATGCTATGTTAGTACTTGGTTTGGTTATGTTGATCTGTTATGCACTCTAAGGTTATTTAAATATGAACATTGAATATTGTGGAGCTTGTTAACTCTGGCATTGAGGGTTCGTGTAATCCTACACAATTAGTGGTGTTCATCATCCAACAAGAGGGTGTAGAGTCTAGCATCTATCTATTTATTCTGTTATGTGATCAATGTTGAGAGTGTCCACTAGTGAAAGTATGATCCCTAGGCCTTGTTCCTAAATACTGATATCGCTGTTTGTTTATTGTTTTACTGCATCTATACTTCCTGCAATATTACCACCATCAACCACACACCAGTCCTGGACAACAAAGCACTTTTCTGGTGCCGTTGCTACTGCTCGCATTTATTCATACCACCTGTATTTCACTATCTCTTCGCCGAACTAGTGCACCTATTAGGTGTGTTGGGGACACAAGAGACTTCTTGCTTTGTGGTTGCAGGGTTGCATGAGAGGGATATCTTTGACCTCTTCCTCCCTGAGTTCGATAAACCTTGGGTGATCCACTTAAGGGAAACTTGCTGCTGTTCTACAAACCTCTGCTCTTGGAGGCCCAACACTGTCTACAAGAATAGAAGCACCCGTAGACATCAGTCGTCAATCAGTATTCATGTTCATATTTGAACATCTATGAATAACTGCAAATCCAAAGAAGGCGAGGAAAAACCCCATACCTCAGATGGGGCGCAGGGGTCAATGTAAAAGGAGTCGCCGGCGGTCCCGCCGATGAGGGTGAAGCTCCAGAAGCAGCAGGAGCGCCAAATCCTGGTGGCGCAGGCGTGTAAGAGGAAGCAACATGGTCACCAAATCCCGGCAGCGCGGGAGTGGAAGAGGAAGCACCAGGAGCACTGATGTCTACGGGAGCTTCTATTCTTGTAGACAGTGTTGGGCCTCCAAGAGCAGAGGTTTGTAGAACAGCAGCAAGTTTCCCTTAAGTGGATCACCCAAGGTTTATCGAACTCAGGGAGGAAGAGGTCAAAGATATCCCTCTCATGCAACCCTGCAACCACAAAGCAAGAAGTCTCTTGTGTCCCCAACACACCTAATAGGTGCACTAGTTCGGCGAAGAGATAGTGAAATACAGGTGGTATGAATAAGTAGTAGCAACGGCACCGGAAAAGTGCTTTGCCCGGGACGAGTAAACAAGCGGTAGTAACGCAGCAGTAGTAACGCAATAAAACGAGTAAACAAGCAGCGATAGCGATATTTAGGAACAAGGCCTAGGGATTAGACTTTCACTAGTGGACACTCTCAACATTGATCACATAACGGAATAGATAAATGCATACTCTACACTCTTGTTGGATGATGAACACATTGCGTAGGATTACACGAACCCTCAATGCCGGAGTTAACAAGCTCCACAATAATGCTCATATTTTAGTAACCTTTAGTGTAAGATAGATCAAAAGACTAAACCAAGTACTAACATAGCATGCACACTCGTCACCTTCATGCATATGTAGGAGGAATAGATCACATCAATATTATCATAGCAATAGTTAACTTCGCAATCTACAAGAGATCATGATCATAGCATAAACCAAGTACTAACACGGTGCACACACTCGTCACCTTTGCACACATGCGAGGAGGAATAAAAACTACTTTAATAACATTGCTAGAGTAGCACATAGATAAATTGTGATACAAACACATTGCAATCATAAAGAGATATAAATAAGCACCTCACTATGCCATTCAACGGTGAATAAGTATTCCGTGAAATATAGCCTAAGAGACCCACACGGTGCACACACTCGTCACCTTTACACACGTGGGACAAGGAGTCTCCGGAGATCACATAAGTAAAACTCACTTGACTAGCATAGTGACATCTAGATTACAAGCATCATCATATGAATCTCAATCATGTAAGGCAGCTCATGAGATTATTGTATTGAAGTACATAGGAGAGAGATGAACCACATAGCTACCGGTACAGCCCCGAGCCTCGATGGAGAACTACTCCTCCTCATGGGAGCAGCAGCGGTGATGAAGATGGCGGTGGAGATGGCAGCGGTGTCGATGGAGAAGCCTTCCGGGGCACTTCCCCGCTCCGGCAGGGTGCCGGAACGGAGACTCCTGTCCCCCGGATCTTGGCTTCGCGATGGCGGCGGCTGCGGAAGGTTTTCCGTATCGTGGTTCTTCGTATCGGGGGTTTCGCGACGGAGGCTTTATATAGGCGAAGAGGCGGCGCAGGAGGGTCGAAGGGGTGGCCACACCATATGGCGGCGCGGCCGGGGCCCGGGCCGCGCCGGCCTATGGTCCGGGGGCCCAGTGCCCCCCTCCGGTCCTTCCCGGTGTTCGGATGCTTCCGGTGAAAATAGGAACCTGGGTCTTCGTTTCGTCCAATTCCGAGAATATTTCGTTACTAGGATTTCGAAACCAAAAACAGCGAAAACGAGGAACCGGCACTTCGGCATCTTGTTAATAGGTTAGTTCCGAGAAAATGCACGAATATGACATAAAGTGTGCATAAAACATGTAGGTATCATCAATAATATGGCATAGAACATAAGAAATTATCGATACGTCGGAGACGTATCAAGCATCCCCAAGCTTAGTTCTGCTCGTCCCGAGCGAGTAAAACGATAACAAAGATAATTTCTGAAGTGACATGCCATCATAACCTTGATCATACTATTTGTAAACATATGTAGTGGATGCAGCGATCAAAACAATGGTAATGACATGAGTAAACAAGTGAATCATAAAGCAATGACTTTTCATGAATAGCACTTTCAAGACATGCATCAATAAGTCTTGCATAAGAGTTAACTCATAAAGCAATAATTCAAAGTAAAGGCATTGAAGCAACACAAAGGAAGATTAAGTTTCAGCGGTTGCTTTCAACTTGTAACATGTATATCTCATGGATAATTGTCAACATAGAGTAATATAACAAGTACAATATGCAAGTATGTAGGAATCAATGCACATTTCACACAAGTGTTTGCTTCTTGAGGTGGAGAGAGATAGGTGAACTAACTCAACATAAAAGTAAAGAGAATGGTCCTTCAAAGAGGAAAGCATCGATTGCTATATTTGTGCTAGAGCTTTTATTTTGAAAACATGAAACAATTTTGTCAACGGTAGTAATAAAGCATATGAGTTATGTACATTATATCTTACAAGTTGCAAGTCTCATGCATAGTATACTAATAGTGCCCGCACCTTGTCCTAATTAACTTGGACTACCGGATCTTTGCAATGCACATGTTTTGACCAAGTGTCACAATGGGGTACCTCCATGCCGCTCTGTACAAAGGTCTAAGGAGAAAGCTCGCATTTTGGATTTCTCGCTTTTGATTATTCTCAACTTAGACATCCATACCGGGACAACATGGACAACGAGATAATGGACTCCTCTTTAATGCATAAGCATGTGGCAACAATTATTATTCTCATATGAGATTGAGGATATATGTCCAAAGCTGAAACTTCCACCATGAATCATGGCTTTAGTTAGCGGCCCAAAGTTCTTCTCTAACAATATGCATGCTCCAACCATGAAGGTGGTAGATCTCTCTTGCTTCGGACAAGACGGACATGCATAGCAACTCACATGATATTCAACAAAGAATAGTTGATGGCGTCCCCGAAGCATGGTTATCGCACAACAAGCAACTTAATAAGAGATAAAGTGCATAAGTACATATTCAATACCACAATAGTTTTTAAGCTATTTGTCCCGTGAGCTATATATTGCAAAGGTGAATGATGGAATTTTAAAGGTAGCACTCAAGCAATTTACTTTGGAATGGCGGATAAATACCATGTAGTAGGTAGGTATGGTGGACACGAATGGCATAGTGGTTGGCTCAAGGATTTTGGATGCATGAGAAGTATTCCCTCTCGATACAAGGTTTAGGCTAGCAAGGTTATTTGAAACAAACACAAGGATGAACGGTACAGCAAAACTCACATAAAAGACATATTGTAAACATTATAAGACTCCATACCGTCTTCCTTGTTGTTCAAAACTCAATACTAGATGTTATCTAGACTCTAGAGAAACCAAATATGCAAACCAAATTAGCAAGCTCTAAGTATTTCTTCATTAATGGGTGCAAAGTATATGATGCAAGAGCTTAAACATGAGCACAACAATTGCCAAGTATCAAATTATCCAAGACATTTTAGAGTTACTACATGTAGCATTTTCCAATTCCAACCATATAACAATTTAACGAAGAAGAAACTTCGCCATGAACACTAAAAGATAAAGCGAAGAACACATGTGTTCGTATGAACCAGCGGAGCGTGTCTCTCTCCCACACAAGCATTTATTCAAACAAAAACAAAAACAAAAGCACACAGACGCTCCAAGTAAAGTACATAAGATGTGGCCGAATAAAAATATAGTTTCAGGGGAGGAACCTGATAATGTTGTCGATGAAGAAGGGGATGCCTTGGGCATCCCCAAGCTTAGACGCTTGAGTCTTCTTAGAATATGCAGGGGTGAACCACCGGGGCATCCCCAAGCTTAGAGCTTGTTGACGTCAGAAACCCCCTGGCGGGCAGAGACGGGCAACACGGTAGAGCCGGGAACAACTAGGGCTGCGGCTGGCCCCAGTCCCTCAGAGCGACGGCCCGCAAAGCCTCCTGGTCGCACGTCCGATGTTTATCACAAGGGCGTGCCACCTGACCTATACCTGGTCAGGAAGGTGTGGATGATGCCTCGCTTAGTTTCCTGCAGGGCACACACGTAAACGTTAAATAAGAGCCTCGATCGGCTCTCAGGTTATCCTGTGAATCGGCTCAAAGAGCCGATCCACCCATGATCCGGACACGGTATCCGAATATATGGTGGTCCTGCTTGATCAAGATAAAGCTGATTAGATCTACGACGATTTAGGGTTTTCACCGCATAATCGGATCATCCTACTCACGATTGGGCCTCGCGCTCGCGCACGGTGACCGTAAGCCGATCCTAGACAGGGCCTAAAAACCAACACGAGGTTGATCCCGGAACATCCTTTCTAGGGCTAGCAAACGCCACCCTACACGCCGCTGGATCCTCCAACCCTTTGTAAGGCCTAACTATTGCGGATGTTAAACTAATCCTTGATGAAACAAGGAGCAACCGTAACGGATCAGATCTACTAAACTATGATCAAGCGGGGTGCCGCCCCTACACCTAAGATAGGTGTAAGGGCGGCTAGACATGCAAGGGTTTGTTGACTGCCAAAACCCACCGGCGGGCAGCGGCCTTGTCAACACCGTAGAGCCGGGAAGAGCCTAGAGCTGCGGCTGGCTGAGACCCCTCCGAGCGACGGCCCGCAATGCTCTTCTGGTCACACGCGGCGATGCGAAGTGCAAGGGCGTGCCACCTGACCTATACCTGGCCGGGAAGGTGATGGGGATGCCTCGCTTAGTTTCTGCCGGGGCATACATGTAAACGTTAAATACGAGCCTCGATCGGCTCTCGGGTTGTCTGTGAATCGGCTCAAAGAGCCGATCCACCCATGATCCGTACGGGGTGCACGAATACTTGGTGGTCCTGCTTGATCAAGATAGAGCTAATGAGATCTACGACGATTTAGGGTTTTCACCGCATAATCGGATCATCCTACTCCGAGGTTGGGCCTCGCGGCCACGCACGGTGCTCGTAAGCCGATCCTAAACAAGGCCTAAAAACCAACATGAAGTTGATCCTCGGAACATCCTGTTTAGGACTTGCGAACGCCACCCTACGTGCCACTGGATCCTCCCCCTTTGTAAGGCCTAACTATTGCGAGATATTAAACTAATCCTTGTAGAACAAGGAGCAATCGTAACGGATCAGATCTACTAAATAATGATCAAGCGGGGTGCCGCCCCCACACCGAGACAGGCGTGAGGGCGGCTAGATATGCAAGGGTTGCACTACGTAAGCATGCTTAAACGAAGAACAATGCTAACCCTAACACATCTAATGATAACTACGTTGCTCGCCATCAAAAGCGCTTCGGTACGAGCAACGCATGAACAACGTGGGGCTTGTGCTGCCTAGATCGCAAGATGCGATCTAGGCAGCATGTCGCTACCGATAGAAACCCTCGAGACGAAGGAGTTGGCGATGCGCCGAGATTGGTTTGTTTGGGGTTGAACGTGAGTTGTTGTTTATTCCATAAACCCTAGGTACATATTTATAGTCCAGCGGACTTTCTAATGTGGGCGTGCACCAAACCGTGCACGAGTAAGATTCTACTTTCTAAACTAAGATGCGATCTAATATTTTACAGATACAAGGGCAATTAAGCCCAACTTGGTATAAAAGGCCGATCCACATACTTCTTCTATATATATTTCTTCACATCCATCTTCGATCGCGGCCCACCTCTGACTTGGTCAAATTCTGGTGATAACACATGCCCCCCTGGTTTTGGAAATGATATTTCCAAAATCATTACGTTTTTCTTTCGTCGGGTCATGTCATGGCAGAGCAGAACCATTGCAGCATTTTTCGTCGGGTCATGTCATGGCAGAGCAGAACCATTGCTCCGCACAATTTGACCGTTGTCTTTGGGTACTGCCTCCTCGAAAACTGCTGTGGCATTGAATTTTTTCACCGTAGCCCCCTTTTATTTAACCGCTCTGAGTGGTTCGCCATTTCACCATCCTGCTCTGTCCTGGCCATCGGTACCAAAAACCCCCAAACTCCCACAGCCATGTCTTCCTCTTCTTCCTCTTCCTCGTCGGTCTTCCACGACTCCTCCTCCGAGCTTTCCTACGGGTCCTCTTCCTCCCGTGAGACGCCCACCGGACATCCGCGCCCCGAAGCATGGGACTCGGAAGACCACGCCTCCTCTGTCCGGTCCGAAGACGACCGAGTCCCCGACCAGCGGGGACGAAGATCTTCGGTTCCTCGCCGTCGGGGAAGCTGGAGTCGGAGAGCGAGGACGACCAGTTCCCACGGGACGGCTGCCCCACCTACGAAGAAGAGGAAGAGGAAGACGACGGCGGCGACGACGACTCCCTCGAGGGTTACCCGCCGGCGAAGCGCCTCCGCATGTGGTGGGACGACGACGGCGGCGACGATGAAGACGAAGATGAAGCTCCCGTAGAAGGCTATGGGAGCGGCGACGAGGAACCCATCGGCGGTAGTGCCGATGAGAGTTCCGAAGACGACGACGAAGGAAGCAACGGCCCGTAGATTAAGATCTACTAGTATAGGCCTAGCAGTAGTAGATTGGTCAATAGACCCTTCTTTTGTTCTTCCTTCCCGAGCAATCGGCTCTTTCTTTGTAAGAAATCCCCTTATCAATGAAGAAAATCCCTTAACTAACTTCACTCCCTTGCCGATTGTCGAATGGAGTTGTCGTACAGGGAGCCGATGGCAGGATATCGGCTCATCTTGCTGTCTGAGGCCAAGCTGTTGCATAAACTTATTTCACTAAAGTCGATATCAGCGTATCGGCTCTGTTCTCTGAAGTCGATGCCCGTGCATCGGCTGTGATTTTTATATATATATGTTTTTTTTTGCGGCCGATTCTGAAATCGGCCCCCACATCTTATCGTCCGATTCTGAAATCGGCCCCCACATCTTACTGTCCATCATCCCACATGCTTGGGAAATATTTCTTGAGGTGTTGACCATTAACGACCACGGGGAACTTTTCGCCGCTCAATTCCTCCAGCATGTATGCATTACCCTTCAAGGCCTGGACCACTTTGTACGGACCGTGCCAATTAGGAGACCACTTGCCATATGCCTTATCCCTGGTTCCCAATGGCAACACCGCTTCCCACACAAGATCACCAACTTGGAACTCCTTTGGCCTAACCTTTTTGTTGTAAGCACGAGCCACCCTGGCTTTGTTCTCCTTAATCTTCTCCAACGACCAAAGCATGAGTTCTGTTGCGTCCTCAATAGTGTCGCTCATCAAAGCTGCATATTCTTCAGCCGTCAGATCATTCTGAAACGTGACGCGTCTTGATCCAGCCGTAATTTCCCAAGGCAATACGGCCTCCTGTCCATAGACAAGCTGGTACGGCGAGGTCTTTATAGCTCCATGGCACGACATGCGGTAGGCCCATAATGCTTCTGATAACTTCTCGTGCCAATCCCGAGGATTCTCGTCAATTTTCCTCTTGATCAGCTTGATCATGCTCTGATTGGATGCCTCGGCCTGTCCGTTCGCTTGAGCATAGTATGGGGATGATCGGATCAGTTTAATCCCTACGTCATCACAGAACTTCCTGAATTCTTTAGAAGTAAAGACCGAACCTCCATCGGTCGTGATGGTGCTGGGAATTCCAAACCTATGAATGACGTGTTCTTTCACAAACTTGATCACGTCCTCCGATGTCACCTTTTTCATAGGGACGGCTTCCACCCACTTGGTGAAGTAATCTGTGATAACCAAAATCCATTCATGTTTTTTACCCGATGCCGGATGGATTTTGCCGATCATATCCATGCCCCACCCCGAAACGGCCAAGGCTTGATGATGGGGTTCATCGCCGATCGTCGGCACCATCTGAATTTTTCCAAACATCCGACATGCTTGGCACCCTCCGTAATAATTGAAGCAATCTTCAAGCATAGTGGGCCAATAAAACCCGATCGCCTAATCAACCACTTCATCTTATGAGCCGATCGATGTGTTCCACGAGCGCCTTCATGCACCTCATGTAAGAGCCGATTGGACTCAGTCGGCCCTAGGCACTTGAGTAGCAACCCTTCCAATGTCCTGTAGAACATATCGTCTCCTATAAGGACATATTTCATGGCTCTGTATCTCACCCGTTTAGGTGCCCCCCGAGCCGAATCTTTCAAATAATCGAAGATCTCGGCTCTCCAATCATTCTGTTCCAGGAATTGTATCTGAACTTCCGCTCCGTCGGCTACATCTATGTAGCCTGACGCCATTTGTGCGAGATTGTTGGCATCGGTATTCCGGGACCTTGGGATCCAATTGAAGTTGATGTACCGGAACTGTGTCATCAACTCACGGCATTCCACCCAATATGGGAACAGCGATTCACTTTCGCAATTATATTCCTCCGTGAGCTGGTTAATCACCAACTTTGAGTCTCCAAAGAGCTCTACAGCTTCAGCTCCAGCTTCCAATAACAATTCCATTCCCTTACGTATTGCCTCATATTCT